>NC_142205.1:34566304-34871956 GCF_049639895.1 Pseudopodoces humilis
AAGGCATTTATAATTGCCATTTATTACATTTATGAATATATCAGAAAGTTACAAATAATGTAACAAAATAGAAACAAACAATTCCAAAAATGTATTGTGGTCCATTACATGTTCCATATGACAATTTTATTACAGCAGTGGACCAGTATAGCAATTACAAAAAGGAAACATATTACTCATAACTTGTTTTGAGACAGAATGCAACAATAGACCAAAATGATATTATAGGAACATATTATTCTGTGATATGATGTGACAATAATTATTTTGAAGTTACAAAGGAAGAAAAGAAACTACTATAACTTAGAATCTGATTTTTAAAAAAGAAGTGGTAACAAAAAGAAATTCAGCAATGGAAGCATTGCTATTATTTTTTAGTTATTATTGATGGCTGTTTGGTTTTAATAATTAGCAGCGGTATTTTTTTCTCATTATCAATATTAATGCTCATTAACATATTGCCAAGGATGCGAGAATGCTAAGCTAGCACACATTAGTGCTATATGCTGTACAATCTTATAATGGAATGACAACTCATACTCAAAAGACCTGACAGTAGAAGTGAAATAGAACATGTAAAAACATGAAAGACATGAAAACAGTATGGGATGCAGAGGTCTGGATAATCATGTGATTTTTTTAAAATCTTAGACATTTTGACATCACACTGATGATGAGGATTCAGGTGAGTATAACACAGTAGCTTTGAGTATGTTTACACATAGCTCTTCTCATTCAGGAGAGAAGGCATAAGGGTCTTTCCTAGTAGATTTGATATGAGTTGATGGAGACATTGACTATAAATAAACTTGCTCATTCTTTCCAGTGTTTTTCAGTGAAGAGTAAACATATGTATTATAAGTAGCCAAAACAAAGATTGAAAGACAAAAAAAAAAAGAATTTTAAAACCCAGCAGCACAGTGCTTGTACAAATCTACTCAAAAGAGAAAACCACAACACACAGTTATTTAAAAATGTATTTTAATTAGCAAGTGCTAATCAAACTTGATTATTTTTATTAAGGAAATTATTCTTATTTGCTTTTCATGTGTTTATGTTAGTGTTAGAAAATGTAACTAAAATGAAGATTAAAATGTAAACAAATTATAGAACTATATAACTACAAAACTTAATTAGATTTCAAAGCACACTTACAGAAAATTTGAGACAGCAAAAAGGAGCTGCATTTTTTAACAGATGGTGCTAGATTAGGTCACACAGATATAATTGAGGTCAGAATTTGGCCACTGTAGGAACAGACCCTCTCAGTGAAAGAGGTGAATTTCCTCCTGTGTTTTTCATTAATTACTCAGTGGCATCCAGTCACAGTGTTGTCTGCTGTAGATCCTCTCAGTCCTCCTTGTCTATACAAGCCTTTCTCCAGAATATTCTTTCAATATTACATATTTGAACAAAAATTCTCCTTGTAGGAACACTGATTTGCTTTTAAGTAGCAGAGACAAAGGCTTATTAGCATCACCATTTATCTTAGCTATGTTCTCTTAAGACAACAGTGAGTATTGGGGACAAACAGACAAAGGAGTATTTCCACTGCTGATGTAGGAAGGCTTGATATAAAACAACAGATAATTTTTATGAAAAAACAAAGAATTTTTAAATCCCAAGACTGATTTTAAAATACTTTTTGTGAGAGATGGAACATAAAATGAGCCCATGGATGTAGCAGAACGGACTTGCAGAGCTGTTTTGGATAGACATTGCTCAAATTCTCCTTAGCTTTCAGCATGTAGAAAGAGAGCTTTATTGACCTTGCTCTTGGTTTTATACAGTGTATCTGAAAGTAGTGTTTGCTTTGTTTGTTCACACACTCTATAAAAATATATTAAATAGCATTGTATACAGTAAAGCATGAATTCAAGATTGTATTTATTTCTAGCAGAAAGTCATTCACATTTGAGTGCTAGTCAGAAAGCATGCCACAGAAATCAAACCAACCGAATTTCTGCATGAGCCTCAAAGCATAATGTTATGCTGTTTCAAGTCATACAAAACATTCTCTCCACAGCTGTGTAGGCTCAGCCTGCAGATGAAACCATCAGAGTCAATACTTTTACTTGAATGACACCCATATTAAAGTGGCTTTCTTTCATAATAGTCCATTTTATCTCATTAAAAGAAAACTACATTATAAAAATATCATTAATGTATCCACTTTATGAATGTGATGGATTATATTTTTCTTCTTACTTATTACTAAATTTATTTCCTGAAAATACTTTGCTCTCTTTCCCTTCAGCTAATACTAATTTGGGTCTATGTTTTGGCCCATCTCCCTTTCCTAACAGCTTTACACAGAAATACGTGACAGAAATAAGAACAATAAGAGAAATAAATCAGCTAACAGTATTTACCTGAGTAAAGGTTTCTCTAGATTACTTGTAGTTTTGCTTTTGGGAAATGGCTGAAACTAAGGCCATACTATAACTGAAGTAAAACCCAATACTGTACTTTATAATTTTGCGACTTCTGTTAAAAAGGATAATACATTTATTTTGTGTCAATCATTTAATTCCAAAGTCTGTGCAACATTTCGTTACAATAAAAATAACATTGCTTCAGGCTTCTTAAACCAGCTTGGATGCACTCACAATTTATATATGCCTACAAACCTCAGGTTTTCACACATGAGGTCCCTCAGTACAAACTCAAGACCAACAATATTGCTGCTAACAATTGAGTTTGCCCCATTATACATTAAAAAGGAGTAATGAGGATATGCCAAAAGAGTATTTGGGGAAAAAAAAAAAGAGCAAATTTTATATGCACATAGAAGCAAAAGTCACCTTTTTTCATGTTGCTCAGGTACAATAGCTGGTTGATGATCAGCAGCTCCTTGAACCTAATCAACCCTGAACACAAACAAGTGAATTGTGCTTACAGCAGGTAAGCCTTCAGACCTGGAAACTGTCAGAGTGCTATGGCAATGGGTCAAATGGCTTTAAACTATTGCTAACTGTTTACCATGAAAAGCTTGAATGGCCAGGGCAGAATTAAGAGATTACTTATTATACATTCTATGATTTCTGTAAAACAAGCCTTTTCACAAATTTTCTCATAAGCTATTTGGCTGTAATGGTCCCAAAACTTGCTGTACACAAAAACTCTCTGTGCCATAAGGTACTTTTGACAAAGACATCCATGCTAGCAGGTAGCACATGAAGATGTTGCAAGTGGATCTCCTGAGCTTAGGGGGAGATTGTTCCCACCTGCAGCCCAGCTCCTGCACTCCAGCAACACTGGCAATCTCATTGGCAGGTGGGGGCCCTGCACAAGCAGGCTGGCTGTGACACATACCCAGACTCAATAAAAAAGCTGCATCAAAAGCAGCATGGCCAGCAGATTGAGAGAGTTGATTCTCCCCCTCTAATTTGCTCTGGTGAGATCCAGCTCAAGTACTGCATCCAGCTCTCTGGGACCCCAACATAGGAAGGAGATTGCCCTGTTGGAGCAAGGCCACATCAGGTTGCTCAGAAGGATGGAAAACCTCTCCTATGAGGAAAAGCTGAGATAATTGGAGTAGTTCTGTGTAGAAAAGGCAGGCCTTCAGGGTGACCTAATTGCAGCTTTCCAGTACCTGAAGGGAATTTAGCGGAAAGCTGAGGCAAGACTATTTAGAAATGCACATAATGACAAGACAAAGGGGATGGGTTCAAACTGAAACCGAGTAGATTTAGATTACGTATTAGAAAGAATTCATTACTGTGAGGGTGGGGAGGGACTGGAAAAGGCTGCTCAGAGAAGCTGTGCATGCCTCATTCCTGGAAGGTCAAGATCAGGTTGGGCGAGTCTCTGCACAGTTTGTTCTACTGGAAGATGTCCTTGCCTACAGCACGTGGGTTGGAACCAGGTGATTCTTAAGGTCCCTTCTCACCCAAACCATTCTACGATTTTATGAAATGCAAATTGTATTTGTGGGCGTGGGCCACGGCCTCAGCTGAGGCTTTACCTTTTCCTCGCCACGGCACCGTTTCCGCCCGCGGGCAGCGCGCTCACGCCGGGCTGGGCAGGGCCGTGCGCCTGCGCCGCCTGGCTGGAGGCGGCTGAGAGGACCGGGCGGCGATGGCGGCGGGACGCGGCGGGGGCTGGCGGGGGATGGCGGTAGCGCTCTTGTTGCTCGCTGTGCTGACGCCGGCGGGCGCCGCCTCAGCTGCCGCTCTGCCTGTAGTCATCAACACCTGGGCG
This sequence comes from Pseudopodoces humilis, assembly GCF_049639895.1. Lineage (NCBI taxonomy): Eukaryota > Metazoa > Chordata > Aves > Passeriformes > Paridae > Pseudopodoces > Pseudopodoces humilis. Next base: position 34,570,508 of record NC_142205.1, read on the forward strand.
TTCAGGACGGCCGCAGAGACAGGTGTCCCGGCGGGGTGCCCGGGCTGGAGCGGGGTGGGTGGGCCGGTGCTGTGCCGCGCTGCTCGGTTCCTTTCGGGAGCGCCCTCCTGCTGAGGGGCCGCCAGGCAGACCTGGGTGTTGGTGCTGCTTAAGGAAAAATGAGTCTCTGGGGCGTGACTGGCTGGTGTGCGGCCAGAAGGAGCGGGCTGTGACCCGGCTGCCAAGCGGCGCTGGGTGCGGAGGGCCCGGGCTCTGCTCCCCGCGCTGCCCCATCCGGCTCAGAGGCAGCCCCGCTGCCGGCGGGGAGGTGGCGGGAGGTGCCTTGGAAAGAGTTACCCTTCTTATGGGAAGGACCAAGCCCCGGAGCTTTCCCTTCCTTCACTCTGCCGCCGGGAGCCTGCAAGCAAATAGTTTCACTATTCACTTTGGGAAATAACGCTACAAAAACCCACCAAAACTAAGGAGCGGAGTTAGGAACTGCGGAAAAGCTAGATCAAAGACATACTTTTGCTAATAATGTGGTTTTTCACTCTTGTGCAGTGTTTTTTAATGGTGATTTATGGGGTTCTTTGGGATTCCATCTTTTCCCCTAAAGAATTAGGTAGTTATATTATTTCTTTGAAGCTCTGTTGTTTTATGATGTGTTATCGACAGTCAAAGCGGGCTTTCCTATGGCAACATACGTTAGCTGTGAACAGTAATTTTAAAAGACTTGCAGATTCTTTTATTACAGAAGAGTTGAAAATAACCCCATACTACGGAATTCTTGCTTGTGAAATAAGTTACAAATAAAGTCAGAAGTGAAATACTCATGAAAAAGGCCTTTGCTTTGCAGCTTCTGAAAGCCTGTACCAAGCCTTATCACAGCAGTAAAGGTAATATGAGTCAGAGAATACTCCTCACACTGAAGTTTGTAGTAGAGGCAAGCATATGCGGAGATGGATGCATGGTATTAAGTCTTACTTTTTCCCTGGTGCAGGCAACTTCATGTAGTTGGCATGCAGCATCTGTGATCACGAGCCTTCTTGAGGTGGTTTACTTCAGCTAAAAGAGCTGGCTCCCTTCAGCTTATTTCAGTTTACTTCAGCTAAAAGTGCATGTGCTGCCTCCCCTGTGCTGGGTCTGTCAGGTGATGGAGCACCAGAGCCAGCACAAATAGGAGTAAGCAGGACCGTGATTATCAGTGACAGCAAGCTCAAGCACCTTAAATATCTTGCCTGAGGTCCATCCTTGTGAAATCTTGTATGTGCAATGCCTTCAGGCTCAGTGTACTCAAGTCACATCATCTGACACATCTGTAATGTCTTAAAAAGTTGCACCATGATCTAGATCCTGAAGAACAAAAGACCAAGGGTTGAACAGGAGAACATGGAGACTTAATTTCTTAAATGTAATTTTCACTTTGCTTTAGTACTTATGTAGTTAGTGATGTAGGTCTATACCTTTTTGTTCTGCAGTTGGAATATATTATTAATATTCTTAATATTATATATAATTATATAGAAAAATATATATATTATATGGAATATATTCTTAATATTCTCATGTGAAGTTTTTGAGGGTGGCTCTTTTTTTTGGCCTTTTTTTCTTTTTTAGAGTCAAAATTTTTTTTTTTCCTTCTTTATTCTCCCAGAAGGCTTTAAACAACCAGTGATAAAGTAATGATTGGTTCTGGGCAGAGAAGGGTATTTGATATGGGGAGCTTGTGGTAATTGTTAATAAATAATACCTCAGTCAGAAGAAAAGCTCTGTTTCTCTTTAAGAAACATTAATCAGATATGCAAGAAAAAGAATATTTAGAGAAGTGATGCTTTATGTTCTTTTGGTTCTATTTATATTTTCACTTTATAATTTACAGTTTACTGTTTTTTATCCACTTATGTTGTGCACCACACCTGAGTCATGTCCATCTTTAAGCAGCAGTGAAAAGTGTTTTCTCTAGTGACATTTAATTATTTGTGTTGGTTACAGCTTGGAGAGTTTTAGAGTCAGGAGGCTCAGAGCTTGACGCGGTTGAGAGAGGCTGTGGTCAGTGTGAGATCGATCAGTGCGATGGGAGTGTGGGATATGGAGGAAGCCCAGATGAAAGTGGAGAAACAACTCTGGATGCAATGATTATGGATGGGTAAGGAAACTGTATGGAGAAAAGAATGATCCCTGCTGTTATAAATGACTCAGACCCCAAGTGGGAATGAGTTATAAAAGTTTTATAAAAGCAAAAGGGACAGCGCTGGGAGTGTGGCCAAATGCCTGAGGCTTGTCCACAAAATGGCAGCTCTGACTTTTATACCCCTGGTATTGCATCAGTTTGATGCATATTTATTTTGATTTTATATAGTCTCTGTCCATGTCACTGTCCTTGGCGCTGATGCAGTTTCACTGTGGTCCTCAGGGCTATCATTGAATGAAGTTATGCTCCTTTCAAGGTCCTGTCTCAAAGGTTTGGCCAGCAACAGCCATTCAGTGTAAACAAGTTCACACTGCAACACACAAAACCATCCTCATGAAAACCAACCTCAAAACTAGGCCACTGCTGCTACATCAACCACTCCACAATGTGTATCACTCTCTCAATATTGATGACATAATATTTAATCAACAATATAATTAATAATATAATATCAATTCATATAGTACCAGCGAAAGCCAGCTTCCATTAACTTGTTTCTCACACCATTTTTGACACACTTGAGGGTTGTTAAAGGATCTTGTTGCTTTGGGGCTGACTATGGGACAAGCTAACTTGGAACAAGGAAAAATACCTGATTGTTGGAAGAGTAGGAAATGACTCTTCACTAGGTATAACAGTTGAAACAGATGGTTTGTAGCATTGTTAGCTTTCCCTTTACATCCAGTCCATAAATATTTCACTTTCAGAGAAATTGTCTTCAATAATTTATTTGTTATTTAAAGCTGTCCTGATTAAAAAGTAATTGCAAGTTCATGTTATGAGCTTATGTAACAAAATAGTTACTCTACTGAAAATATTACTGTGAATGGAAGTATTGTTTCTTGGGCAACATATCCATGCCTGTGAAAGGAAGCTATATGTAGGAAGTCTTTCCCTACTAGTGTGCTGATGTCTATCTGTGCCATAGAACAATTAAAGCATTACGTTAAAGGAGCAAGCTTTTTGATTTAGATGAGAACAGATTTTGTCTAGTAAAAAATGTGCAATTATTGTTTTAGTTTTAATAAGTTTTAAATATTCCTTGTTTCCAGCAACACTATGGAAGTTGGGGCTGTTGCGGATCTCAGGCGTGTGAAAAATGCAATTGGTGTAGCACGAAAGGTCATTGAATACACTAAGCATACATTACTAGTGGGAGAGTCAGGTAATTATTCCTTTAACTATTTCCAAGTCAAATCCTTGTTTTAAAACACTTCCTAATAAAATTGCCACTTGGTAATATAATTTTCATCTTGGTAATATTAGTGGAAGAATTCCTTGACAATCAAATCAGTCTACTCAAAATAGTTCAAAAGTGTTCATTGTTTCATTCTGTGTCTATGAAATAGGTTTATTTTTAGAAGGAAAAAATAGTTTTATATTTTTTTCCATCAGCTTAACTGCAAATGCTGACTGGTAATCCCGAGGCTTTGCTAATATCACTGATATCCAAGGTACCAAAGATGATTTATTGAAAGACACTATAGAAACTGTTAGATGTAAATGTTGCATTTAAAATGATGAAGTAACTTTTTCCAAGGAATGGCATGATAGGCATTAGAGTTAAATTCTAGTATTTTGGTATATATTGAGTGTGATTAATGTATTTCATAGTTTAAAAGTACTAGTGAGAACTTAAATGTAAAAAACTTCATTTAGAGGCTGTACTCCCAGACACAACAAAAGAGCAATAGCAAATTGGAGGCTTAGTTTAGCTTTTTAAATACAGGCTGCTGTTGGTAGAATAGTACCAGTTTCAAAAAGAGATGTTCATTCCCCAGAGGTATGTGAGTGGTGAGCAAGTTTCTTGGCTTTTAAGAACCCTGCTCCGAGCCTGTACCTGCTCAGAAAGAAATATGGAGATAAGTGTGGAAAATGACATCTGAGCATTAATGGTGATCCAAGTGCTTTGAAATCGATATGAGACGATAAAATATTCTTGAAGGAATTAGAATGTACTGAAGTAAGTGCAGGAGCAATTTTTTGATGGAGTAAAATGGAACAATTTTGAGAGGTGAGGATACAATTTGACTGAAGGTCTGAACAGAGAAACCTGTAGATTCTATTTAATGTAAGGCAATTGACCATGATTATGAGTGGCTTTTTTAAGAGAGATTTCACATGTAGTGCAGAAAAATAAATTGGTCAGGAGTTTAGTAGTGGAGGGAGAAATACTTCTAATACTCATTTGCCCCTCATTGCTAGTTATCATAGTATTTTTAAATTGTAATCAGGAGAATGAGCAGAAAGGATAAGGAAGATGAGGAAACAGAAGGAATAAAGTGTTGATTTAAGTATCATTAAGTAGTATCTTCTGTGAAGATAACTCTTTGCCTAATGGGGGTATATGGACAAGTTCGTTATGCTGAGTTCTTACTGTCAGTGATAGCTTGCTCAGAAGAAAATGTCTACCAGTAGTGGCAAAAGAAAGATATGAAAGCTAAATTTTTAGCTGAGTAAAAACTGGAGGTGATGTTTAATGTTAATGAATTAATGAAAGCACTGGAGAAATTGAGAAAGACTATTTCTTTTGAAGAAATGTATTTTTTGTGGAAATTGGAACTTGGATAAGAGAAACTGATTGTGTTCACCGGGTGAAGATGAATAAAAAGAAAATCCATTTGAACATTCAGACTGGCATGTGAGAGAACAAACAGTTTATTTTCTAAGTAGAAATACTTACATTACAGAAAAAATAGAATGGTAAAATCTTTTTGTATAAACGTATGTAATCTCTGCAGGCATTTTTTATTCAAGATGCAAAATTAGGAACCATGCTTCCTGGAATAGAAACAATGTTTAAAAAATTGTGAAAGAATTGCTGACAAACACACACAAGCACAATTTTATCTTACAAAAAAACAAAAATGAAACAAAAAAACCCCCAAAAAAACCAAATTCTTCCTGTTTGTTCTGTAAGTAAGAAAATATATATTTCATTTAAGCTGTCAGTTTTCTTTTCCTATGATACCTTACTTGTTTCAGTTTTTAAGAAAAACATAGAAAAGCAGTCCAGAAATAATTGAAGGCTTCTCTTAATTTTTGGACTGGATAAATTTGTTCAGCTGTGTACTGTGTATTATAGTGACATTATTATCAAGGATTGATAACATAAATTCAAGCCTCTGAACCTAGCAACAGTATCTGTTACTGGGAAATATCAAAGGTATCTACAGCTGAAAGATGAAAGAACAGTTGATCTTTTTTCTTTTCCCTTTGCCTAATGATAAGTCATTCTTAGAAGTGTAGCATTATTTCATTGCTTGTGTTGGTATTTCTTTTGCTATATAAATACTATATTTATTTTCAAAACAAGGAAGCTGTCACTTTTAAAGCTGCAAGGAGGAAGTGTAACATGATGTAAGCTGGTGGATTGCTTTCTTTAAGTATCAGAGTTTTAATTGCAAATGTGCTGTTATTTATGATAAAAACTTGCTTTTTAAGGAAAATATATTTGTATGACTTACTTATCTCTGTGACCCTCACAGCCTAGTCTGTTTTTGCTCCACACTCTTAGTTGTGTCCAGTTGATTAACAGAGTTGCATTTGTTTCTCTTTCAATGGGAAAACTTTTATGTTACTGCCTGTGAATCGAGAGTTGGCTCCTGCAGTTCTACATCACTTTAATGGCTGATACTGCTCCCTGAAGATGGATTCTCATCTCCAAAAAGGATTTAGAATTTGTTGATTTCTAAAAAAAAACCATAACCTGAATGGATTATCATAAAACTGTGAATAAATCAATGTTTCTTTTTTATTTTGTTCTTGCTTTTCAAGCCTCCCTGTTTGCTGTAAGAATGGGGTTCCCATATGAAGATTTAACTACCCAGAAATCCCTTTCACTGTTTTCAGAGTGGCTTAATCGAAGCTGTCAGCCAAACTACTGGAAGGTACAGTGCAGTGATGGCAGTGAAGGGGGGATTTAGAAAGTCCGTAGTGCAGCATTGCCTCTTCCTTTTAGCTTATACTGAAGTTACACTTTACATGTGAAGAAAAAGAAATTTTGCTTACTAGAGAGAAAAAACTTGATGTTACTAAGCACTTGTTTGACTTGGAAGTGTATGTGTCTAGTTATTATTTCTTAGATCCTGCTGCTTTTGACCTTGCTGCAGTTGTGTTTTGGTGTGAGAATTATATTTTAGTTTTTAACTGGAACAGGACTTAGCAAAATAAACAAAGCAGTGCATGTATAAATTTCTGAAAGAAAATATTACAGTAATAATTAAGATCTTTAAGTAGTTAGTTGAGAGGCTTTATGCAGACCTATGAATACATCAGGTTAGTGCAGATGTCCATTAAATTTGCCTGTTGTGGTAAGCTTGGCTTGTTTAAATGGGGATTTTTTTTACTTCGGGTGTTACAGATTTCTACGTTTGTACACTGGTTTGGGGTTTTTTTTGACCAGTCAGTTGAGCAAAGGAGAGTCTTTAATTTGAACAATGTAACTTCTCCAGGAAAACCTTTTTACTTTATAATACTAGAAACCACTCTTTATTCATTAAACAAAACAATCTGTGGGATCTTAGTATAACTCTGTGGTTTAAGTACATCTATTAAGTACATCTATTAAGGATATCTATTTCCTTTATAGTAGATTATAGGTATTGATTGGAATATTTTTTACTATATCTGTATTGAATATGTCATATTATTCATGCAAATAACAAACTGATTACAGAATGTGGTGCCAGACTCTTCAAAATCCTGTGGACCCTATAAACGGCGTGAAAAAATAACTTATAAAGAAGAACAGACCAGCTCACAAAGAAGTGTTCAGAACCATGATACTATTGGTAAGAACTTTTGGTAACTCTGATGGTGATCTTTTTTTTCTCATTCCTCTAATGATTAAGTCATATTTATTTAAGTATTTAAGAAAAGTATTAAGTATTAAGGAAAGTATTTCATATAGGAATTGTTTCCTGTTTATAGTGGTTTCAAGATTCTGTTACTTACCTGTTAGGATGGAGTGCCTAAAAGTAGGATTTGTTTTGGTTTTTTTTCCAGTTCACTGGTTGCACAGACATTTGCTTCATTTTTTGCCATTAGCTCTTTATCATTGCCCTGCTGCTTTTCCCACGGATACTTTGGCATAATTGCTTGGCCAGCTGTGGATGCTTAGAAAACTAAGTTAAAAATAATTATGCTTGATTATGGTGTGCTGTCAGACCAACTTAAAAGGCCTTGCAGTGGTAGAAGAAATGAGTATACCAGTAGTCCTGTTGCCAGCTAAAAGCAGTGTGTGTCACGCTCCTTAATCTTGTAAAATAAAGTTTGCTTTCTTTTTTGCTTGTCTTTTTTCTAAATCAGTGAATTTCTACAGAAACTAACATTAAAACAGGTTAGTAGTAGTCCCAGAAACTTCTAAGAGTTTTCTGATGGAGGACTGTTAATTGCTAAGCCTATAAGTTGATTAATGAGTAGATCAGACAAAGGACTAGGGCAGTTACAGATTTATGTCTTTCATATCTTTATACTTTGTAGTCTTGAAACCTGCACTTTTTGGTTTAGTTTGGATTTTTCTCAGTTTAGCAATCCAGAACTTTTTGTCTGATGGTCTTTACAATACCAAGAATTAAGCTGTTTCAAGTGTGAATCTTTCTTCTTTGTTTCTAGTTCATCTTACTAATAATCAATTAATAGTCTGCGGAAGTCAGGCAACCTACCAAACTCTCAAGTTGATAGCTAGCTTACTTGCTGGGGTAATTCGGTAAGTGGTGGAAAACTTAGAAATTGTGGAGTGTGAGGAGAGAGATATCTGCTAAATACAATTCAGGAATTGATCGATCATGAAGTAATCCTAAGCTGTTTTGTAGTAAATGATGGTATTTTGTATTACTATTTCAAGTTTTCCCACCCCATTGTTTTACATATGAAATATCTCTGTGAGTAGCACATTTTGAGAGGAGTCTTCATTCAGCATACATGTTGGACATTGGTAGAAGCTGGTGCCCTTACATTTTTTTTTGCAGAGGCCATTGGGTCTGTGCCTCTATGTTTTTAGCTCCTACTGGTCAGGAAAATGAAGAAGATACTGCTTAGAGACTTCAGAGAAACAGAATTTAGCTCATCAAATTTTGCTTCCTGGCTCTTTGTACTCGAGTTTTATGCTAGCAGTAATTAATGCCCTCTCCTGCTCTATGGAGGTAAAGTCTTGCTCTTTGGAGAAACAACTGATCCCAAATCTTTCCAAGTGACAATCTAAACTTCTTTAGTATGAGGCAGTGGCTTTCCTTCCAGCACAAAATTAGCAAGGGGTAGGCTCATCCATACATTTGGTTGTCCATTGTGTAATTCTAGTTACTTTGGTAGGCAATATGTCATCTTCTGCCAAATTTAAGCTCATGCTTCTGACTTGTTTAATTTCCTTCAAGTACCATTTCTAATTTCCAATTTGTAATAATTACCAATTTGTAATTGTTCTGATGGTATTGGTGCTCAATGTGGTGACACCAGGTACTTGTTCTCTACTGGTTAAAAAGGTGTGTATCAGGAGGCAGTGGCTGCATATACAGCAGCAGCAATATATAGCTCTGAACAGTGTGGCATTCACTATTTCACATTCCTTTTTGAGCACTTGTAATAGATTGCAAAAATTTTCAAATCTCTTTTAAAAATAACTTGTTTTCCTAAAGAGTAACTCCTGTATTTCAGGAGATAAGTAATTTGGATAGTGTGGGCATTGTGGTTCTGTTTGATAAGTGTAGTGCTAACTAAATAAATATGTTAGTAGTGTTTCTGAATATGTTTTTTCCCTGTTGAAAATCTTAGGTATGGTTGTAATTGGTGTGAATGGAACCGTTGCTTCTGGGACATCTACTAATGGTGCAATCCACAAACTTCCAGGGTTAGTATGTCTGATTTTACAAAAAAGCCTTCTTCCCCACCTTGTTTCCCATGTTAAACTTGTCATTGGTTATTAAAACGTTAACCTTTAGATCACAAAACGGCTTTGATTTTTTTTTTTTTTGTGCACTTGCCATAAATCCTAATATTGAGTGATTCAGTTGAAAGACTACATGTGTTTATTTGAGGGAATGCTTGTTTCTCAGCTTGCTTAATTTACCATGTAGAGACACAAACCACTGGCACAGTTGTGAGACAACTTGTAAGGCAAGGCACCAGAGACAAATAAGCATTTTGGAGAGGTGCAAAGTCCCCTAAGAAATGTACATAAAATCAGAGCCTCAGGCTTGTGTTTTGTCTTGGAGATACTTTTTCTACACAGTTAGGATTATTGTCTGTCAACCAAGTCAGACAACTTCTGGATTTAGCAACAAGTTATTGAACATATTAATGTCCCCAGCTGCTTACTGTTGCCCACAGGCTAAAGCTCACTGGCTTAACTATAGTCAGTATAATAACAGATGGTTATGCATTGGAGGTGGATTAAGCCTCAGGTCTGTCAGGTTATCACAGATCACTTTCACAGGTAGTTTAAGACAAGACTTTTGACTGCAGTGGATTGACCTCTTTACCTGTTCTGTTTTCCTGTGGGTTTAATGCTAAGTCAGCTGGAGGCAATAAAGCTAGCAAAGTTTGCGTTTTGTTTTCCGCTGTTCACTGCAGACGTGTTGGGGATTCTCCGATAGCTGGAGCGGGATCCTACGCAGATAGTACAGCTGGAGGAGCTGCAGCCACTGGGGATGGTGACATCATGATGCGCTTCTTACCCAGGTTTGTCCTTAGGGCAGACTTTGCTAGATTTCTGCAGCAAAATGTGGACTCGGCAAATGAAGATACTGATTAAAAATATGGTCTGACTTAGTGGCTGCTGAAGTTGGGAGTAAAGGAAGGAGTGAAAGGGGAAAGAACAGTAGCAGAGCCAAGTTACCATTATGATCTGTCTTAAAAGAAGAGACTTAAATATCTTGATGACAGATTCCTTAATAGTACCAAGCTGTGAGGAAACAGTCGGTGGGTAATATTTCCAACCCATATGCTTTTTAGCACAACTGATTAGCTTTCTCCTCCAAAGCAATTTGTTGTGTAGGAAAGTATCATAAATTGTAGAAAGGATGAGGTGTGGGTCTCAGCTCACATAGGAGGTATCACTGCAGAAATCCTTTTTAATTGCATGTAATTGGAAACTGAAAGAGGTGTTTTAGTGTTGTCACCATGTTTGCATAAACTGTGTAAGATATGGCTCTCTTCATGAGCATCCTTGTGAGTCAGTCTCAGCAGGAATCAATTACGGAAGTCCATGCTGAACATAATGGGCACTGATGCTTAAAGGATAATATAGAAGTGGCCTTTATATTGCTCAGACAACTTTTCTGAAACTGGCAGCCAAGAAAGCCTGCTAGCTGATGCATATTTACAGATGTTGTCAGTGAATTTCAAACTGTTCTGAGTCAGTCTTTCAAATCCAAGGCCGTTGACAACTTCATAAATGATCTATCTTGCCATACAAAATACCAAGATGAGCAGTAAGTTGATCTCCATTGCAAGGTTAGTCAGTAAAAGCTTAGATTGCAGTTAAGCAGCCTGAAGTGTTTGTCTGTAATGCTTAAAATGTTTCATGTTGGCATCAGTGGGTTAACCACCAGACTAGGTGATTCATTGCTGGTTCTTATAGATAAAGATTTTCACTAATTCCATAATAATTAGATATTCCCACATGACAACAAAGACAAGAATTAACCTCCCAGAAGTGAAGGAAGTGTCAAATAAAGGGCAAAATTGCTAATATTTTCTGTATGCCTTCCTTGATATAGTAACTTCTTGTTGAGTTTTTGATTAGTGAAGAGACCCCTGTGAAATACAGCTTTATATTCAGATAGTTATCTTTAGATAACTTGAACCTATTTGACTGTTAGAATAAATCAAAGATAATAGGGAGTCTCAAAATGCAAGAGTCACTCTTCTCTGTGGTACTTTGATAACATCTGTAATTAATGCAGTCTGTAGATGCCTTAGTGTGACAAGTTGGTCTTGGTATAGGCATCTTTCATCAAAGTGATAAAATGTTTGCTTGTATGTCTTGAGTTATCATTTAATCTTCAGGTTCTGAAAGAAAATGGAAACATAAGTAATTTTTTTCCACAGGATATTTTGGAAATGCAACTGGTTCATCTCAAACAATTCCTTTCGATATGAAGGAAATTCATTTTGATTACTAATAGAATAAGGATTTTTTTTTAATCACTTTGCAAAAATTTTGAAAGTGGCTCAAAGTCTTGATGAAAACATGATACCTTCATACTCTTAAATAAAATGTGTCAATTTTGATGTTTTCAGAAACTTAAATTTTTTCTGAAAGATTTTTTTAATGCTTAATCAGTAATGTAATATTGAATTTTCCTCAAAATATTATCTTGACATTAACCTTTATCAAAACTAGCAATTACTTCTAATGTCAAATTCAATTATGTAATGAAAAATAGAAGCCTCTAAGTCTTCTAAGCCACTGCTCCTTGCAGTTTTTTAACTGATCTTTTGCTTTGCCTCTACTACTGCAAACGATCAGTTCTCTCTTGGCTTGGCCTGCCATAGACTGATACATGGTATAGATGTCATCTCATAGTCCCTTTTAGTCTTGCTTTTAATTGCTTTTTATGTAAAAGTTGAGTTACAATTGCCAATATTAAGTTGGTCTAAAAATTATATATCATGTGTTTCCATTATTCAAAGAAACCAAGGTCTCTTCTGTAGTTGTTTAAATTATATAACCTGAGTATGGCTAATTTTCTGGGTATGGGGTTGGGTTTTTTTTAGTTATCAAGCTGTGGAATACATGAGGATGGGAACAGACCCAACAGTAGCCTGTCAGAAAGTTATTTCCAGAATCCAGAAGTATGCTCCAAAGTTCTTTGGTGCTATCGTTTGTGCCAATACAACTGGAAGTTATGGTATGTATTTTCTTTTGCAGACAAAGTTGCTTGACCCTAACTAGGTCACAGATTTACAAAACTGAATGTAGATTTTAAAGAAGTCATGAATTAGTCTTTGAAGACTGCAGTGGTACTGTCCATTCACAGTATGGAATGCTGGTTAGCAGGGCAGCTGTGTCCTAGTGCAGACTGGAGACAATTTAATTTTGCGTTTTGATGTCGTAGGCTTTCACAAAATTCTTTGAAGTCTTAGCAAAACCCAAAAATATTTACAACCTTCATTTGTTTTCCTGGACTGTATATGATTAATTTGAAGGTTTTTAAAACAGACTGCTTTGCCTTCCCTAGATATGGCATAAGGGAGGGAGAATATAAATGTTAAGCGCAGCTTCAAAGTGATCTAAGAGTAGTCATTGTGCCAGGCATCTCATTAATGAACCCTTAGATCAGTAGGAAGTACAATTTGCTAATCAGTGTGGATTATTTTGTTAGACTGCCTTGCTTATTCTTTGTTCTTTTACTTCCTATAGTTCTGTGTTTAAGAGATTAGTGTTGAAGGAACTCATTAAGTTAATCAGGATTGAAAGAGAGATTTTCCTGACTTGTGTTACTGTTTTTAATTGTAGTATAAGGGCATTAATTGCACTACAGCAGTCAGTAATATTATATTTTAACTTAAAAATTAAATACTTTCAAGATGTCTTGGGTTAAACAGATTGTAAAAGAATAATCATACCACTGTAGTAGAATTAGTAACTGGATCTTTAGGTGATAAAATACAGTGACAGAGACACTAATCCCAAATGTAGCAAATTAGAAACTTCTTTTCTTTTTTTTCCTAGGTGCTGCATGTAATAAAATTCCAGGATTCACTCAGTTTCACTTCATGGTTTCGAACCCTTTGCTAAGTCAACCAACTGAGCAAGTAGTAGACTGCATTTAATTTCTTTTCTCCTATTAGCATCTCAACTTAGAAGAGGACACTGCCAAGTTCCACCAGTTATTACATCTCAAAATGGTTGTTTCTAGCATTTAATGGCTATTATGGTCTGCTTGTTTTCCTAAGAACTGAGTAGCCAGAAGTGATGAATAATCATTCAACAGGCCCTTTGCTTTGACAGTTAAAAATATATTTGTCAGACATCTGGAATAATGGGCTGGAAGTGGAACTATGACTCTACACATAAAATTTATGTTGAGAATATTTAATTATCTTTCTAAGATTTAGTCCAGGTTTTTTCTTTTGAAAAGAAAATTGCTGAAAATGCTGACATGCAAAGAGGCTTGAGGAGTAGTGGAGACTATTTCAAAGCTTTAATGAAGAGGTAAGAAGTCCTTATGGACTATTTTACCTTGTTCCACAACAGCTGAGAATACATTTGAATAGAGAGTACATGCTAGCATCCCTGGTAGTACAAACCTTCAAGGAATTTTGGTTGACTGATTGGATATGGAGACAATTGGAAATCATCCTGTTTTTTGTAGTGGAAGTTAAGTTATGAACCATAATCCCAGTGATTTCCTTGTCAGTAATATGCTGTGCGCTCACCCTGTCCGACAGCGCATTAACCTCTGCAAAGGAGCAGTTGAATGCCTAGAGCGTGACAGTTACCTACAGCTCTGGCTTTTGTCACTTTCTGTGTCTAGAAACACCAGGATTAATTTGTAATAGAACTTCAGCATCATGAGGATTATTCCACAGGTATTTGAAGATCTGTTTGATCATTCTCTTAAATTGGTGGCTTACTGATCATTTGATGGAATCTTTGCTAAACTTTAGCTAGGAAATGGCAAGAGGGGGGAGCGAATAAAAAGAGTGTGTCTTGTCACTTTAATTATTCTCTGTCTACTTAAATAAAATCATTGGGTAATAAAAGCACACCTTAACGTATTAGTAAAGTTGTTTAGATTCTTGTGTACTGTGCCTTAGATTGATTGCTGCTTTCTGTTTCAAATTGGTATCTTTAAAAGCCGGAAATAAAGCATTCAAACTAGACTGGCTATCGGTCTGCTATTGAGCTTCATTCACAAAGTGATTTACTGACTCCTGTCACTGGATCCTCAGAGTATGTTGTAGCAGTATTCACTGCAGGCCACAGAAAGCCTTTGTCAGAGAAACTCCTACTGAATATATCTGTAATGGCTTACGATGAGTTTCCTACCTGTGCCACCTACAATCCTTCTGCTGTGGCTGCTCTATCTTCAGATAATTTGGGCAGTCAAGTGCAAATAGATTAATAAAATCCTAGTGATTTCTACTTTGAAGATTGCATTGTGGCTTATGAATGTAGAAGGTTCAGTACTGGGAGCTGAGTGGTAATGTCTCAAATTGCTGCAGCTGAATCTTCCAGGATTCATTTCTGAAAGAGGTTTGGGAACACCCAGAGCTTGCTTTCTAGAGGGCTTATGTCACTCTGTACTAGCTAGTCTATGCCAGTAAAGGTTATGAGTGCCCTATAATAGTGTACTTTGAAGTCACTGTTACAGTGCTAACTTTCTATATAGTCAGGTTATCTGTGCTGGTCAACAGCAGCTGAACATGAGCCAGCTGTGCCCAGGTGGCCAAGAAGGGCAATGGCATCCTGGCCTGTATCAGCAGTAGTGTGGCCAGCAGGAGCAGGGCAGGGATTGGTCCCTGTGTACTCGGCACTGGTGAGGCCACAATGAGTGCAGTGTCTAGTTCTGGGCCCCTCACAACACAAGGGACATTGAGGGGCTGGAGTGAGTCCAGAGAAAGGACAATGGAGGTGTTGAAGGGTTTAGAGAGTAAATCCTAGGAGCTGCAGAGGGAGTGGGGTTGTTTAGCCTGGAGAAAATGAGGCTCAGGAGAGACCTTATTGCTCTCTACAGCTGCCTGAGAGGAAGGTGTAGCCCTGTGGGAGGCAGCCTCTTTACCCAGACTGCCAGTGACAGGACAAGGGGAAATGGCCTCAAGCTGTGCCAAGGGAAGTTCAGGTTGGGTATCAGGAGGAGTTTCTTCACTGGAAGGGTAGTTAAGCATAGGAATGGGCTGCCCAGGGAGATGGCGGAGTCACTATCTCTGGAAGCATTCCATAAAAGACTGTATATGGCACTTTGTGATATGGTTTTGTTGGCATGGTGGTGCTGGAGATCTTTTCTAGCCTTACTGATTCTATTTTTCTATGAAAATTACTTATCTCCAAGAGACATAGGCACTAATACATGTGGCTTGATAATGTGGGTTACTTTGTGATGTTGCATTAGTTATAAATAAAAGGGTTAGTTTGTGTAAATTATTCTGATATATCATTAATTTGACAATATATGAAATAATATTAAGAATGTACCATTCTGATATTATGGATGAAATTCAGAATTAGAAAAATAATGTGCTTGGTAAATATCTTAGATATTTCTTTAATGGTTGTTAATGGTGTTCTGTTATGCTTAGCAGACACACAAATTCTTTTACGAAAGATAAATATCAAGTACAGACTCTTGTCAAAAGTTACCAAAAACTATGACAATTTCTTCTGGGATTGCAAAAAAGTATTTTACTGTTTTATATTTAGGCTTTGACTATCCAACTTTTACAACAGAATACGAGGATTTGTGATTTAATGGTTCAGTTGAATGCATCTGCCTGTAAAGCTGTGGGGCTTTTTTAAGTTTATTAGCTTCTTTTTAGCCATTTTTTTTCTGTTTCCAAAGACAGAAAAAGAATCTTTGCTCAACAGTCTGACTAAAAGTGAACTATGCTCTATTTTTCATGTCATCACATTGTTCCTTAATAAAGCAATCTGTGTGTACCCTGGCAATGTTTCCTATGCACTTGCTGAAGAAAGCTTCCCTGCCTTTTCACCATTTGTAGGTTACCACTGAAACATGTTCTTTCAGTTGTAACTGCCTCAGTCAGGAATAATTTAGAGAATTCAAGATTGATTTTTAGAAGGAATGTACAATACTATATACACCAACGTGAATCTATCAGCATTTGTTGTTTTAGTTTATCATGTGACTATTGTAACCCATTAACAGTGCTGTTCATTCTTGTTTTGAAACATATGCAGGATTTCTGTGCTATTATCTATAGTCTGTGTGCATGAAGAAACATCAGTTATACATTTAAATTTACTCCAGCTCTAATATACAGCAGGTATTTTATATGTTAAGCACTGAAGTACAAGTGTTTTCATTGGAGGGTCTGTTCATTCCTCTGCATAAATGCCATTAAATTTACAGCAAAAACTGAAATGTTCACGAAGCAGAAGTGACTGAATCTCAGGATTTTGTGACTAATATTGTTTAAGCTGTTGAGTCAGAAGCAAACATTTGCATTTGTGCATTTAACAACCTTAGTTGTGTTTTCATTTTCTTTTTTCCCCTAACAGTTGAAATCAATGTAAGTAAATACAGCTGCTGGTGCATTGCTGTCTTGGTGTGATTAGCTCCTACCTTTACAGTGACCTTTGCATACTTGCCAGACAGACTCTGAAGTACATTTTGACCCTAATTCTGTTTGTTGCTAGGTTATGATTTTGATTGCTGGTGTTGGGTAATTGTATAGAAAGCAGCGGACTTTGCCACTTGAATGTAGTTGGAATGTTGAGTTGCAGTTTATATTTCTAGTTTCTAAACATTTGTCATTTAAATGTCTGAAAAAATAAGACATTCAATTTAGAAATTCAAGGCAAATTAGAAATTCAGTTGAATTATTCAGTTCAATTGACTGGATTTCAGAGAAATCCTGTGGCCTTGTGTTTTTTTGAGTATTCTTATGGACAGATGGGAAGACCCAAATTTGTTATTTTTCCAATACAAGTATAGAAAGATTGTTATGGACCTAATCCTCCCAAACAGGAGAAAGGCTTTTTCTCCTATAATCAGAAGAATCACAGTAGTATTTTTCCTGTTCTGTCATTAATGGTACTTTTTCTTCAAATCTGTAATCTGTCAGTTTATAAATATTTTCTTTATATTAATTTTGCTTTCTTTGCTGTCAGCTTTTTTGACACATTCTGGCTACACCCATCTAGGTTCAGCTGTTGCTTAATTTTCTTCTTGAAGTGTACTTCATGCATGACATAGACTGTGTTGTAGTATAATTTTATCATGTAGTATTTGTCAGGGAGGATTCAGTTCTATATGATATGACCTTTTAAAGGTGCCATAATTGCTGAAGCAGTAGATTACAATATTGCAGCAGTATAGGTTTAGAATTATACTTAGTGAGATCATGAATGCGTATTGTTTATAAGTAGATGCTTGATGGCATATGTGGTTATTTATTAAATACAGGGAGACAGGCTTTTTGAAAATAAAAACGGTTATGCTGCTAGCTTAATGCTGCTTCTGCATAGACATTGTTACAAGAAAAAATCCAAGACAAATTATCATGGATCATCTGTGAGATTTGTGGTTGGGTTGGCAGGCTAATACATACAGAAGTACAAAGGAACTGAAACTTCACATAAATTAATGTTTTTATCAGCAGCATTTTTCCTGAGCATTGGGTTGCAATGTAGAACTGACAGTTTCCTACTTTCCTTGTGTAATCATTTCTGTCGCTACGTGGGTTTTTTTTTCCGAAGGATTCACAGTAATAGATGTAGCAAAATATTATAGTTTAAAAGGGTGGATGTAAAAGATATTATAAACAAGTTTAATTCAGATGCAGTCAAGTGTGCTTTGCTAATCTGGCTGTTACTAAAGACTAATTTGTATGTTATAGAGTAGAAAATAAATTTCATTGGAGTAGCTTCAGTATTAATTAACTGTAGCTATTGACAGTCCATCTGTACCCATTCTTAAAAATCTGCCAACATAAAAAGTCCTGTGATCTCACTTCTCAGCTAAAGTTATGACAGCTTCTGTTAGTGCTTAGTGAAAGTGCTAGCCCCAAAAACAGATCTTTAGGGGTAACATCACTGCTGCTTGAGCTTAAGGGTGTTACCAGCCTTTAACTGATTCCTGCAGTGCTACTTCTCCCTGCCTGCTGTCTCTTTGCTGGAGGTTACTGTTCCTGTACCAGGATTGGCAGACTGGTGCATACTTCATTCCAGATCCAACAGTTTAGCCTCTCTGACCTCCCTCTGCACTTGGCACTGGGAAGAGCTGTTGCCTGCACCCCATTCCATGGGCTCTGCTGTGGGGTTCATAACTTCCCACCTAAGAGCTGCAAGAAAAGGCTGCAGGGCTTGCTGAGGAAGCATGCATCAGGTATGCATATAATACCATCATCATTCCTGTAAGCATGTCAGCTCCAGGAATCATAGTTACAGCGGTGCTAACAATATCCACCAAAAGCAACTGTACTGGACAAGGAACAATTAGGTGTTAATAATTAATAATGAAAAGCTGAATACAAGGTTGTATTTTGTCTATCTAAAGGATGGTTTCAGCTGAAGATAGAATCTTTTGCTCAAAAGGGGTGTTACTACCCACATCCTGAAGTATGTGTTCTCTCTTCAATTAAGCAGTTGGTTCTGGTAATTGTGGAGCTCCACAAAATGGATCAGCTTGCTGTCTAGCTAAAAACAAGTAATTTTTTTCTTTTTCAAAATGTAAGCAAGCTGTTCTGTTTTACTTTAGGGCCACACAGTTGCTAATGCCAACAAAAGGTAGAATGCAGGGATACACAGTAGGGAACTGAGAAGCATGGAAAATTATCCAGCTGTGACAGCACATTCTTAGTTTGGCAAAAGAAGACTTCTAAATTTTCTTGCAGATTGAGGTAAGGTGCCTGTCTCTCTGCAGGTTTCGTGATTCAACCCTCAGGCTAGAGGCCCATCTACTGTTTTTCCCTCAGTAAAATTCAGTAAAAGATACGAAAAACTGGGATTTGCATCCAGTTATTCTTTCATTTTTTTTATCAACAGGCTATTGTAATGTTTCCCTTATTCTCTCTTCTGTCATGTAAATACTTAATTTAGGTTTCCCATTTTCAGGATGGGAAAGTACAGAATCCTCATATAACTTTTGGATCACCTTCTCTTTGTTAAAATGTGAATTTCAATTTCTGCTGACTGAGGAGGCTTTACAACTTCAGAACAGCTGCTGCTACTACACTGCTTTATGAAAATGTGAGCACTATGAATTCAGTCTCCTTGACTGGCTATTTAATTGAAAGTCACTGTGAGATGTGCTTTGTGTTAACACCGCTGTGTTTGGACAGACTATGAGATTGGATTCTTGGGGAGTTCTGTCAAAGGAATATCTGGTTACTGAATCACAAAGAGTTTTAGGGAAGATACAATCACCAATATGCTCAGTGGAGCTAAGATAACATCTGCAGCCACACTCAAGAATAGAGCCATAACCCTGTAACTTAATTTGAAAAATCAAGACTCTTTCAGATTTGGGAATAGAAGCTTGATCTTGCATAAAGTTGTACTTTTATAACAATAATGTAGTGACTCACTATGAGAAATATAAGTGCTAATGTCAGATAAATATTCTGTCATTTGTAATTACAATTTTTGCACTTTGGTCAGGCAGCTATTCATAACATTCCAATCAGTGTTGAATTTAACCATTATGCTTTGCTTTGTACCTATGTTTTTTCCAGATTTGGCATTTGGGAAGAGCTTCAAATGCATACTGAAGTTGAGGCAACGTGGTCATCCAATAGACTGTCTCATGTAAGTACCTCAAGTATTTCTCACAGCAAATAACAAAAATCCCTGAACAATACAGTTGTAAAGGCTGAAGCCTTTAGTTTCACTATTTGTTTAGAGTGCTTCAAAAAGGGAAAAGTTACCTTTTCTTGGGAAGTTCCAAAACAGACCTAGACACTGGAGTCCAACATTTTCAGCTTTATGAAGACCTCAGTATGTTGTAGCAGCTGCTGCTTTCTATCTTTGTAAGTATCCGACACCTGTATGTGATTTTGTTAGTGGGGTTGCATAAAACCAGTAGCTCCCACTGCTAGTAAGGTAACAGGCCCTCAAGCTCAACCCCAGGGCCATGTTGGATGGACCTGCTGGCACACTGAATGCTGCTCAGCAGGCAGGGAGTTTGTGCATTTGTGGTTTGTTGCATTTCTTCTAATGACTGTGCTATTACGTGTGGAACATGAAAATCCATGTTCAAATAATAACCTGCCTAATTATCCTGTAATGCTGAGGCCAAAGAATGTTTTTCTCCTCATTTTCCTTTAATAAGCAGCAGTTAATTTATACTAGGTGGAACAGTTTCAGTAAGAAACAATGAGATGACGAGCAAGGTAGCACGTGAAGACCTGCTTCTTTGGGAAGATGGAAGATTCCACAAGGATACACATCCTGAACCATGTCTCTTCCTGTCAGTGCTGGTTAGGTAATGTGTGAAACACAGGTAATCAAGGCAACCACCAAGCCACAGCTAAAATGCAGAGTAGATTTATTTAATTACCTTGTTCACAACACAGGGCAGCAGAGACACACAGAGACACAGGCTCCTTGGGTTTAGCTCATCCTAGTGGCCACCAGGAGGGTCTCTGCCTGCCTCACTACCACAAAAGGCTTTGTGCATCTCTGTGAGAGTGTTATGTTACAAGAATTCCACTTAAAACAGGCAGAGGATAAACCACACTAAACATAAAAAATGGACATATTTGTTCCCCACACTGACATTTTTAGCAATCCCAGCTGCAAGGTCACTGTGAGCACAACTATTCCCTCCTCCTCACCGTATCTTCTGGTTTTAACCCTTTCCACCCAACAGGTAGTATGTGGTAAGCATCTGGTAAGCATTCCTTGAATACCAGCAGAGCTCAGAAAACAGACCAAGTTCCTGAGTGGTTCACTAATAAGACATTAAGGCAACTTTCTGGTAGAATTCTGACAGCGAGAATTTGCTGTCAGTGTGGTTCTTTAACCTCCCATTTATGACATTTTCATTTTAACAAGTGTCTGTTCCCAATAGTGTTATGACTTAATAGTGAGTGGCTAACAGCATACATATGTCATGCTTCAGAATTACAAGATAGGCATTCGTTTCTCATAGAATGAGTAAATTTTATTCTCAAACCAAATATGTGAGACTATCAGCCTAGGCAAAACCCTTTTCTTTATGCAGTCACAGTGTCAGGTCTGCCATCCCATGTGTGGAATTTACAGTTAACAAATTTCAATATTTGTAATGATATTCTGGCAATGTTAGCAGCCTGTCCACAGGAGAACAATTTAGCAGATATCATTGTAATCTCAGTAATTAATTAATGATCAGTAAACCTTTCTTACATCCAAGAATGTTTACTTTAGCCTTACTTAACAGGGTTACGGAAACATGTGTTTGGAAATGATGCTTCAGGGTGAGCTATCTGGTAAAGCAGTGTTACAGCCTGAAGAGAAAAGTGCACACTGATTGAGGTGAGAAATTGTGATTGCCATCTGTCTTGATCATATGGCCAAGCAAATGAAATTTATGTTTCAGGATATTTTATATCTGAAGAAACTACATTCATTCATTTTTATTGTAGAGAATAAGTGGGAGTTGTTTTATTTTCTTCTGCAATCTGAGTACATATTTTCCTGTGTCTTGACTGCCTCAAACTCATACCTTTATGAAGTCTTCCAAAACTTCTGGAAAAATTATAGTTCTAGCCAACCCAAACAAATTTCTGGACTTGCTTTTGTATCAGAGAAGAGAGTTAGGGTCATCTGGCAGGCCTGCAAAGAAATGATAGAATTAATTACTATTACTATAATTTATCATGGTGGCAAAATTATATGTGAATGGACATTAAGAACAATTGAAGGTCATTTCTTTTGACCTTACTGTTTGTTTGCAATGCTGTTATTATTTGCAATATCTAGGAAACAATATTTTCAGTGGATATGTACAGTACTCTCTAACTTAGCAGCTTTCAGAAAGCAAGGTAATTTCAGATACCCTTGATATTAAATACATAGTTTCAGTTGTGTATACTTCATTTTCAAAGTTGATGTGCTTTCTTAGCACTGAGTATGGCTGGTTCTTGACTCACTCATCGTGAACAGGTGCAGCCTGCTGCCAGTTGGTGGCTGAGCCTGCAGTTCTGCCACTAAAGGAATGGAATCCAAGAGCTGCAGATTTTGTGTCCCCCAGTCATTCTCGTTCCTAGGAAACAATCACGTCAGTTACAAGGGGTTTTTTTCTGTTATTTTTTCAATCAAGCAGCCCAAACAAGCTCTAAATATAACGTGAATATAATCACCTAAACTGTCATTAAAAGACCCGTCTCAATCAGCAGAGCCTGCTGACTGATTGTCACCTGAAACCTTGCAATTAACACAATGACTAGTATTTTTGACAAAATAGAAGACTGTAACTTGAT
Organism: Pseudopodoces humilis; assembly: GCF_049639895.1. Classification (NCBI taxonomy): domain Eukaryota; kingdom Metazoa; phylum Chordata; class Aves; order Passeriformes; family Paridae; genus Pseudopodoces; species Pseudopodoces humilis. Next base: position 34,592,769 of record NC_142205.1, read on the forward strand.
TAATAGTGCTATCTCAGGAACGTTTTTTTCCAATATTTATTACCATTAAAGCTGTCAGTCCTGCATACCGTATCAATTTTTAAGACTTCATAACAAATACAGCTAAATGGATGTATGAAAACTGGGCTTTATCTGGCTTCTAGAAATTTTAGGAACAAAGTTCAAGTGCTTGAATTTTTTCATGTGCTTCATGTGTTGGTATAACAAATTAAATGAAGTTAATCCACCGTGTGCGAAGAATAAGGCTTTAAACTGAATTTGAAAGTAATGTGTTCTAGGTAGCACCCAAATGTAGCTTGTGTAGAGCAATGAGGAGGAAACAAAAGTTTTTTGAATTGCAACTGATAATCATTATCAGGGACTGAGTTCAGTAACACCTAATGTATTACATTCAAACTATCATCACCTGAGATCTGCAAAATAAAGTTTTAGATTAGTAATAATGACAATTTTTTTTTAAACTGGGGACTGAGGGGAACCTCCTTATATGAATTATAGTTTCAGGGTTTTATTTCCCTCACCTGGATCCCACCTTCTATTTTGCCCCATAACTGCTTTTCTCCTGTTTCAATCGATAACTAAATAGTTCCTGTTCTAGTTTATCAAAACAAATTATGATTAGCAAAATATAAACAGTTGAAACTTCTATAGGTACTGTAATATCTGCATATCTGAATAGCTTTATGGCAAAAGTTTTTTCCTGTGCTTATGTCTCATTCTGTATTGCTGTGTCCAAACATGCCAAGTCAGGCTGTAGAGGGATACTTTGTATGGTTACACCTTGCTTTGGTGACCTGATCTTTGTCAGGGCTGGGCTCTGTGGGAATCCGAGAACCTTTAGTAGCTAACGTCGAGACGGCATGTTTAGTGCATTTCCCCTGCAAAAGGAAAACATATTTTCTGGTGTGTTTATGTGATGGTGGTTTTTTTGACTTTTAATTCCTTTTCAGTGGTTCTATGTCTTACAAAGATATAAAAGTTTCAAAGGTAGCTTTCTGAAACCTTCAGTCCTTATTGTGGACTTCTTGTGTAACATTGTTGCTACCTTTAGCATCTGACACTGGTTTAAATTACTTGTAGTTATACTGAGTAATTTATGGGAAAAGAATGGGTATGATAATATGAGATATATTTGTTCTGGTCTACTTGAAGTCAGTTCATGTTTTTAAGAAATGCATTTGCTGAAAGTGTGCGTCTATAGAAGGGTTTTCATTTTGTATTGTAAAGCCTTGTCCCATTAGATGACTTTAGACTGATGAAAAATAAGTATATTCTGTTTTTCTAGTGAAGTGTGGCTTGAGACATTGCATAGATTTCTAGGTGAAACTGTATGGCATTGAAATACTCGGTGATGATTGAACCTTGGAAAGAAGCTGAGAAGTGACAAAAACAGTGCAACTAACATGAGCTGCCAGAGAAGCAAAGGATATATATTCTGCATGTACAGTAAGGTAAAGAGAAAAGCAAGTGCATTGTTTTTCTAATTTCTTCTTCATACAAATGATTTTAAGCTTGTTTTTGCATTCTAGTGTCAAGTGTGTTTTTTACTTTTATCCTCTACAAGGCCAAGTATTGACTTAAGTGTCATTTCTCAGCTGTAATCAAAGCAAGTTACACTGTTATATTTAAGACCACTTCATGCAAAAATACCATCCTTAAGAAATTTCCCAACAGCCTGTCATCTTTGCCTTGAGTGGAACTTCGATTAAATGTATTTTTCACTTTCATAGGCTCAGCAGTATTAAAAATGTAGTCTACATATAAAATTTAAATTTCAATTTTAGCTTTTTTATATATATGTCTTGTAACTTGAGTGTTTTTCTAAAGACATTTCAAAATTTTCATTTTTATGTTTAAGATCATCCTGAAGTTTTAGAACATATTTAATAAATTAATGAGTGTTTGGATTTTGTTTCTTTTTTATTAAAACCTCTGGGATTTTGCTGGTATAAAATTATTTATAGTTTGAGAAATGTAGTCTGAATTATTTTTTATGAGAGGTTATGCATTATTTTTTTCTCTGCTTGTTCTTAATGGATATTGCCATAGGTTTAAAATAATGTTAGCCTAAATATTGTGCTTTTCAATTCAACTGGCTGGAGCAAAAGCACCATGCAAATACTACTTGACTGGGGGCGGGTACAAAGCTGGTGATCTCTGTGTTGTGCTGCATTGTTTTTTGAATAAAGCTTAAAATGTGTTCCCAGTTTTCTCCATTTCAGGTAGTCTTTTCCATACTACAGTATCCTAGTCTTTAATAAATTATGAAGGATTTTTTGCACATCAAATGATTACTGTCACTGTTGTCATGAGTACTGTGATAGAATAAAAATGTTATATTTAAAGAAAACAGCCAGAAAAAAAATCTAAATCCACATGTTTTCCACAATAGTGTAGGGTAGGTGATTATTTAATCCTTTCTAGATTTAAGATAATGTGAATAAATACTTCTGAGGAATATGTGATATACAAGCTTCTATGGCAAGGCCCACTTGAGTACTGTATCTTTGGAGCTGTCTGGAATCCACCTGAAGCACAGACCAGTCAGCAGCACTTACACATAAGTCATTTTATAGTTTAGTGAAACCTGTAGTTGGATTTACTCGTAACCTGAGAGAAAAGCCTGTTAAATCTGAGCTCAGAGCAGTTGGATTGCAGTTAAGTTGCTGGATGATATAAAATGCAGGTGGAGGTAATACAAGTTGGAGTGAAAGACCACACAGGCTTTTGGTGTCTGACTAAGATTCCATCTCCATATGTAGTTGAACCAATCAAACAGGCCTTCTCCTGCCAAAACAGAACTCTTGCTTCACTTTCCCCTCAATGTTCCTAACTACACATTTCATCCCACCTCTAACTCAAGCTCTGCTGCTCAGTGCCTAGAGGTCTCTCTTTACTCTGCCATGTCTCTTAAGAAGATTCCCCTAAAACCTTAGTATTATAAGATGAGTAGTGTTAGCATCTTTTCATAGTATGATCATATCACATGGCTAATGGCTGAAAGACAGTCATGTTGTTTGAAGTTGATTTTATAATAAAAAAGTATAAAGCATACAAACTGCAGGGACCTGTACTTCCTACAGCAGTGGCAATTCAATAAGTTAAATAACTAAAGCACTATGTTTAGACAATACTGTGTACACACTGAATTCTGCTCATCCATAAGTGTGCTTTATGCATTTTTAATAAGCTTTCATATGGAAAATAATTTGTTGGCTTCTCTCCTTAGATTGGGTTTTATTTTGTTGTTCCACTAAGATAAATTATAGCACATTCCCACACACTTCTAAATTAATTTTGAATGTATGTTTTGAATATTCAAGCAAAAGTTTGATATAATAAACAATCTTTCAGGCATCAGAAAAATAAAAAACAGACGTGCAGAATATTAAGTTACACTGGAGGCTGAACTTTGCCTGTCATCAGCAAGCTGAATTGCAGAAAGTGCAAAACAGTACAAGAACAGACATTGAAAAGAATTTTAAATCTTCTAGAGATGTTCACAGTTGCTGTGAAGTCTGTTAGAGACTTTACAATACCTTTGGATTTCATGTGAAAGATGCTTGGCCATTAATAATCAGCATTCATACAGATACTAAGGAAGGCATCCTCTGCTTCTTTGAAAGTCCCTTTCCATCAAGCTAAATGACTCTTACTTAAGTTTGCATTCCAGAAAAACAAGTGAGAACTAATACCTTTTTACATAGAAAGGTGAATACAGAATAGCTGTAAAATTTTAAAGGTCTGTAGTCACAGTTGTGATAGTCATGTTCCAAAACTTGAGTGCATATTTTCAGTGTAAATTTAGTTTCCCTCAGTGAATTAGTAAGTAGTATTGTATTCATTTATTTGCTGAATTTGCATTGACATCAACTGGCTGTCTTTAACGAATAGCTGGTTTAAACAGTGTTTTAAATAAGGGTTTAAAGGCATGAAACCAGGCATAAAATCTGTTGATTCTAAACCAGATGGCAGAAATTGGAAAATAAATATTAATTTCGTTCTGAAGGGTATACTCTGCCTAAGCTTACTTAAACTGTAATAGTAATGAAAGTGCTACCAATAAAGCAGAAACCGGTCATGGCATATGACATTTGTATTTTCTGAGTTTAAACTTTTTACTCCACAACTTGTGTCATCTTGATTTGATCCTCTAAAACCTGTTCAGCTGAGTTCAGTGACCTTTTGAGGTTACTTTTGTGGTGTATAAAACATGTTTTCAGCTTAAGGTGAAAGACAGGTTTCCATTATGAGTCATGCTATCACTGTGTAGTGTTAATGTCTAAAAAAGTTCTCTAAATGTTGTACACAAGAGTACTTAGAAGTCAGCTTTACTGGAAGTCTACTTTTTATTACAGAACTGTCATCAGCACCTCTTTTTAGAAGTCATCCAGTCAAAGAAGCTTATGCGAGTCTCTCATTCCTAACAGCCTCCTGTAGGCACTGGTAATAATCCCATTTCTCTTAGTTGTGTTTGGGTAAAGGCCAAAATAACAAAACCGTGTCAGAACCCTAAGGCCTTTAAAAAGGGTTGTATTTTCCTAAAAGCTTTACATTTCTTTTAGAAAAGATTTACATTTGCTTTCATTAGGAATATAAATTACAGAAAATCTTTGTGAAAAACAGTTCCCTCTTTTAACTTAGGTCTTGTTATTCTTTTCAGCATTCACAGTTGATTGTGTGCTACACAAGCCATTAAAATGTGTAAGCCAGATACAAATCTGAAAGAAGTGTGTTCCATCACTTGCACTGTGACAGATGAATCAATGTGAAAAAATAAAAACACATTTGTAAACTATTAGACTAAAACTGAAAATCAGGACTTTCATCTGGTTTTGCACCCTTGGATGCAGTTTCTTTTTGAAAGGCTGAGTGGGGATCTGTTCCAAGATAAGTTTTGTTCTTTTTTTGGTCAAAACTTGTTATAACCAGCTATCAGCCAGACCTTGTTAAACAAACTAGAAAGTGCCATCTTCCAAGGGGGAGAAAAAAAAAAAGTGTTGGCAAAAGCAGTAAGGTTTGCAGAGACATCTAGTGAATTAGAATTCACTGTCTCTTGTTTAGTTTCCTACTGTCTTTAACTGTAAACATGTGAGATTCCTTCACATCCTAGCTCACTGTGATAAGCCCAGGGTGTCCTTGCCTTTTGATTTCCCTGTCTGCCATTATTTCTCACCTTGTGACATTACACAACTAGTGTATATAGCAAAATTAGGCTGATACAAATATTCAAAACAGATTTTTTTTTAAGACATACAACATATTCAAGAAATTCAAGAACAGAAAAAGTAAAATGATTGCAGTAGCTAATAAGAGCACTTAATTTAAAACTTGTATACATTTTATTTAAACATATACTCACTTCTTGTCTGGCTATTAAGCTAAAAAAAAAAGAAAAATATGTAAGAGCCCAACTGTTGGAAGTATGGAAGTAGTAAAGTATGGAAAAGTCATTCAGCTTCCAGCTTCAGAGAATCTTAACATTCATAGAAGGCAAGTAATCAAAAATGGCTGTATTTCTTATTTTTCAACTTTAACTGAAATACTGAAGATTTATCCCTGTGCCAGACATCCAAAAGTATGTACAATTGAAAAATAATCAAGCATTTTATCACCATAATGAATTGTACAAATAAAAATGAGGAACCAGTTAGATAGCAGTTTTAAAGATTTAGATGTATAAGCACAAGCTAGCAGCAACATATCATTGTAACAAGAAGCATCATAGAAAGAGATGGCACTGGAAAAATCAGTCTTCACCATGTGAAGCAGCTTGTTTTCTTCTCAGGTGGAGTTCTGTACCTCAGGAAAGAGATATATTATTTGGAAAGAGGCCATTGAGCAACATAAAGGTTATAGTTTCTACAGTCTGATTAAAAAAATTTCTTCATGTAAGGAAAGTTTTGAAAGATTTCAAAGGTATCAAAAGCTACTAAAAAGAGGAAGAAAAAAAGCCTCTGAATTTCTGCTGCTTAGGAAAAGAATGAAAGAGTATTTCATTCATTGCATCACGGAATAGATCTAAATTGGTCTGAAGTTATACAATGTTCTCAAGAAAATCAAACAGTCCTTCCCCATAAAACACCCTGAGGTTTTGCACAAACAAAAGAACAATTTGCCATGTGCTTTTAAACGTGCTTCATCCCACACATGCAACACTATTTCCCATTATTTTCAGTTAAAAAACGATTGCAATTGAATGATGTATGAACCATTTCTTCATTATTCTCATTTTCTTTGGTATCTAATAGTACACTTTCTAAAGATTTGAAGAATTCTGATTTGATAGCTTAGTGTATTCTATTTACTCTACCCCTTGCTTCAGCAAACAGTGGTAAAACCAACGACCATAAATTGAGTTTTAACCACCTCTGAGGTATGATTTTATTATCCATTACATATGGATTGGGGAGAAAAATGTTCAGTAGCAACTAGAAGAAAAGATTAGGATGTGGATTTAGAATATATAATTTAGAAAACCAAAGAGTCATGTTATTTGTTTTAGGGAAGTTGTCTTCATTTTCCAAATCTAAGCAAGGTCAATCAACTGTTCTAACATTTGAATTGTATGGTATGTTGCTGTTTCATCTTAAGCTCTGAGAAAGCACAAAACAATATTTAGTAAAGTATGTTCTTTTTATTCACTTTTGTTAAATACATGTTTACACTTAAGAAAATTTAAAACAATGCATAGAAAAGGAAACTGCAATTTTTTATTAGAAATACAATAGCATGTCACAATATGTTACAAGCTAAATGTTTATTTCAAAATTGTAGGCAGCATACAAGCAGTGTTTAATTTTTATAGGACTATGTAAAATTACTATTTCTAGATCTGTTCTTTAGATTGGAGGTCTTTTACTAGTTAACAGATGAACAGGGAAAAAGAACAAAACGGAAATTACTACAAATGTTGTGTGCACTTAAGACATCCTGAAGAACAGGTAACTGTAACAGGGGCATCATGGAAGAATCCGCATACCTGGCCCATTATCTGCCCATTGGAAGAAGCCGCACTGTTTTCCCTTCCCAAGACGGCACACAAAGAAGTTCCTTCCATTATTTGGACCAATCTTCAACACAGTCTTCATAACACATCGCTTGCCATGGTTACAAAATGGAAAATTCAAGTCGGCCCACTGCCAAAGAAACAGGTTTCAGGCACATGTGATGGCTATGAATTTCTTATTTTAAAATTGACAGTGGAAAAATATCTACAGGTGATGCCATGGAAGAAATTCTTCCTAGTACTTAGGATAGTTTTATCTCTTTTGTGAATACTTTTTAGATTTTATCTTTAACATCAACAGCAACTGCATACACTTCGACTGGTGTAACTTGAAATTATGTTAAGAAAAAGGTTTTTTTCAAATTTAGGCATTATGGTCATTACTGTCTTGAGTTCATCTATTAACTACCTGATAGTCATTGACTTTTCAGGGGAAACTCTTTTCAGACACGTACATTCGTAGCAAGGAGCAGAGGCTGCCAATTGCATCTAGTAAGGTTATGTTAGATATTAGTGCAGCAGGGGGAGCGTTTGCCCAGGCAGATTACAGAATCATCATCCTTAGAGGCTATCAGGATTTTGGCTAGCCAGAACATGGATGACAATTAGATCTAGTTTGCTGTAGTCCTTCTTTCAGGAAGAAGGTGATCCAAACAACTTGTACAAAGTTGGATATTCATACATCACCTCAAACCAGTATTTCTCTTACGCATCTGTTTTACATCACTCAGATTAAGAGCATTTGCACAAAGCAGGTGCCTTTTCAACAGTAAGAGAAGTAACTAAAACTGTTAAGATCATAGCTATTATTATGGTCTTAGTTTCAATTCAGTGTACAAGAGTACTTATGTCAAACTTGAAATGGACTGTATCTGTCCATGACTGACAGGTCACTGGGCCAAGGAGGCTGCAGGAATAAGCACTGATTATAAAAACAGGTCCTGCAGTCTTATACATACTTGAAAGTAGTCACACCGAGTTTCCCTGGGGAGAGGACAACAATAAAACTGCCTTCCCTCGTTTTCTCCATCCTTTCTCACAACTCTGAGGCTGCAGAGACGGCTGTGTTTACTGCAGCGAGGATGCCCAATGCTCAACACAGGAGTATCGTCTGTCAGATTTGTTCGAGGTGTGCTGTAATGACAGGTTAAAAACGACTTCTGCATAAAAGGGATTACCAGCCCAAGAACTCTTTTCTACCATTGCAATAGCTCACCCAGTGTACGTTTGCACACAGTGACAAAGGACTTGCTTCTCTAATGCACCCTGTTGCGCCTTTAAAGCTGAATGATTTCAAGTAGCGAATAGACATGACTGTGAGCTCTTCTTGAGGTATTACACCAGTTTTCCCCACCATGTCTTAAATTCTTTTGAAGTACTCAAATTCATGTATGAAACAAAATAAATATTACCACTTATGTTATACTGCCCACCTCAAATTCTGACATGTTCTAAAAGAGTATTCTGCTCTCGGTGTGAAAAAGACCAATACCACTAATTACTTCAGTCTGAAGGCATTTGTATGCTTCACAGAAAAGACTCCCACCCTCTTTAGTAAAAAGTTACAGTAATGCTCCAAATCATATTTGGACAAGAAGTAATCCAGATGATGGGATAGAACAGAATTCTCTGAATGGGATAAAGTTTTTTTCTTCCTTATATATATATTGAATGATTGAGATAATTTCTGACTAACTGCAATACACAAAGTTTCATTTAAAAGTAGTGACATGAGAAAGATTAATGCTCTGAAATGTATCTTACCAATATATTTATACAGCAGAAGAGCAATAATGGAATCTTAGTGAAAAAAGAAAATATTAATTCATTCTGGTCAAGTTATCATCTTAAGAATTTTATGTTGTCTTCTCTGTCTGGAAGATTGCTGTCCTGCAGACACCAGCAGTTTTATTCCAACACCTCATTAAAACACAGTAAGATAAAAATAAACAACAGATTTTTGTTGGTTTTGGTTGTTTAAAAAAATACAATAAAAAAGCATTTCAGTTGATGATTTGCTACAACCTGTTGTCATGATTGATACTATCTCATTTCTTGTTTGCAATCTTCTGTATTCTCAATTATCCTGCCTACAGCCTCAGTTCCTCAGTACTGAGAGAATGAGGAGAAATTGTATTCATTCAGTCTAGCTTAGCTAGTCAGCAAGATCATTTCAAAACTGGTGCTTCAGCAATGCAAGAAGTAATTTCCGTATTTCAGAACGGACACATGACCAAGAACTTTGTAGCAAATCATCAATATTTCACATTCAGCCTGCATAATTTACCAATGTGACATCTACCTTGCACTCCCATTACTGTTGTGACTATCTACCCAACTCTGCAGTGGCAACCCTTATATATTCTCACATTCCTCTTAACTAGGCAATGGATGTGTCTGAACAGGGCCCTGTAAATAAGAGTATGGGTAGGGCACTGAAGTGATTGTATACAGAATGGGGAGGGAAGTTAAGAGTGAAAGCAGTGATGGGAAGGTCATCAAGGCAACTGTACGGAGCTTCCTTTCAAGGAAGAATGCTGAAACCTGGTAGTTGACAAATAACTTTAATTAGAATATATTTATCCAGATACCTTCCTTTTGTAATCTTTCACACTGATTTCAAGATCTCCCTAAGCAGATAGCAACTACAGTGCTAAGATTAGACAACTCCCTAGGAAGAAATGTGCTTGATCTGTTAAAACTAGACTGGCCTATTCAGTGGGAATAGCTGAACTATGAACAACTGTTTAGCTGACAGCAGTACTGGTTAGATGCCAAAATCAGGACTTTTCTAGTGGCAGCCTAGGTAATTCAGTGCTTTTGAAATCTGAATTAAATTATACTTAGCCTAGAACAAGTTACCTCTGGCAGAACTCCAAAGACAACACTGTCTCAGCCCAACAGCATGGTATTCAATTAATCTTTAAGGATAAAGTTGGTTTGTGGGATTATAAAGACTTGCTTTCATTTTAGCATACATACCTGATTGCTACATTAAATGGGTGAACCAAAGGTACATGATCAACTTTCTGTTTCTTCTGTACGTGTTTGAATGAGTCAGGCTGCTGACAGGAGGACAAAGCCAGAGCAGTTACATGTGTTGAGCAGTCCTTGTCTGTGCTTCCCCCTGACTGGCAGGCATTGCTTTGGGTCAGTTTACAATTCCTTTTTGGAACAACACACTGAGAGTGTCCACCAGATACCTGGGTATCATTTCCCAAAGCAGGGTTGTTACCAAGATCTGTTAAGACAAGAGTTGTAGTTCCAAATGCAGTTTTCCTATTGATCTTTATTTCTGTGCTTGGTTTTCTGAAATCATTACAAGGGTACTTCATTAAGCTTGTGTTAACGGCTGCAGAATCTTCAAAACTCTCCATCTTTGGAACTAAGGAAAAAAGTTATTAGTTATAATCCATCTGCATAGAATGGTATATTATATTTCTGATCTGTATTCCTAAGTTGTCATGCAGAGAAAGAAAGACTAAATTTACAGTACCATCTCAAAACCTGTCAAAATTAGATAGAGTACAAAATTTCTTACAATAAAAAAAAAACTCATGCACTCTTGGAATCATGTAAAACATGTGTTTCAAGATAACATTACCATTGCTTGAATAGGATCATTTAATAGTACTATGTAATGAAAGCTATTGGACAGTTAACCATAGAAAAATTAATTTGGCCCAAACATAAGGATTAAAGTATTTAAATTTTTCAAAATAAAAAATCTAATCCCAGCAATGGGAGATCACACAGTATAGTACCTCCAAACAGCGATGCATTATCCATTTTTAAATTACTACTTTACTATTGACACAAAAAGGATTTTGGGGTTTCTAGTATTTTCAGAGTTCCCATCCTTTCCAAACTTCATGTTCATCCAAACTTACTGTAAGAGGATTTTCAGAAGAAAGCAGTTCAGACTTTGCTTTGTGGTATAAACAGCAAGTTTTTTCACAGAATTACAGGCCCTCCTAGTGGGCAATAATAATTTCAAAAGAATGGGAATAATTTATTAATGCAAATTTAATACATAAGGAGTCCACAGGTAATTCCTTTCCCGAGAAACAGGTGATGGCATCCTATGTGCAATCTTTTTAGGTAGCTGTGAAACCACAGTGTTCAAGGACAGAGTCCTGCCTTTTCTACTATATCCAGTGTGTTCCATACAAAGAACAGGGAGTTAAGCAGAGCATGGGTAGATGAGACATACACAAGGGCACACTCTCTCCAAAGGCATTCTCACTCAGAAACAAAATAAGAATCTCTGCATTTGACTTGGAACATTTCGTTTCTAGGCTACTTCCATTTTGCTACTGGTGCACAGTGAAACATACTGGTTTTATTCAGACTTTTAAAGAAAGATTAGTAGTAGCTCAGCCTTGTACTTAGCAAAGGAGCACGGAAATTGCAATGTAATGGTGAATAATTATCTGTCTACAGACTGAATTATTTCAACTGCAAGGCCAGCAGCAAATTTTACAGGCCAAGTATTCTGTCCTCAAAAATTCAAACATTTCTGCTGAGAGTAGTTAATTTTAGAAACAACATAAAAAACAAACACTGAACCAAATGAGAAGGGAAAGATTCTTAAGGATTAAAAAAATAAGAGAGGTAAGCAAATCCATATTTGAAAAAAAAAATCTCAAATACAACTCCTATAGAAAAACAAAGCCATATTTTTTTTTAAAAAAAGATTTCCTAACAGTATTCCATCAAGTTGAAGACATCTTCAAATTCCAGACCTGATTTCAGTAATTGCATATAACTGAACAAGTAAAACTCAGAAGTACAAGAGAAGGAACAAGATTTTGTTTCAAGCTTAAGATAAAGCATTTGTGCACATGGCATAATATATTATAAAGGCCAGCTGACATCATTAATTCCAGGATAAATGTTAGTTGGTAAATCTTATTCTGTGAACAGATTAAAATTCTCAGGTTTCTGGTGCTGATTTGGCAGAAGAATTATGCAAGATTAACCTGTGTTGGCTACAACTGTCATGTAAGGCACGAAGACATAATTTTATTGATTCCTGGCCTGAGAAAATGAGCTATAGCTAGTGCAAGATAAGGGTTTTCCACCTATCACTCCAGTCATAAAATGATTAAGCAATGAAGCAATATTTAATGTAGATAGCAGCATTAAAAGCTTCAGCAAGAGACAAACAAGAAATTGAGGTAAGAAGTTCAGGATCATTTTTACTCTGAACTCGGAGGGAAAAAAAGTAGCCCCAGAGAAATCTGGTATCCTTTTAGAAAAGGGTACTAAAATACACTGCTTTTGTTCACATGAAAGAACAACAGTTAATTTTCTGACCCTTGATGATTTCTAATTCAGACTTACACTGCAAACTTTGAATGACTTAAAGGAGAGTTGAAAGAATGGACATTTTTCTTACTCCTTGCCCCAGTAAAAACAAAGGGTCACTGAAGACACCTATAGAATCCCACCTGCACACCAGGTTGGAAGACAACACTTTCAGGGTTTAAGACAATACAGTTTCCATATTGTCTGTGTAAGGTTTCCTCAAAATCTGACTTCAAGTTAGCTAGTTTTACATATATATATATATATATGATTCACAATGAGACACTTCTACGTAAAAACTACATCAAAATCACAGACAAAATCACCCCCCTATGCTCTTTCCCAATACAGATGCCAGACAACCCTTCATTACCTTCAGGTCTTGAAGTCAAACAGGCATCACAAATTTCAGCAGAAGGCTTGTTTATTAGGGTGCAGCGCATACACGTCCACTCCTCTTCAGATTTCCGAGCTACATGTTCATTAGAACATGACCCCCTGCCACATGCCCAGCCAATTAGGCTAGTTCTTGCTGGCAGTTTGCTGTGAAACAAAGAATGATGTTAGTGTTTTGTGACATTCCCTCTACAAATTGCCTTACACCACTCTGTGCAGGGAGGCATGGGCTACACAACAAGCAGTACACAGTGTTAAGCCTCCTATCAGAGCTTGGACAGCATGTCACTGTTCAAGTTTGACTTTTCTTTACCTCAAGAGCAAATCTTTCCAGATGCTGCAGAAGTAATACAAATAAAAATATTTAAACAAAAAATTGACAGAAAGTTAATTATTATCTGATGTACTCTCTAGGACAAAGCCCCAGTCTCTCAGACTCCCCACCATTTCCAAGTACTGCAGCTTAGTGAGAAAGTTTCAGGGCTTTCCCTCCCATCCCTTGTACACAATGCTTGCTAACAAATGCATTACTGGATGAGGAAATGTTTAGAAGGTGTACTGCATAAAATCACACAGTCTAGCAAATAATTTTTTTTTTCTCATTTAAATGCTACACGTAAGTCCACTTTGTTATCTTAACAGCCAAAAGCACTGACAGCCTTAAAAGTTAGAAAGCCTCTTGTGTGTCACCATTTGCTGGAAAGCCTTTTAAAATGTAGGAACCTGTTCAGAATTAAGGAACCTAGCTGTGACTTGTGAGGCAAAGCTACTCCAAACACCACTAAAGATTTAGTTTTATATATTTTCCTGTAAATTATCATACCTTCTGTGTTGATAGACTGATTTAGAATTATAGTTACTCCTTTACAGCTTCCTGTTACCAGGGACTACTCTTGTTACAGTATCCAAACATTGACAGCATGCTATATGTAACTTGAACTTACCTGTTCAATAACTTATGTATGTTTATTTTTAAGTACTATATCATCCAATTTATGGTTGATAAGCTGTCATGTGGATTTTTTCAGTTTTAGTGGAATTGTGCACTTTTTGGAGACTTTTATTAATACTAAGAATTTAAGCACTTCAATCAATAATGCAAATGCTGTAGTTGGGCACTGTTGTGACACTGCTTTGACCTATCACTTTTTCCATAATGATCGCTTTCTGTAACAGGCTAGAGTTCTAAGATAATGGTAGAGATATCCACTACCTACCACATCTTCCACAACAGGAAAACTAAGGAGGATAATGAGAACTGCTGACATACCAAAGAGTCTGCTGTTAAGAGGTAGAACAGACATTACGGTAGCATTCACCAAATACTGTGGCTAGCAAACAACACAGCTGAACTGTAAGTGTTAAAGTGGGTATTTTCACATTATTAGATCACTTGTTCTTCTACTCAGTTATCAAAAATGCATTACTAGACTGAATATATTCAGCATGTCATATTTGAAAGTTTAATTCCATGTTATTCCCCTGGTTCATCTATCCTGTCATTACCCCCCCGCACCCTATCCCAATTTATTAAATAAGTGGAAAAGGTCTATTTTTAAAATTCAAGGTACATTTGAATTTGATGGGCTAAGTTTGTAATGGGTATTTTCTTACTGTTTTTCAATTGAGCAAAATAATAAGTTACTTGACCCAAGAACCACTGGGTTGAATTCTACAGTTTATGATCTGTAGCAAGTCAGTATAATCACATGGGCCCCTTCCAGTCATCAAATGTGAGAAGCCTGGAATGGCAAATAAATTACTTGAGGTATTAATAATTTTACATGGTAACAGTTACTGTATAGTTGAAAAGAGAGCAGTAAAACACAAAGAACTGACCATTAGGATAAGGACAAGACAAGAAACCACCTTTTTGTTTTATAACTACCACTACCATGTTTTTTACTTTAATACAGCACTCTTCAGTTGTTTATTTAAAAGTACAGCAACAAAACACTGTATCACTTGTTCTAGAAAACAGAAAGATTTTTTTCCTTACATTGTATTCAAGTTATCTGACTCATTGTTGTCTTCCTACATCTCGGCAAAATATTTCTCATTATTACTTTCTGAAAATACAGCAGATCTAGGTTATCAGCTTGTGAAATATTTATCTCTTCCATGCTTGAATTTTCGATATTTGATATGTACTCAAAGGCAATTTTTTAAGCTTTAAGCAAAATCCCTTCAGCCATCTGAGTCTTGAAAGAAGCTTGGAGGTAGGAGAGGGATTTGTGCATTCTGTAAATGTTATCTAATATATACATATATATATATATATATACACACATATACACACTCACATATACTAACAAAGCAAAGTTGCAAAGTGAAGCAGCATCTTATATTCGATTGACAGAGAGTATAAAGGCAAAATTCTGAAGCCTCAGATGAAAATTTTCAAGAATAACAGATGCCTAAGTTTGAATAAGGTGCTTTTGGAACTTTTACCTTTTGACCCTTTGTGATACCAAATGCATTTTCTGCTTTCCTGAAATAAAAGGAGGAAAGCTGCTGCTAACACAATTTATGCGGAAGTGAAAGTGTCTCTGTAGCACTCTTATAGTGAAAGTTTTTAAAATCCAATAAGGAGGAAGAAAAAGTACCTAGCCACTAAAATGTTTGCTGCACTCTGAATTTACTGATGTTTTGGTTATCCTCAGTATAACTCTATATCCAGAAGAAAACTGCATGGATGCACAGCTATCTAGGTATGCCAGGACTGATGGGACTATCCTGTTAAAAAAAGACAAATTCCTACTTAATGATATTCAACTCAGTTATGTGGAAACATCCGAGCCCTTTATATTGGTAACACCAAGAAAAAAGGGCAACTTTTCCAGTGACTTAGTTTCAGTGAATAAATCTGAGCACTCTGAATCGTTTTGTAATTCCCACATTTGATTAGAAAAATAGCTACTTCATAATAGTTTATACCTTTGAAAAGCACAGTAGAAAAGAATCAAAGCTTCTAACCATTTTAAAATACCAATAGCCAAAACTATTTTTTTTCAAGATGTTCTGTTTTTGTCTGGCATAGTTAAATTTAGTTGTAAAATGCACACAGATCCATTTATTTCAAAGGAGGTGTCCACTTACTGTAACAGCACTTTGAGGTGATTAAAAATGCCACCATGTTATCATCATACCTAAGATTGACAAGCTGGGGATCCGCCTTTTGACAGTGAGAGCAGAAGTAAGTCATCCTGTTATGGTCTCCCAAACGACACACGGTGATGCTGCCACTGCACTCCCTGCAGACTGGGCGCTTGTACACTTTGTAGTGTTTGTAGAGTGGAGACCCAGTTTTGCGGCACTAAAACAGAACGTGTTTAAAATCCAAGTTAGAGACTCAAGATAAATTTTACGTGAGTCTGAAAATAAAAAGCCCTACATAGACTGTCAACTCATTGACTAGATGAAGATATTTTAGACAGACACTATTAAAGGCTATTTCACATTATTTTATGTAAAGAATTAACAAATCGAGTGTAACAATGTCTTTAATTCTCCACATAGTGAAATAAAAGACAGAAGGAAAAAAAAAACATACTAGTAAGGTGCAAGCAAATACATGCTAGGATCGCTCTGAGTTTAGCTTGACCAAGCTAGCTCTGATTCAGCACCAGCTGTCTTTGACCAGGCACCTGCAATCAAACAGCTCCAATCAATGCAGCAAGGAAAACAAAACAAACATAAAGCACAAAACAAAAACAGCCTTCTCTCACCCCAAAAGAGCCAAAAACAGCACAGCTCAGACGTGATGCTACAATCTGGGTTAATAAGCCTTCCCAAAACCTAAAAAACTGTGCAATGCAGAAACATTCCCAAGATTCTGTAAATCTTGGATAGTGCCCAGTTGCCAAGCTGCTCAGATTCATCTTGGCCCTGGCCATGCCAGACAACCTGGCTCATGAAAAGCCAGTTGGCACTATGGTAATCTCCCTAGATTCTGGCAGAAAGCCATATTAAATTAAGTATAGTACAAGCCCAAGGGCAGTGACCTGAAGAGCCTCCAGACAGCTGGTAGGCACATTTCACGAGACAATTCACAAACAATCCATGAAGTCAGCATAGAAACACTACAGCTAAAAGTGGGGAAAAAAAAATCCGAACTAGAAGAGCCCAGTAGAGATGCAGCCAACTCTGCAGAGTCGCACAAGTTTCTGCACTACAATTGCAAACCCTTGAGCACAGTTCAAATGACACCACAGCTGGCCCAGCAATACCAGCACAGCTCTGGCAGAGTTCAGTGGCTCTAGTGCCATAATGTATGAAAACCCTTGGAGTTTTCCCAAAACACAGGTGTCTTTGAGCACAGTACATTTGCTTCTGCTGTGCTCTTATTCATCAGTCTTGCTGATAGAGAATTCTTGTGCCAGTGCAAACTAGTAATTCAATGAGAAGGAATTACTAATATATATTTGCATGAATATACACAGCTGCCTCCTCAAGGTTTTCAGTCATTTTCTTATGAGCAGTTTTTTTCCCATTCAGTTATGCAAAAACCAAACAAAAGCAACATCTTTTTACACAAACAAGATTCTTCATCTTTGCATCTGTAATGATTACAGTATGATGACTGCAAACAATCTTTAACAGTCTATAAAAATTTTCAAACACTATCCCTCATTAACATATTTTCATTATGTCTCTTTAAGATGAAGGAGAGGCTAGCCCTCTTCAAAGTACTTGACTGGTGAATGCTTGCTAAGTGTGGACTGCAAAAGTTTTCAAATTAGCTAAACAGAAAGTTTAACTTGCTTATTTATTATCAGTCTAAAAGCCTTTAAATTCCTGAGTATTATAGTTGTTGCAGAACTAGACAATATCTCTTTAGTGGCAGGCTTTGCTATGAAGTTTGAAGAAATGCAAACATTTCCCCACCAACAAACTAAAGTACTCTTTAAAATGGGTTGAAAGAAAGCAGACATTTAAGCAGACTATTAAACAAATTACAGTTTTAGCCTTTATGATTTTAGGACTGTTAGGTGTCCTCATCCTCACCAACCAAAAAATTTCTTTTCAGCAATGCTAGCTCCTTGCCTTTCATGAACATCAAGAGAAACAGACAAAAATATCACTACTGCTGTTCATTTCTTTGTATGCAGCTTAAAGAAACAAAACATAGAAGAATTAGGTCAAATTCTCTCTTTATCTATTGTGGAAAGTTAAGAAGCAGCAGGAATTATAGAGTTTATATGGGAAGAAATTAAGTCCTACTGAAGTTATACCAGTAGGGAGAAATCATAATTTATTTCACTTTATCAACCAAAACCATTATTTCAGTTAGGAAAAAAAGGGTATTAGAAATTACCAACTATCTAGTCAAATAAATTTAATTGCTATTCCAAGCTTTATAAAGGAAGCCATATCAACTAGCTACATACTTCTCTGGGACAATCTCTACTTCCCAGTTTGAAGAATAATCTCTGTGTTATCTTACATGTAACTTTGTGGTTAGCCTACATCAATTCTGACATGTTCAGAGTGGCGTAATTGCACATGCACAGAAAAACTGAACTAGCCCTCAGGCAGTTTTTTGAACTGGCCTCTGAAGGTTTTTTGGGCCGAGCTGTGCATATCTTGACAATCTTGACTCCACTTACCTTCCCATCATCTGACAAGTCACAATTAATAAAGAGCACACAAACCAACATTCCTATTCAAGGAAACTTGCTTTGTTGAATCTTTATATTGTTATACTTTATCTGTTTTCACCAGATGATCACATACAGCTAACATGACAGAGTAACATTTTGGAAATTTTCCAGAAATATGTGCCAATACCTTATAAAAAAGCAGCGTAAAATCACGTGTCATTTTCACCAAGTGGCGTATATGCTCATCTGTCAGTTGGCAAACCTGTAAGAAAGACAAGAATGATTTTTAGAATATTACGACACTAAGGAACAATGGCAAAAATAACCTATGAGGTAGGTACACTTTGAACACCGATGTGGAGTTGCTTTACTCCATGTTGTGATAATTCCCAGACACAATATGTATCATCTCAGTAAAACAGTACATGCTCATATTCTGTACCACAAAAACTCACTGCTTGCATATCAAACAGTGTGCTTTGCCTCAACCACACAAAACATGTGGTAGAAAATTCAGTTGTCTTTCCCTATATATTGACCACATATATAGAGTTCACGATCACATGAATGATGTAAGAGTTAGCAAGTCTCTCCCAATTTCCTCATGGATCATAATATGACATCATCTGAGGCTCTTTCCTCTGAGAGATATTCAGGAAGAATATGCGAGTCAAAGGCAGCACAATTAGAGAGATGTATCAACCAAATATATTTTTCTTAGGAACCCAAAATTTTAAATCACATTATTCTTTTTTTCTGCCGTATCACAGATAAAATCAAAATCCGGATTGATCCTATGAACAATTTTCAAAATACTATGTTTAAAAAACTTTTCAGTTACTAATCTTCACCAAGCTTCCATTTACATTTGATGTAATGTCTGTTTTGCAAATATCATAGTCTCAACCAAAGTTTGGAGACACATGCTTGAGGATCTTAAAACAGAAAAAGTATGATAAAAAATGGTAGAAAAAACAATTGGTGCCAGCTAGCAGGATAAGAAGTGGAAGAGGCATCTGCAAAAATTATCAACTCTACCACATAAACTATTTTGGATAGTCAATGAACAGAAAAAAAACCAAACCTGAGCACTTTTCATTTTCCCTTATTTATTGACTGTCAGCTTAATGGTACCATAACAGGATGCCACACTTAGAATATGAAAGTTAATCAGCTCCAAGGAGTACCATGACAAAAACCTCCCATTATAATGATAAAATATTAATTTAGTGTCTAAGAATAACTTAAGAAATTACAGATGATAAAAAAAGGTAAGAAGGTAACAAAATATTAAATAAATATGTATTTAAATTCTTAACATTTTGGTGTCCTTAAAAACCATCTTGAGACATTCACCCACCTTAACAGCTGGATGAAGACGACTATCAAACAGTGCTTCATTTTTTATGATATTTCCTACTCCAGGTAATACTGCTTGATCCAATAACACATCACACAACATACGTGTGTTCTGCTGCTTAATCTCATGTTCTGCTCTCGAGAAGCTAAACTTTGGAGAACAGACATCCAAACTTTCCATCATCCTCACTTTCTGCTCACACTCAGCTGCATTTCTGGAAGAGAACAGAAGAGAAAAATGTGCTGAATAATTTTTATTTTAAATATATTCTAATACAGCAGTGTAGTTTTAAAAACAACACAACAAATTATAATAGAACATTATATGCAGATAACACAAACCATGAAAATACCAATGACAGGAAGTGGCACAGAAATTCCATTAAACATCTCTTCCAAAAACAGGTCAACGATACATGCATGGAACATGCATCCAGTCCAACATACAAGAAATCATCTCATTTTGCTCCTATTAGCTTGAAAAATATTTGCCAGCTCCTTGCTTTAAAACTGCTTACAAGATGGAAAGCCCATGTGTTTGAACCCTCAAACATACCTAACTGTATGGTTATGTGGTCCACTAGTTACAATATGACATTTATGTGTGTGTGTGTATATATATAATCTGTAAACTAAATTTATATATTAGATTTTAAAGAATTACAGAATATTCTGAGTTGGAAGGATCCCACAAGAATCATGAAGTCCAGCTCTTAAGTGAAAGGTTCAAATGGGGATCAAACCTACAACCCTGGCATTATTAGCACCATGCTCTAACCAACTGAGCTAATTATAATTATGTAATAGATATATGTAGCAGTAGATCATTAGTAGTAGTTACAAAATTAGTTACATAGATATCCTAGATTAGGATAAGCATAATCATTTGAAAATAATACAGTACAAGAAGTCTTGGCTAACATGAGATTTTGTGTCTTGTAATTTTAAGTGTGCTTATATATGTTACATGAATTTACATGACCATTTCCACTCAAGAGCCTCAATCACTTTAAAATCAAGCTCACTGGTGTTTTTTTTTAGCAGTGTGAAGTATAGTGCTAATGGGCATAAACATCTGCTTAATGTAAATTAGAATAATTATAAAAACTTGCTTCCAAAAAGGAAAAAATAAAAACCTAACCTCGGAAGCATGAAAACTTGAAACCAGTAATCATGACAGGTTGTTACCCTTGTTAAGAAATGAGACTTGGATAGAAATTAACAGAGCAATGGGTTTCAGTGTACAGATCTAAGGACAGAATTAAATCCAATTTTCATTCCCAGTCTTGACACTACCTAATGACACTATAGCATAGAACTACTTTATCTGTATGTAAGCTCTGATACAAAACTAACAAACTTAAATTACCATACCAATAAATATGATCTGTTTAGAAATTTTTGTCTTGATAGAATCCAAGCACTTAACAATTTTTACATGATTTCTTATTTACCTTAAAAGAACATTATAAAAAGAAACTGTTTCCTTAGTTTCTGCTTTACCTGTACTCTACCGTCACATCCCAAAAACAAACAGTATCCTCCATAAGCTGTATCTCCAAAATTGGTTGTGTTCCATTTCTGTCTTTGCTTCCATCGGGATTAATGTGCATGGAACCATTCATACCAAAGTGAATCCTGGAAAGAAAGAGAGTTTTTATAGGTATTTTAACATCACTATTGTTTCCAAACATTACACCAGTCTATTTTTAGAGTTGTGAACCTTACATAACACCAAGGCAGTATGTATGTACATTAATTCTACTCATTACCAGTAACACAACAACAAACTATTATCTTACAGAATGCTCAATTCCCAGAGAAGAAAGAATGCTCCCCAAGTAAAAATCCCTCCAAAACATAGCTGGTTTTGAGTAGTCTTCATAATTCATTATACAGAAGTCAAACCTGATCATTAAGTAGCACCATTTCCTGGTGCACTTAGAAATTTTTTCTACTTAACATGCTGATCTTCCAACATAGATTCTTAAACCTTCAGGGAGGCTGAAAGAAATGAGGCCACTTGACCAGATAATTTTCAGTTAAAACAGGCAGAAGTCACCTGGTATGAAAAGAAAGAATTTAGTCCCCATATTGCCACCACTGTCATCACATCACAGCTACATCAAATAATACCATAAACAAAGTAATTAGTATTTGCCATATGTTGTTTTCTGCTTTTCTTTGCCTACAACCAAGGCAAAACCTGCAGGTCAATTAAAAATTAATAAAAGAAATAGGCTGAAAAATACACAGATGGCAAAGTAGAAGAACAGATTCTTTCAAGCATTTATTTTACACATTAGTAATGCTTTAAGAGGTCATACATTTTATAAAATGTTCTACCAGGAGCTATGATTGAGCAAAGAATAAGTCTGACTATCATCAGTGTCAGTGTTTCATTACCTTTGATATCCTGAAATAGGGAAAATTAGAAATCTTTTTAATTACAAATAGAAAAGGCATGCTAATTAAACCTAGGATCTGTTATTCAATGAGAACTAGTAATAAGGAGTTGACAATTTCTTGTTCTAAAGTAAAAAGGTGAGACTTTAGAATTATTTAGTGCCACACAATACTGCAGGAATCTGGATGCACTGCATGTACTATAACTGTTTTGTCTCTAGAAAATGCAACTTCCTGTTTGAAACAAAGTGTGTCAAAAACCAGCTGTCATTTCCAGATACCTTTACATGGAATCTTGGAGTAAAGCAGTAAATTATCTGAACACATGACTATATCCAGTACTCCTGTACTGCAGAGTGGCTGATGAGAAGTTTCTCTGTAACACTTTCAAATCTCTGGAAGTGCCATTAGTAAGAATAATATGACCCCGAAATACATTCAGTCTAAATGCATAGGAAGCCGCCTTCTCACTTCTTACCTCAAAGCTTTCTGATCAAAATACATAAAAAGTTCCTTTCCCAATGTCTCCACACCCCTGTAAACATGTCCAACAAGGAAATCATGACCAGAGCTTCTCTCTTTATCTGTAGCAGTCTGAAAAATGAGTACACACACATAAAGATTAAAGATTATTTATACTGCTTAGATTCTAGTACCAGTACACATTCAGCAAACAGCTGTATGAACTAATTTTCCGACCTGGACAACATTAATTATATTCTTCTTAAGCATTCTACCAAAAACAATGGGACTGTTAACCCAGGAAGCAGTCACTACTGCTAACACTATCATAACTTGCTCAATTTTTTTCCCAATTGAAACAATACATCTCTTTCATCAGGGAATTGTATGCATTTTCCTTTGAGTCATGAATTTATAATCTAAGTTTTAGACTGCTGTAAAATAAATAGTTACAGTTTGAATATTAAAAACATGTCAGAGTGTCAATTCTGCCATTTGCAGATCCATATCCTTCTTCAAATGTTACTAATAGACTTTCAGTACTTTGCATAATTCCTTGTGTATTACAGAAAAGCTTCCACTGAGCCCACAGAGATATCTCTTCCTACTAGTTTAAAGTCTAATCTCAGAAGCAGGTGAGCAGCAGGTGAGACACTACTAGAGTACAAGATAAATGTGAGATTGAAGCAGTCATATTTTCTTGCTTAGCACATGAAAATACATTAAAATTTTAAGGGATGTCTACAGGTTACCTGGTCAAAGCAGAATACACTTAGGACAGGGAGCCCAGGGCCTTGCCCAGTCAAATTCAGAGCAGCTCCAGCAATGGATGCTCCAGTCTCTTTGGACCCTTGTTCCATGGCTTGACTATTGTTGTGGTAGAACATTTTTCCTAATATCTAATAAGAATTTCTCCTGTTGTCACCTGCATCTGCTTTTCTCAGCCACTGTGCATGTCCAAGAGGAGCCTAGCTCTGTCTCCCCCATATCCTCCCTACAGGTAGCTGAGGAGAGCAATAGAACTCCAGTTCTGTCAGCTTCTCCTTGAGCACCATGTGCTTCACTCTGATAACCACACCAGAGGACTCACTCTAGTATGTTATTAACTTGTTATTATTCGGTATTGGAAACTCAGGTGCAAGCGCTGATCAGAGGTAAGAATCATTCTTCTCAAACTGCAGACCCCAGCATGGGGCTGTCCCTTGGAATGGCATGCTAGTGACATGGACTCAGCTTTTACAGGACCCTAGGTCCTTTTTTGGTGCAGAGCCACTTCCCATCTGAGTAGCAGCCAGGCCTGTGCTGTTCCTCTTCTGCTCCAAGCACAGGACTCTGCTAGTCCTGCAAATGCTGAACTTGAGTTTCCACCAGCCCATTTTTCTCAGCCTGTGAGGGTGCCCCTAACTAGCACCCCAAGGTCCCTTCAGACCCTGCTGAAACCTGTGAGCTGCAGATTCACTGTCATCACAGCGCTGACTGCATGGCAGATACACATATCAGTGCTTCAACTGCAGCACTAATTTCAATGCAAATATGTGTGAAAGAAACTCTGGCAAATCAGCCAGGCTTCTGCTAGTTAGTGACATTTCAGAGCTACTCCATGCAATCTCCCACTGTATTATTACCTTGGAATTATACACATTTAGAGAGTTTTATGGTTATTATTTTTGTCAAGTAGAAAAATAAAAATATTTCTTGCATAACATCATTTACCTTGTCTGTTATCAAAATATGAAGAAAGAAAAATTTTACTTCCATGTAAACAGTTCATGCTTTCCAATGAAAGTATTTGGAGTCTGTTGCTGAGCAACAAAGTTTATTTTATCTCTAAGGCACTCAAGTTTGTTTAAAATAAACCAGAATAAGAAATGACTGAGATGGAAAACTAACTTGTCTTTTCAAATATTTGAAGTTAAGTTCATACCTCTTTGGTATCAGGCAAACCCTTAAGAGTCATCATAGTACAAAGTCTCCTAACAGTGTAATATTCAGCAGTGGCCAAGGCTTTAGCCATGATTAGCAGTCCCTGTGAAATCTAAGAAGTCCAACGTCATTTTCCAATTGGCCATTTTCCAATTAATAAAGGCTGCCCTGAGGTGACTTTTACTGCATAAAGTGATGAAAATGAAACTATTTGAGGGAGTGAGATTTCTTTTTGAAACCTTAGGAGTGTAACTCCTTACTTCAAAAATCTGTCCTGAAAGATATTAACCTATAAAGACTAATCTTAAGACATATCTTAATGATGAGACAGATGTATTTTCAACCACATTCTTTCCTAAATTGTTTTATTGAGGAAACAATCTTACTGTGCCTTAATCACAAGCTTTATGCTGTCAATGAAAGGATAAAAACTAGTAGGGAAATTACATACTGTGTACACTGAAAGCAAATGTCACACCCTTTATTTATATACTTGGCCTAACTAAAATTACTTAAAAAAAAAATTATAAAAGTAAAAGCCCCCTTTCTGTAGGTCAAGGTGTACCTTTCTCATAGATTGGTTTCACACCTTTCTATTTTTCTATTTCTTTATGGTTTCACATATTTCTACTTTCACATAGATGGTTTGGTTTGGAAGGGACCCTAAAGAACATCTAGGACATGCCTCGATTGAGATTATGAAGAAGCAAGATTAGCAATAACTTCCCTGGTATTTAACGTTTCCTCAAGCAACACGGTATTTTGAAATTTATCCTAAGTGAACACGAGCGATTCTAAAAGCTTTTCCTCATTACTCCTCAAAGCTCCCGTTTCTACAGCTTCAGCATCACCTTTACACATATGACATGCCGAGACCTACTGCGTTGCTGACAATAATATTTCACAATTTAAGAATAAAGACGGTATTCGCGGATGACACCCACCACACCCAGGGACGACTGCAGCTGCGACACGGGGGGGCACCGAACCCCCGCTCGGAGCTCCGGCGTCCTGGCACGCTCGTTCTCACGCACACTTGGCGGCACCTACCACCGCGGATACCCACGAGCGACAGCGCTGGCTCCCCGCCGCTGCCCGAGGCGGCTGCACTGCCCTCCCCTGTCCCTGTCCCGGTCTCCGGGCCGGGCCTCTCCCCCGCCCTTGTCCCTGTCTCCATCCCTGTCCCGTGCCCTGTGCCCGCGCCCTCACCGCGCCGCCGCCCCGCGCGGCCCGCACGCGCTGTCCCCGGCGCAGGCGCGCCCGCAGGCGCTCGGCGCACAGCGCGCAGCCCGGGCCCTCCACCATGGCCGCCGCCCGCCCTTCGAATCTCCCGCTCGCCTGAGGGCGGTGCGGCCGCGCCAGCCTCCGCCCCGGTACTTCCTGTGCATTTCCTGCCGAGGGGCGGCTCCTGCTGCTCGTAAATCACTCGCTGGCTCCTGGTAGCTGCCTGGTATTGTCTAAAACACTCGCAAGTGCATTTTCTTTTTAATCCACAATCAGAAATTAATTTCAGCTTTCAAAAAGTCGCTATTTAATAGGTTTCTACAGTCAGTCCAGGTTTACAGAAACAAAGTGTTCCTTTACCCGCCACATTTGAAGTACTAAGAAGCATAATAAGCTCTACGAGCTTTAAGAAAACTGAAGGAATTTGCATTGCACGGTAGAACATGGGACACCATTTCCCAGTGCCCAGCTCGTGAGGCAATACTCACACTGGTCAAAAACTCACTATATTATTTCTTACATGCACAGCCCATATCTACTCTTCTTTCTGTGTTCAATCAAAAAATGTTTTCCCTAAAAGAATTTTTTTTTTTTTACACGAAGAGGATAAATCAGGGTAAATGATGTTTGTTAAAATATAATTCACATTTTCTGCTGAAGCTGGGCTGTGCTACACTTGTTGAAAATGCCTTTTTTCTTACTGGTGTTTTTGCTGTGGTCTTTTAATATCAAGACAATAAGGCAATTTCTAGTCAGAGAGTTAAGCTCACAAGTCAGGAATCGGCAATGTTAAAAAATGGCATATGAAAGTAATTTTTCTGTTGCTCTAGAATTCTGCCGTATTGTTCTTTCAAGCAATTTGAAATTGATTACGCTGGTTCCTATATTAATATTTAAAGCACTTTAAAAGTATAGACGATAGTTCCTTGGCTGTGTCACTTGGCAGTCAAATATAATGTTTTTCATAATAAGGGATTTAATTTCATAGTTGGATATTTTTCAGTAGATGGTTTGTGCAGTGTGTTACAGTAGATTGGTTTTTCAATTCCACATCTAATTCTGCAGATGAATTAGAAGTTCCAATAGTAACCATTAATTAGGCCCTCTAGCCATTTTTCCACTTATGTACATGAATTTTAAAAAGAAATTCTGCATTCTCAACTTTTGCATGCACTTTTATTCTACTAAAAGCTGAATTCTAGGTATGCACAATCTGGTTTTGGTGAGATTCATATTAAGAGTTTGGTGGTGAAAAACATTTGGGAATTTCTTTGCTATAATAAAAATTTATTAATAATATATTTGCAACAAAGGGAAGAGAGGTAATAGCACTGTAATGTACTAGTCTGACTGTTCTATATTCTGAAGCAAATGACCAGTGCTGAACTCTGAATCAGGATAGTTTATAAGTAAAAGTACCTAAATGACAATAGCTGAATGAAGAACACTTGTTGGACAATATTATTGCTGATACAATTTTTTAGTGATCTAATAGTGTAGCCAACAGCTCTTTGTGTTTTACAGCATTCCGAATAAAATAGTCTTAGCTGCTTCTATGAAAGTATTTCCTTTAGTCAGGAAATCTCAATTGCTGCCATTCAGTTTCAATACTGAAATTCTCAGGCTACAAGGCAAGTTTTAAGTGTAAAAAAATAAAAAGTCCATTAAATTTATTCCAGAGTTCTGTATTAGAATTTAACATTTCTAGGCAGGTAATTCCATCAATAGTTGTTCACACCTTATTTTGATTTTCAAAAATCCAGTGTCCACAAGAATCACTCCCACAGGTAATTAAATGTGCAAAGTACAAAAAAACAATCAAGCAAATAAATCTCACTCAAGTATAGTTTAACATTTTTTTTACTTTCTTTAATATTTTTTTTACTTCCTGTCTGCCTTTGCATCAGAAAAATCAGACTTCTACTGTAGAATAATTGATAGAGCAAGTAAGACAAGTTATCTGCAGTGAAAGGTAAAATATATTTTTAAAACAATAATTGATTAAATCTACATATACGCATAAATTTGTCCTGTGTTCTTGGAGCTCTGTGCACAGCTGCCTCTGTTATTTTTCCCAGTGTTGTTTGCAGGCATCAGTTCTTGGTTTATTTGTGCATTTGCATATTTATCTTCAGATAGTAGCATACAACAGAACAGTGTGCTCAGCATTGGACACTCACATTTTGGTATATTACTGCAGTTGTGATCTCATTAGAAAAAAATTAAACACAGAAAAGTACATTTCTTTCTAAAACTTCAGGTTTCCAGAATTATAAAAAAAATACAATTTTTTTTAAATTCAATTTTCTAGAATTTATATAGAAACCCTAATTCTGTGCCTTGTCCCAGTTCATGTAAAAGGACATTTGTCATAAAATTGATGTAGTTAATTTGTGCAAGTAGAACTACTGACATCCAACTGCTAAAACTTTTTAGTTTATGCATATTTTCTCCCTTGAATTAATCTTAGAACATTGGTGCTCAGTTTAAATACGTAAGTTAGATTTGCAATTAATAGAGCTTTGAAAGTGGTGTTGTCAAGGAATATTATCATATGGCAAATATAGATCAATTTAAATATAGGCCAACTTGAACATAATTTTAGATCAAATGGTAAAATTACATTTTTTCTGAAGGCAACACAAGAGAACAGAAATATGCAGAGTACAAGCACACTCTCTTCAAATCCAGCAGTACACAGAACATCAGCACTGAGATCCTTGTCAAAGCATGGGTTTTGTTTTTTTTTCTACTGGCTTGTTGAAGTTTACAGTGAACTACAAAGATATTCCCTTTATGGTGACAAAATCTTGGATAAGAATTAATAACCAGTGAACGACTGATCTGTGTCATGGTTGCCTAGAGAGTTAATGTGAACAGTTAAGCATACTCAAAATTGCTCATCATGTAATCCCAATGAAATCCATCCTAAACCTTGTAAAAACATTCCCAAATCCTTCAAAATTAAGTCTCTTAATGCAATTAATCCAAATAGTTGCACTGTCAAGGGAATGTGTTCTGGTTATAAATTCCTGGTCTGCCAGTGATTTTTGAGGGTCATGCATAGTTTATATGGACACATAGTTAAATTATTTTTTGTCAATTATCTGAAAATAAATAATGCCTTGAGTGTCTGGATTCTTTTATTGATAGAGAGGTCTTTATTTCCTTTACAAAAAGGCCCATATTATTTTAGCTTTGTTTTTACAGCTGTAGTTATTGTGCAGATAGAGGTCAAGGAGGTTCTTTGGGAACTGAAGTATCAATATAAAATTATAACCAAGTCGTGAATAATAGCTTTAGTATGAGAGTTTCTTGCATTTATTTCATTGTTGCAGCCATATTAAAATGCTACAACTTAAATACCATTCTCACTGGACATGGAGTATGTTTTCAAAATGGAGTACTTAATCAATTAATGGTTTGGAAGTAAAAGGGATAGTTGACACATAGTAGTTCTGTCCTAATTTCTACCTACTTAAAACTGGTCACAGGTAAGCATATTCTTAGGGTTCCAATTCATATAAGAAGAAAGAAAAATAGTTATAGAGGTATATATCGTACTTGAAATTTCCAGAGAGAACATGCTTCAGAATTAGACAGATAGAGGCCGCAAAAAAAACCTAAACTGTTTAATTATGTGGGCAATTATATCTTTAAAAATTACTATTTTTTCAATATTGTCACAATATTATCAGAATTTCCCTGGGTAGTGATTAAGAGTATGACAGGTTCACCTGTCAATGACAGTCAGCTGTAAACAAGATACCACTCTTTCAGAAAATATAGCTTTTTATCTCTATAGCAATCCTTGATTTCCCTAGAGATAAAAAATTCAACACCTTTGAAAACCTGGGCCAGTTTGATGTTAGTCTTCAGCAGAGTAATTTTGCCATTTTCACTCAGGAATTATATATGGATTGCTTTCTAACACTGAAAATCATATGTCTTTCCAAAGAGACCCTCATACTGTATTAATTTCTTGGGCTATACTGGGGGAGGGGGGAAAAAGCAGAAATAATCTCTCTTAAATTTGAATTTTTCTGCTGCTCAGACCAAAGGGTTAATTCCACAAGAGGGAGTTAGGATTACAAAGAGACAGGCAAGATATTCACACTCCCTAAAATTCGGTGATAATCGAGGTCCATCAACTATACTATATATCTAAGGTAAGGGAAACTGTGAACTCTGTGCAATCAGTGGCAGTAGGTAGGCACTTCACCAGACAATGATTTACATCAGGGACTTCATTAGGTCTCTCTCTCCATTAGCCACACACGGATCATTCCTTGTATTGGATACCCTGCTGCAAGCCTTCAAGCACTCACCTGGCTCCCTTATGCAGTGTAAGGGGAGAGTTGACTCAGTTGTATGCTGAGCCAGGTACTGTGTGGAAGTGCCAGTGGAGTTTCCTAGACACTTCTGGAGTCTGGATTCATAGCAGTGAAACAGCTCCTTTAGTTAGAAATCCAAGCAAAGCAATTTTTATTTTTTTATTTTTTTCAAAAAGGAGAATGGAAGCTTCTTTAAGCTGCCATAGCAGTCCAATCAGTGGTGCCTCCTCCCTTTGGGAAATGGAGAAAATTGATCCGAGAGCTTTCCTGAGAAAGTATGCAGTAGACTAGAAAAGACACTGTTCTGAGCTGTTCCTCTTAGCAGAATGCTTTTTCTTTGCATAACATGCTTTGATTTTTGCTAGAGTTATAACAACCACCAGGACAGATTTAATTTGGTGGATTTAATTTAATCATTTACATTAACCTGCAATTACCAAATACAATTTTCAACATATGACTTCTGAAGATAGCCACCTCAAACTTTATGTTTTGTAATAGAATTACCTCTGGAAGGATATTCTAATCTAAGGCTGTGATCTTGCCATTAATTGTGGCAGGGGCTTTTGAGATTATGAATTTGATTTTGGCTTGTTGGAAGCGAATCTGTGTCTTAATGGTGTTATTAATACGTTATATTCTTAAGAATTCAGTATCCATCTATTTTTTTTTTTTTTTAGTTTAAATTAAATGTTTTACTAAAGATTCCTCTTCTTTTCTCCATCAGAGTACCTAGTAACCCAGTGAAAATGACAGTTCCTTTGGTGACCCCGTATCAATAAACCATATGTTGCTTCAAATCGTACAGAGTGCTTTGAACCTAGATGTATTCCTTCTTGTGTGACTTTTTAAGCCAGCAGAAGACTTGTAGAGACCGCTCCACGTGAGACTACACTCCTCACCGTGTTTTCGTTCGAGCTGACCATGTGGCCATTACAAGGAACTACATCTCTTGGAGCACACTCCAAAAAAAACATGTAGAGGTAGTTAAACAATTCCATCTATGTATGAAGTATAGACAAAATGGTATCAAATCTTGATTTGTGAGCACATTCTAGATGGAGATATTTGGCTACAGCACAAAGTTATCTTCCTAGAAAAGACTTAGCAGAAGGATTAGAATGTCACTTCAGCAAGTTCACTGATGATTTGAAACTGTGAGTTTAACTATGTGAGGATTTTTGTGTTAGAAAGCAAAACTGGAGAAAAAGAAAGATCCAAGAATGCAGGAATTTGTTCAGAGATGCTCATTGTGGTACACAAATGATGCATTTCCAATTTCTTTCCTGAATATTTCTTCTCAAAATATTATACCCAAAGGAGAAAAGATCTTTTGCAATTCTTAAATTATAGATTAGTATTGGAGTCACTAGAATTGACTTAGACTCTACTTAAATTCAGAAATAAAATGGTTGGAAAATAATTGAAAAGAAAAATTTACTTTATAAGTTTGTACTGAAAACTATAACTCCTTAAAGGTTCTTACTCCCTTCAATACATACTGTGTTGCTTTTAGTTACTAAAATCTGTCAGCGTAGGTGCCTCTACCCATTCAGAATGGCATAATCTAATTTACAGTCATAGTTTAACTTCATTTGAAGAAACAATATGACAGCAATGTGCCACTGCCTCAGGGTGGGGACAGCAGATCTTACTGAAGCTGGAGATTCATGGCATAAGTACAGACAACCTACTTGGCAATTTATGAACACTTCTCATAACTTTACTACGTCTTGAGACACAGTTCAGGGCCAGTAGTTTTCTTTGTTTTGTTGATGGATATTGGCTCATCCCAAATTAAATAAAAGTTACTGCTCTTGTCTGGAGGATAAAAGAAAGCATTTAAAGCTTGCAGTAGTTTATTCAAATGATAAAATCTTGAAGATCTTTAAGACAGTGTGTCCAGCAGTGCCTCTAGGCTATCTACATGCTAAAACAGACGAAAGGAGAAAATTGGTACCTGGAGAGAGGCAGAAAAATTCTTTGTAGCCTTCTTGCCTATATTGCATTTATATGTGCACTGCTCCCAGGTGTATTCACTTATGCTGCATGTTATACTTTAAATATTGACACCTCAAGGAAAAATAAAAGAAGTTAGAAGAGTATGATCCTGATGAAGAATTTGCCATATTTTCTTCGACATTATATGTTATACTTTAATGCCATACTGGAAATATTATATTAATATTGTTCAAAAGCACAGATAGTAGTAGAAGATTCATGAAGCTGTAATAACAGAACAAAATAAGTGATAAGTGGGTGGGCAAAATACAGTGAGGGTGTCCTGATTCTGGCCAGAACAGTGTTAATTTTTGCAGTAGCTAGGAGGGGGCATGTCTAGGATCCAGAGGTTGATCTGTACCACCTCAGGTCATTGGCAGGGTTGGGGGGAAAGGACTCTTCTAGGGAGAAGGGCCCTTGCTGCTGGAATAAGCAGGGTGCCAGTGCCTTCTGGAGGGAGCAGTTGGGCAGCACTGGTCCCGAGCCAGAGGGAATGGTCGGGGTGACGTGGCCTTGGTTGGGTTGAGTGCCACGGTGAACATTTTTGCATGTGGATCACTTTCTCTCTTGTAAGCTTTTGCTTTTAATATTGTTGCTGGTTTTTTTCTTACCTCACTGCTGTTTCCAGTGACTTTTTATCTCAATCCATGCGTGGTCTTTGCCTTTTGTGCCTCCAGTTCTCCTCTCCAGCCCTCTGCAGAGTGGGAGGAAAGGGAAAAGGGAAGCAAGAGAGTAGCACGTGATTTGGAGTGTCTCAGTGAGAGTACTAAATTGAAGGATACTATGCTTAAACCACGAAAGAAGACCATAGCAAAAATGTTGCTCCATCCTAGCAGTTGCAATGAGTTTTTCTTTTTTTGTGTGACACAAATAGTATGATTTTGGTACCTTGCTGTAAGCCTTTATCAGCTGCATGTGTATATGCAGCACTCCATTTTAATTAGTCTGAAGATTCAAGGCTTAGGAGGAATAGCAGGGGTCTCTAATTATCTTCACAAACTAGTGATCTGCCCAGAAAATGAGGAATGAATAAGCATTAAGCAGTCAGAGGCCAGTACTTAATCACAGAAAGAAGCAGGGAGAGTGGAAGATAAAGAAATGCAATTTTTACTGACTTGGCAGGGCCCTGAAAATTACTAAAACTAATCCTTCTTTAGTAAAACACACCAATTCTAGATATAGAGATTTATGATTTATTCTTTCGGTAATGTTTGGCAAGATATTTTAGAATTTTTTTTTTCTCCTCATGTCTGTGCTATACGTCTGATACTTTTATTTTACATGTGTCTGTTTAGGCATCGGTAGCATTTCTTGAAGGCATCTTATGAGAAGAATGTTTTCCAATCATTGTTTGTAATTTTTCAGTCTAAGTTCCAAGGAAATAAAGACTATTCTTTCCTTCCTTTGATAAAAAAGATGACATTGGGATTTAAATCATTGCTATTCACAAACTGGCTCTGACAAAAAAGGCTGAGGATTATCTCTTTAGCAACTTTTGAATCAAAGCTGCATTATTGATATGAAGCTAAAAAGGCTTTGCAATTCTTTATATAATTAAAAGCAACTGTTATTATGGAAATTTTTCAGAACAGCTGTTGTATTGGAAGAAAGGTTACACTCTTCTCTATCAGTAATCCCTTTAAATCTCTGACATGATTCATTGCTCCTCAGACAATGCCAGTGAATTAATCAAAACTGGATGTCTTCCATACATATATTTATTACTTGCAACCCTATCAGCAAGAAAGAATGGAAAGCAGAACCCAAATTGGCTAATGAAAGTAATGTAAATGTCCCATTTTATGAACTTTATTTCTATTTTTGTCTTCCAAAGTAGTCATTTTACCCAAAAGTGATGTCCAGCTTCCTGACTGTCCCTAAGAGCTTACTTTATTCTTGAGTCTTAGTCAAGGGTAACAATTTGGAAGGAAAGAACAGATCTTGCTGAGTTTGGTAAAGGCTAGAGACAGTTTTGATGTAGGATAAAAAGCTTTAGCTCTTTATGAATTTCTGCCTGTCCGTGTGGAGATTTGAAAGATATTTTTCCTCCTGGCTGGAAGGAGGCAGCATATCATTACTGTAGCTGAGGTTTTCATTTCATTCCTGGCTTTCAAGCCAGGAAAGCAGAGAAGGGCCAGCCAAGATTTTTTTTTTCTTTTTTTTTTTCTTTTTTTTTTTTTCCCCTCAAGGGGTAAGAGGGAAGCAAAACAAAGGAAACAAATGTGGGCCTGAAGGAGGAGAATTACTAAATGTCTCGTTGGGTTTCAGAGTGAATAGATATATTTTCTAGACGTGAGGAAATTCAGACACAAAGAAGCCTGGACTTGTACAGTAGCGAGAGGATGGCTCTTTTTCAAAGTCCAGCTCCTGGGGCGGAATAACCCCACGTCACAGGTGCTGGCCGGGGCTCTGTGCGGCAGGACGGGGTTGCGGGCACGGGGAGCGCGGCCCGGCAGCGCGCCCGCCTGGCCATGCGCGGGAACCGCACCGTTCGGCACGGCCGCAGCGCTCCGCCAGCCGCCCCTTCGCTTTGTCCGGCCACGGGAAAACATCGGCTCGCCTCAGTTACACCACAGAAAGCGATGGGCTCTGCTTAGTAATATCACGGGAAGCCACACCTGGACTCCAGTGTGTAGCTTTGGATTTCCCAGCACAGGAAGACTTTGACAAACTAAAGCGAGTCCAGCTGAGCTCCACCAATGTTTAGGAGCTGGGTGGCAAGAACCTGAGGGAGCAGTGTTTGCTCGGCAGAAGAGAGAAGCAAGGCTTTCTAGCTTCTCTGATCTCTGTCTTCACCTGCTTAAGAATATTAAGGTTGCAGAGGCTCTTCTCGGAGGCTCACAGCAAAAAGACAAGAGGCATTCAGGAATTAATTCAGGAACGGAAATATTTTTCTACATTAAAAAAAATAATAAAAAGAGGTTAAGAACAGGAGTGTTTGGGTGACACACCTAGTCCAGGGTGCTTGTGAAATCTCCGTTTTAAGAGAGTACTCTTGAGGTAAAACCCTATGGAATCTAATCTCACTTCGAAAATTGCCTTGCTTTGAGTGGGACTAGCTGAGCAGAGGTGTCTTACAATCTGCTTATTTCCTAAGAGTCTAAGTTCTACATTGTTCATCAGCCGGGTTGCTCTTGCTGTGGTTTTGAATTCCATGTGAAATTCTTTGTTACTCAAACAAGTTCCAGATCGTATTGTGCACATGCTGCCAATCAGACTTTATTTGTTTTTTCACCTCCTGATAATGAAATACTGTATCTAAGGGCTGTTGGCAGAGGACTGTCAAAACCAGTTGCTGATTAAACTGCTACAGCAGTAAGAGGTGGACTTCTGTGCAAAAAAGTTTCTGATGTTTTGTGAAGTGGGGAGAAGGTTGCTTTGGCAACAAGGTTATTTGGTAGAGAATAACCTGACAGAACTTGAGGAGGAAGAGGTTTGACAGGAGTACCGGAAAGTTCAAAAAGGACAAAACCTTTCTTTAGGATGCACTTTTTCAGTGTAAGGGTTGGCAACATTGCAATACTATGAATGATTTATTCCTTTTGCCTTCAGGTGTTTTGAACTTTCTCTACTGTATTTCAACCTTTGGCTTTACTTCCCTCATACAGATTTACAGTGATAATGGTGAGATTTTTTTTTTTTTTTATTTAGAGTGTGGCTCATCACAGATAAAAGAGGGACATTGATAAGTATTTAAGTCAGGTCTAATAAGAAAAAAAAAAAAAAGAGGCTGTTTATGTCAGTGAATAAAAGTGCCATCGTTTTAAAAGATTTTAGACACTGGAGTAATTAGGGAAAGATTAATGTTGGTTAATACTAAACAGAATCTGATGAAGAAAACTGAAAGAACTTCATGAAATAAAACAAAGCTTCTCACTGGACTTCAGAAACACATTTATAGGATTTATATCCACAAATAAATAATATCTGAATCATGAAATCACACAGTACTAATACCAGCTGCAATTATCTTGGGGTTAAGCAGACTGCTGTTTGAAAATGAGCCCCTGGACTCTTTTTGTAATAGTGGCAAGTTTCCACTATGGCTTCCACTATAGAGATTATATCACACTCACTGTAGAGATTATTTATACAAATAGAATAAAAACTGTTGAAAGTCACAATGCCTACTACCACTAAATGCCTTATTTTTTATTTATTTTTTTCAAAGAGGGAAAGACCTTGTTTTAACCATCTGTTTTCTGATTTACCAACAAGGAAAACTACACCAGGAGATTCAAGCACTGAAAAACGGTTGGTGATACCATGTAAATGACAATGTTACATAGATCATTATCTGGGGTGGAAAATTACCGAGAGAATTCTTCATCTGTAGAAGTCTCTGTACAAAGTAATTTAAATACAACTTCAGCTACATAGAATTTACTATCAAAGATTCAAAGGAAGCTGATTTTCAGCTTAATATACTCTGGTTTGGGAGCACTTCCACAAAATAAGTTGGGTTTTTTTTAGAAGTTGGTGGTTTTGAGTAATTTATTTATTTATTTATTTATTTATTTATTTATTTATTTAAACCTGGGACTTTGCATCTCTCTACCTCCATTAAAGACTTACAAAAGTAAGTCTTTTTCTCAAAGACTAGAAGTGTGCTTCTATGATGAGCATTTCCAATGATCTGGTTGCTGAACTGTCTCTCAGGTATCAGGAACAAAAATGTTTTAGAGCTCTTCTCTAGAACCTTGTCAACACTCTTCATTTTCTGGCTTGCAGCAAGAAGCAAATAAAGTCAGTGAAGTTTTCTTGTAATTGGTGTAATATGTTCCCTGTGGATAACACAGCCAAGCAGGTGGGCAGCATTCTTTTACATCAGCTATATCATCCAAGTAATCTCCAAACAAAGGGTATGATGAATTGTGTTGTGAGCAGAAATGTCTGCCAAGGCACCCTGGGATTAGTGTTAGAACTGGTTTTATTTAACATCTTCATTAATGATCTGGAAGAGGGAGTAAACAGACCGTTAATTGAATTGGCAGATATTACACAGAAAAAATTCTAGGATCCTAGTTTGACTAGAAATAAAAGCAGACTAAAAACAAGACAAGTATTAAGAAGATAATACTTGAAATTATGAAAACAGTTTGTCTATAGCCACTTTTGGATTATTTTACAGATTGTGATTGCATGTACTATTGTATGAGCCACACATTGAAACACTGTTTATTTGCGATTAAACACTTAGCAGCTGGAGAAAAGTAACAGCTACATAAGATACATGTTCCCTTTTAGCAGGTGTAAGGGGGTAAGGTAGTGGAAACAGTATGGTTTGGTTCTTACTTGAGCAGAAGAGTGAACTACAGTACTCATCAGAGACAAAGTCTACCCTGTACATTTGCCTATCAGTATTCCTTTTATCAGTATAGTAACTTTTGACTACTTCTAAAGTATTGAAGTGAAAGGAGCTGACTAGAGTTTGACAGACCCCTCTACAGGCAACCCAACTTGATACTGCTAACTACATTTTTAGATTTTTCAGGTGGATTAATTTACTTCATATTTTTATGAGTAGCTTTTAGAAAAAGTTGCATATGGTCTAACAGTGTAACAAAACTTATTTGATTATAAGATTTTCTAGAAACAGCGGAGTGGTTTTTTTTATTTTTAATTAATTCTCCTTAAATTCCTTACTGAAATAATGTTGTATCAGTAGTTTCATGATTTTGATAAGGTTCCATATCAATCTATCCATGCTGCAATCACCACTATATAATTTTATATTAGGTCTTGTAAAGTACACAAAAAAATAGCTATAATCATCAGCTCTAAAAATCATGCACATACAAACAACACAGAATAAAAATCTGTTTGATTTTTCAGAAGCTGTGAATGTACTTCACATGTAATGTTCTGTGTGGAATGTGTATAAGGCATGTTCCCTATCCCTGTCAATGAGACAGAGATGTCTAGACCACAGTAATGTCGGCTGTATGCATTTCCCTTGAAAAAGTTCATTGTTTCTGTAAATCATGGATAAATCTGCACAGCATGTGTTAAGTTGGAAATAAGCAGCCTAACTGTAGGACACAATACTGCAGTTCTTGTGGTGCTTGGAGCTCTGCTTTAGTTCTACGTGCCAGCATAGGAAGCAAGCTTCTGATCCAGCAGCGCTCTCAGGAGGAAGCTGGCAATATAGCAGACTCTGAATAAGTCAAAAACTAGAAAAGTGTTACTGCAAGTGCATCTGTCAAACCGGGGGATGCAGGAGAAAATGAGGTGATGACAGGTTCAGCAGAAAGAGAAATAGCATAATATGAAGTGAGTTAATGATGCCAGCAATTTTTAGCAGTTGAGAAAGTAAGGGCTGCACAGGCAAGGTGGCACTCTATGATTTATGTGCAAGAGGTAGGCAAGGTGATATTTTTTGAAGTGTAGGTTTTGAGCTGCTAGGCTAAGTTCAGATGTTCAATTTAATTGTTTCCCAGTATACAATTATAAAAAAACACTTCTGCTGGAATTACTCATTTTTAAGTGATGTGCTCTCTTTTATGTTCCAGACTAAATAAGATTACTTACTATAAAGAAATATTCATTGATAATCAAGGGGTTTTGTTTTTCTATGTCACATCTATGCTGAAAAATCTGATTTCAATGGAATCATTACTCCTGACTCACCTATGAAAAGCAACAAAAAACTTTAATTGAATTAAAATATGTATTTTAAAGATTTTCTTTCTATTTAAGAAGTCATTTTTCTTGGCCCAAGATCCCTGTTGCTTTCATCCCATTCATAAGAAACCATAGCATGGGCTGTATAGCAAAAACAAATCATGCCATTTTAGGTACCTGAGTTATTATTCATACTAACAGGATAAATACTAAAGCAAATAAAAAATAGTAGAACACTTAAGTTGAGCTGTGTTATTTTCCTTATGAAAATCAGTGAAAACTGAAGGGGTATAAAATTTGACAAAAAGCTACAACATAATTCTAAACATTTATAATAATGTGAAAAGTCAAGTGACCTCTCACTTTTCCTTGGCAAGAATTTCTTTTCAATGTCTGTTTGCTACAGCTCATTTCAAGGTATTTTGTATGTGAAAATGAGTGTACTTCACTGTACAGTGGTGTTATATGTATGATGAATGTTTTGTGAGCTGAGCAAGTTATTTTAGAAATGAAGTATATATGTTATAGATATAAAAATATTATTAATTTGAGCTAGGTTTGGAGATTACTATAAATTAAAGAAGATGAAACAAATAGAACTGGGTATTCATTTGGGTTAATTTGACCCTCCATATTTCCAGGCTTGTTTAGTATCTCAAACTTATTTTCTTGCTAATTGCAGTCAGGGTATAAGCTGCTAAATTTTTTTTTCTTTAGGTGATGACTACCTACTCTAGAAAGGGTTTGATGTCTCTACTTGAGAGGTGGCTAAACACTGTTTAGTAGTGAAACTTTCAGCTGAAGAAAGAGGCTATCCAGATGGAATATTATGTAGTGCATTGTATGTTAGGGACATTTAAAAATAATAAATAACAGCTGTCAAAGGAAGATTTTTTAACTAAGTTTGCAGTAAATAATAATAATAAATAATCCTGAAGGACAGCAGTTGAAATTTTAAAGAAATACACATGTGTTCTGTCAGCTTGTAGTACAGTAGTCACTAGTCACTGTGAGAATAGTAAGTTTTAAAATGGCAAAGAGAATGAGATGTGTATTCATCAGTGTATGACTGATGTGCTGACAGGATCCTAATTATGTCATGAACACAACAATGCTGTAATACAATTTCACCATAAGGGACTTAAGGCCATAATATATTTTATTGGTTGCTGTGGAAGGAAAAACCTATTGCAAGAAAGTTTTCTCTTTTTTTTTTTTTTTTTTAATGGGACTGATGAAGAGGTGTTGATCATTGAATCAAGTAATGAATTCTCAAGATCATGGTAATCAGAGAGGGATAAGTATCTGTTTGATGTGGGAAACATCTGTTAAAGAATTTCTCCTGAGTCTCATCAGTAGCTGGCAAGTCTCATTGCTTTAGCAATGTTTTCATTATGGCTCTGTCTATAAAATGGCATAATATGTTTTGTAGTACTGGTGTGTTCTTAGTGTAAACTAGTAGCAGACATTTTAATTTCAGCTTCTTGTTAAAAGTTGTAACAATACATTGCATAAAACAATATAGTGCTTTGCATCTGCATAGTCCTATATTGAAAATTTCAATTTCTGTGCTAATAGAACTCACTTTATATGGAAACAACCTATATGTAATCTACAAGTGACACATCTAGCTCTGTTTAGACCTAGTTATTTTTAAAATGAGGAAGTAACTTTGTCCTTAACTGTGTTAGCCTAAATATAGATGTATCATTACATGTACTTAATTTTCTTGATTCTGTGCACAGAAAAGAAAAGTTTCCTAATGGGCATCTATTAAGAAGCTTATCATCACACCTACACTAATCTTAGAACAGCAAGCTACAGAAGTAAAATAGGCTAGTCTGTCACAAGAATTGGTATGCCAAACCCTATTTATCTGTTATTTTTGAGGGGCTGATGGTGGCAAACATCAAATACTCCAGCAAAGTTGAAACAAATTTCACAGAGATGGCATCCATTTAAAAAAATCAAAAGATTTTTCAGTTAAGCTGAGCTTGAAACTAACTTTTCACATTGCCTGATATCTCTTTGTCAGTTAGAATATTCATACTTAAGAAGTTAACACATTGATAATTTCTTTTTTTTTTTTTTTTGTGGTGACTTTGACCGTGTGATGATTATTATACCTTTAGGACATTTTTAAGATGATCTACAGTTTTCTACACAAATCTCATGGACAAAGGAGATTCTTTACAGCCCAGGCTGTAAAACATACCCTTCCAACCGGCAGTGCTTGGGCTGCACAAGCTACTGTATGAGGGCTGAGCACACACCCTTCTTTAAAAGGGACTATGCATTGTCATCAAAATAAAGGAAAAGTTTCATGTGCATATGATAGTGGAAAAAAATATTTAGCTAGTGGACAAAATATTTAGCTGTTCTACCTCTGTTAATTAATTCAATTTGAGCAATGTTTGAAGAAAATACTTTTTTGATGTTTAGAACAGTTTTGTTTTCCAGACCATGCATCACAACATTAATTTTGTCTGTCAAAGACACCACTTTATCTTATCCATTCAGTATTTACCATTCTACACCAGACTACTATACACAGTAGGAGTGACTGGAAAAAATCCAAGATGTACCCACTTTTCTTAGAAAACGAATAGGGTTGAAGGGGGCGAGAGATGTTAACTAATAGATGCACAATAAAAGTTCAAGTCCTCAGAATCAGAGTTGTGGTGAACGATCTGTAATGCATAGTAATAACAGTGATGTTTGAACAGGGGGATATAGATATTATTCCACTTTCATTTCCATGCTTTTTTGCTTTGTCAAAACATCTGATATGACTTGCAATTCTCTAATTGCTTTACATCTATGAAAATATATTTTAATATTCTGTCTAGTGTAACAACATTCATTAAATACATTATTTTTCTGTCTGCTGGTATTACATCATTTTTATCTTGTGGTGAGGAGTTCGATGCATTAATTATGTGTTTCATAAAAATATTCTCTTTTAACTTCAACCCTGTTTTCTTGAATGAATCCTTACTCTTAGGTTATAAAAGAAGATAAAAATGTGTTCCCATTTACCTCTTCAGATTCAGCTTAGATTCACTGCTTTTCAGAAGTCATGAGTAGTAGAAAAGAATTTAATCTAGAACTGAAAGACTTCAAAAAAATTAATTTAAAATACAAGCCTGTG
Source organism: Pseudopodoces humilis (assembly GCF_049639895.1). NCBI lineage: Eukaryota > Metazoa > Chordata > Aves > Passeriformes > Paridae > Pseudopodoces > Pseudopodoces humilis. The sequence goes on from NC_142205.1 coordinate 34,634,571, forward strand.
TATGCATTATTGTTTCCCTACAGCTTATTATACTTTAGGAGCACAATTTGACCTCGAATTTACCTGGCTGTACGTAGATCTCTGGTAGTTACTATTCTTCTATCCCTGATCTCTACTGGTCACAATCTTCCATTTCTCATTTTTTTTGGGTTTTTTTTTAATGCATTAGCAAACAATAAGCAAACAAGTGCACACTATATGGAGTATCATCATCTTTATTTGCATGTTGTATCATCTCTAACAGTTTGTTTCTTTAGAATTATTTTAATCTGATTTTTGCTTCTCCAAAAAGCAAGCCTATATTGAGCATACCCAGCTTCTTAATACAAGAAACTGTTACCAGTGCTTGTTTTACTTTGTTAACAACTGTACTAAAATCAGGTTTCCTAAGGTAGAGAAAAGTACCTCAACATGAAACGTACAAGGTTTTGTTGCTTCTGAAAGTAAATTACAACTGCAAGATCATTGATGCATGCAACAGACCTGGCAAATATAAGTAGTTGTCTCTGTGTAGTCATATCTTACAGGTAGGAAGATTACTTAGCTAAGCACTCACACTTTTTGTGTGGTGCCAGATGTACAAATGGAAAAGGATTTGTATTAACATGGGAACACTAACTGTACTGTTAAAGACATATCAACTGCTGTGAAATATCTGAAGAATTTATTCCAGGTCTGAGTTAAAAAACTCTGCTAGAGTAAGGGAGTGATGAGGACATAGAAATTATCCATTTTATAAAAAATGACAAAAACTTCAAAAAAAGGAAAAAAAAAAGAGGCAGACAGATGGTGGCAGGTGTCATCTTTGGATCCAGGTTACTTTTATAGTCATCTGACTCATGAATTTCTCTCATTTATTACTATCAAAGAGAGGATGAAACAGCTTAGCTTCAAGGCAATACCTAAGCCCTTTACATCTAACTCCAAGCACCTGGCTCACTTCAGAAAGAAAAGCTACTCATCTGTCAGTCTCCAGCTTGAAACTGGCAGTTCCCATGCACTGTTTGCCAGGTACAATTACATCAGTTGGCACAAGACATTAGAGTCCCTGTTAAACCATCACAGAACTAAGATCCCTAGTTTTAAGAGTTATTCTTTAAATTCTGTTAGATGCTGAGTTTTCTGAGAGGTTATTATCAGAAAGATTGATAACAAAGGATATAATAATGAGGTTGCAGTCTTCTAGAATCTATCAAATCCACAGCAGATCTTTCTTATGACAATTATTATTTGTTAATTCTGAATTTAAATGATGCCATATATTTATCAGTGGATTCCCAGGTCCACACAGAGATGCATTGAGATAGATAGTGCTAGAAGACGAAAGCTTTTCTAGTTAGACAAATCATAAAAACAACAAAGAACAAAGGCTTTAATGAATGTCATTTTACTATACATTAGAACAAACCAGAAGTATGTCCAGGGTAGTTACCACATCTCCATTTATACACCATGTTTCAGGTGAGGTGTAGTAGTTAATAGCTGAGAAGCAGCTATCTCCAGTTGAGCTCTAACAGAATATTCACAAATTATTATCTTTTCTGAAACTACTCTGAGAAAGGAGAATTATTTATAAAGTGTAACAGAACATAACCTGTTTAAAAAAATGCTTCCATTTGTTTTCTACAGAATACTTAATGCAGCAGAGCTAGACTCTTAAAATTATCTGAGAAAATGAAAACAAGGGACCAAATAAATTGTTCGCAATAAATAGTTCTCAAACATACCTCCTTTGACTTTGTTAGGAATGCACCAGGAAAGAACTTGGTCCCCTCTTTTTCTGGTTAATACAAACCTCCAGTTGCTTATGCCATTATTAAGTTAATTGTTTGGATCATCAATCTGTGTCAACAAAGCTTTCAGAGTACTTGATGAGATACCAAGCATCAAGCTGTGATGCATTAAAAAATGATGAATTTACATCCAGGTAAAACAATGCCCTTCAGCTATAATAATGCATCACTACTTTGTTTACAAATGGGTGTTCATCATGAGACACGGCAAGCACAGACAGTTTTGAAGGGGAAAGGCATTAGCACAGTAAATGATCTTTGCAACTAAGGCTGAATACATAGCAAAGTGAAAAAGGAGGGCATGTCAAATTATCTTTTCAAAAAGGAATTATGAATGCAAATTCACACTGGTGTTGCCTGACTCACATTAAATATTAACAAAAGATACAATTCATTATTAAGATGTCCTTTATCAGAACAGATGGATCAACACAACAGATTTCTTCCAAAAGTTCTGTTATTGAATAGAATTTCTCAGTATACACTTTTAGATCCTAGAGTAAATTGTTATTCTTTTACTCAAAATTAAAAGCTACTTCCTTGTAACAGGCAGCAGGTGCCAGTGCTTTACCTCCCACCATTCTGGCAGCCAAGGAAGATTCAACTATGTTGGCTGTCCCTCTTCATGCTGCTTCTGCCATTGGTTGGGAAGATTGATATTATTTTGCTAGGCCTGTCAGCCCAAATAACTGTGTGATCACATCAGAAGTAAATTTAGTGTAATTAATCTCACAGAGGCAGTGAAGGTAATACTATTGCGCAGGCTCAGGAAGCCAGAAAATATGCAAAGAATTGCCAGAGGCCTGATACAGCAAATAAGTAATGCTGGGCAGATTATAGTTATCAAAAGTATTGTGTCTAAAAGTATAATGTCTAGAGGAGTACCTATATAATAATAATATAATAAAATACTCCGCTAGTATTTTCCAGTAGGTTATTCAGATGGGCAGTGCCAACATCCCGTGCTGAGGACGTGTCAACATAAGGAGTTCCACAAAGCCAGAGTATAAATTAGAGACTCATTAACACCTCAGCAGTAAACTTGTGCTCTGAAGATCTGAATAAGTTGTTCATTAATTCTAGAAGCACCAAACCTCTGACAATGTATTCTTTGGGAGAGGAATGTACTGTACAAAATGCAACCATGGCAGAAATCTCTAATCATATTATTCAGGCTGGTTACCGTCTTTCTTATTTATACATTTTAAGACTCCTGAAGCAGCTTTCTTAGGCTGACCTGTGTCTGAAAATTCTTAGAGTAGTCTTGGTTGATGTCTTCAGCAATTAGGTTGCAATTGTCTCAACAGCATATTTTGAAAAAAAGAGAGTGCTCTGGTCAAAGTGACACATTCTGATGGAAGTTTTGACAGACAGGCAATAAATATTTCTGCCAGATATCAAGTGATTCTGAAGTTAAAGAAAATTTGTTCTTTCCTCAGGGTATGAGAAAATTATTTGTGAAGTCAGTATGCTACCAGCACTCAGTGTTCTCTTTTCTCTGTGCAAAATACTTGTCAGCCTGGCCACTGAGGAGAAGAGGAAGAAACATCAAAATGAACAGTAAGACTTTCATGCTGTTAACATCTTAGTTACCTTTTACATTAATCGTATCTATCTTAGAGCACATTAAATTTAAAATAAAACTGACACAAACTTCAGGACAGAAAGTAATTTCCCAACTTTAATTTAAAGTATGCTGGCAAATATTTTGTTTCTGAAAGGAGAATATGAGCAAGGGATGACTTTTTCTTATTACAGAAAATGCAGTGACATTCAGAATCATTTTATACAGCTTCAAGGCAGTAAGTAATGTCTACAGCAACTATATGTTAACAGTGCTCTCTACCATCATGCATTATTGATTATTTTTCGTGAAAAAATTCTTTCTTTCCCCCTTGGTTGCAGGGTTATCTGCCAAAGTTCTGTGAAAAATTACAAATAGCTCTAAGAATTGTTTATATAAGGCAAAAGAATGCTTGCAAAGATAGCCCCGAAATGTTGCAACAGTTCCCATTTCTGCATTACATCACTAAAGAATCACCTTTGTGTTCAGAATTTTAATTTGCAAACACAAATGATTACAGTTCTTTTGGCTGAAGCAATTATTGTTTGTCTGCCTGGTATTCATTCTCTTGGAGATTATTGCTTCTGTAGCAGGAACAACCACACATGAAACAAGTTCTGAACTACTGCCATTTACTACACAGGATATTAAAATAACCCTAAGCAGTGTCTATATAGTTTGTTGTGGTGATCTGGGTGAGATAATGAACCATCTGGGATAGTTCAGGGGTTGGTCCTGCTGTGGGAGCAGAAGTTTTCAACTGAGAGGTAGGGAAAACAGCTGAGATTGGTAAAATCTACTGTTATCTGACTGTAGCAATAATATCTTCCTTGGGTGTTTCTTATTAGTGTGGTTTAACTCACTTTCAAGCAGAAGTTCTTGTGCTTCATCTGAAATTCCAATCTTGTACCTTCCTAACTACACATGTAGTATAAAAATCTTTTATGTTTTAGCCTGTAAGTCTTGCTTATTTATACGGGGGAAGAAAAAATAGTCTACTGTTCAGAACTCTGATTGTTTTGAATAATTTTGTTGATTTGTGATATGCATCATTCACATTCACAGAATATTGTAAAATATAATTCAGTACAACAAAGTAATGCATCCAGAGTTACACAGAGGGAGCTCTTGCTTTGTTTCTCCAATGCAGTAATGCAATATTTCCGGGCAGTGAGACATTTTTGTTATTAATTATAGGCTAAAGCAGTAGCACCCAAGATATTGTGTTATTTGCTGGCTTTCTCATATATCTCACCTAGAATAATTTTATTTAAAATGCAGATGTTTTCACCTGCTATTTGTTTCATATAAGGATGTTAAAAGAATAAACTCTGTTTGAAATTGATGCTTCATGGTCCCTCATCGTTCAAAGAAGAAATTTCTCATTCTAGGGTGTATAAAATATGAACAGGGATCCTACAAACTTATCAGTAGAAGAATTAACTTGTCATGAACCTGTGTAATTTGGTTCCTCCCTTTATCTTGGATTTCTAACTATGTATTTGGTTCCCATCATTGTTAACCTGTTATTTAATCTGCAGTTGCAGTTCAAAATATTCCATGTGTTCAGTGTTCTTGTTGTGTTTCAATTTTCCTTTTCCTGGAGTTGTTTGCTTTTCAGAGAATGTTTGAAGTTCAGCTGCTAAACAAACACTATAAAGAATAAGGTTTCCTTCCCTATTACTTATATGGAAAGCATTCTTTTTTTTTTCTCATAGAGAGTCAGAGAGTACATTCTTCATACACCCTTAGGGTGGCAAATAGAGTTCTGTGCAAGGAAAGGAGACACTTGAATCAGAATCTCATGCTGCATGTACTAACAAAACAAATACTCGTATGGGTGTGATATTCTAAAAGTAGCTGACTTATGTACCTATTTTCTACATGATATTGTATTCATTTTGTAGTTGCTTACAGTCTATAAGTGAGACAAAGCATTTTTAAAAGTGTTAGTTACACAGCAGTTTTGTAAGAAAATCACACCTGCCAAATACAGCATAGCTTGTGAAATTATATGGTATAGTATCTATAAGCTTTGACATTCTTTACAATTCAGTGTGCTAGGTTTTTTGCTCAATAAGCTAGAATGCTTATATGAACTAGCAGACTGTCAGTCCTGAAGGACTAAATAAGCTGGCTGCTCAGACTGAATGCTGTAGTAAGTTCTATTAGATGTATTTTGAGATGCAGTTGCTCTCATCATAATTCTACCTGTCTGAGTTATTCCAATAAATCTATAGATCACGAAGGATTTAACACACATCTAGAACAAACTGGGATAATTCAGAAAAGTCAATGAAGCTCTTGTTTATAGAGGTGTTCCAAATAGAGTGTTTATAGTGTTCCAAAATATTTAGAAATACTGTAGAAAGCAGATTTTTTTGTCAAGTTAATGATTTTAAAATTCCTAGGAAGTAAAGCCACTACTTTACATGTCTACTTTAGTTTCAAATAAAGGTGTGTGCACTTGCATCTTTAAAATATTTTATGAGTTTTCAAGTCAGTGTTTACTTTACTAGTCACAATCTGAAATTTTAACTGATCCAACAGCATAAGTAAAACAGAATGAGTGGTGGTAAAATCAGTGCTGTTGATGGTCAAATACTATTCGCTGATTGGTAATAGCTGACAAGACTCTTTTTGATGGTTCTTGTCTGAAAAAGTATCTTCATAGTTAGGGAACAAGAGCCCAATACTCCTAAGACATCTAATTTCAGATTATCCCAGGATAAGGAGACAAGGCCACTTCATCTAGTTCCTTGTTTGGTTTGGGGGATTTTTTTTTGTTTTTTTGCTGTGAGGGTGTTTTTGTTAGGGTTTTTTTTTAAATAACTGCAGTATACAGTGGCCCATGGAAAACATTTCTTTGGAGGCTGGTTCTCTTCTTCTTAAGCTCTGAGGAAGGGTGTTTTGGCCTGGAAAACAGTAAAGCATATCCCTGGCTTTTAGTGTGAATAAAATGTATGTCTCCTGATTCAGTTTCCAAGTTCTGCTAGTCTTACCCTCTTACAGAAGGTAAAAAAAGGAATGTTTTCCTACTTGGAGGTGTCCTGCTCTACAGCACTGTGTTCTTAGGCTCTGTAGAGTCCAGGTTAGAGCAGTAGATTTGCTTTAAGACACAGACTGGTACAATCTGTCAGGTGATGAAGAGAGCCGGCACATGAGACATCTGGCATGCCCTACCTCCTCTGCAGGACATGGGGCAGCCTGGGATGGGGACAGGAAACACTGGTGTGTGTGATGGAGATATTCCACCAGGCCAGCCCTGTGAAGACAGTCTCAGTGCACTCTACCTCACGAGGGCTGTTATCTCCCAAGATGTAAAAGGGCCCTGGGAAGACAGTATACATCCTGCTAATGCAGAGGTACTGCCTTGGCTCAGGATTTGGGCCTGTTGGCCAGTGGGGCAAGGTAGAGCTCCTTATTTTGTACTGTACAATAAGGCTGTGGAATAGCTGTGTTACAGGAAGGTTGGAACTGGAACAAATCCTAGAAGGTCTGCAGTGTGAACGCAGAAAAGACACTTTATGGGGAGGTGCTTATAAGCATATTTATACTATAATAGCCCATGGGAATAATGTGGACATAGCCTTTATCAAAAACTAAAAAGAAAAATACCAGGGATACAATTGTAATGCATTCTCTATACATCATATTATCCCTGAAAAATACTGTAAGAAAAGCTGCATGTTAAATGGTACTTTTGGAAGATTTATTGATGGGATTTATTTTTTAGCAAATTGGGAAAGTTGAAGGCAAAAAGAGTATGCCAACTTTGATGCATAGTACTTAGTAACTTGATCAAGTTACATTGCAACTTTGGGTCTTGTAAAGGTCACAAGTAACTGTCATCAAATCATACTTTGAAAAGTATTCTTGGCATGAAGTAAGCATTTCTTATTACTTTTGTTCAGAATAGCCAATAAATTATGTCATTCAAACTTGTTGCAGATAAGAACAATAATTTGAGCCACTTTTGTATAACTAATAATAAATAGTTAACAAAATCACATGAAAATAATGAGCCTATGTTGAGATTTAGTGTAGTAATTTTGGTTTATATGCTGAATTTAATTTTTCATTTATATACATTAATTTTATGGTCAGTAAAAAAATTAAAACTTATATATAAATCACCAAAAAATAGGCTCATATTCACAAAACATATCATAAAAGTAATCTGTTACATACCCAGTGCCCTAACACTTATTCAAAACTGAACAATGACTGGAATCTATTCAAATGCAGACAAATGCTAAATACTGCCAGTATACTGCCAGTATAAAACCAGTCTCTCTTGCAAGTATTCAGTGTCCCTAAGGGAATAGTGACCCGTACATTGCCATCCATAATAGCTACTTTCCCAGGAGTAGGGGGAAGAGAATGTTTGTACAACCAGCTTTGGTAAGTTGAACTGCTTTTTCATCTTATTTTTTTGTGGTTTAGTGGCAATCAATGGACTCAGAGAAAGGACTGTCTTGCTAATTGCAGTGTCAGAGACAGAGGCAGAAAAATCAGTCAGAGCAAGTGTTAACTCTCTACTCATCCATTGCTCTATCTTGCTTTCTAGTTGGCTTTTATATTGCCTTTTCTGTCCAGCAGGGAGTTTCTTCTCACTCTTTTGATTTTGCTGTAACTTACAACTCTTTGCCAACATACTTGAAATACCATTACACAGCTCAGTTTGAAGGTGGTCCTTTCTAGCACTGAAATCCAAGCCCTTGCCGTAACTGTCCAAGAGCCAGGATGGCATAGAAGAGACAATGAAGAGTCCAGGAAGTTTTAAATCAGGATTTTCCCCATCTCAAACCAGGCCCACCAGACAAAAATACCCCCACGATTCTTAGCAGAGGAGGATGTTTCTGATAGCAATCATCTGATTCAGACAAATTCTTAAATAAGGATAAGCAACATAACTCAATAAAGAAGTAGGCTTCCTCTTTGACACAAGGTCCACATTCTCTCCAGAGTTTATGACCATGGGAAAGGAAATACTTAAGTTCCTAGACTTTTATGGGCCAGGCAGACAGAATCTGAGCTGTTCCAGAGGAGCCTTATCTTCCTCTTCCATGTCACCATTCTGTCCTCTAGTTCATGAAGAGAAAGAGCTATTCAAAACATGTCTAGAAGGATTCAAGAGTTTAAGAAAATCCCATGCACCATAAGAACACCGTGGGTAGGAAATGCCTTCTTTACAATGAGAAAAATAGCAGGAAAATATTTTTTTGTCTTTAATCAATATATACAACTGCGTTCATTGATGGAGATGAACTGTAAGGATTTTGCTCTAGCAGAATGAGAAGAATTCACTGGTATCTCTTCTTTCTTTCCTCTTGTTATTTTTTTTTTCTAAAACCAGAGCTCTTGTGTATATTAGTAGGTGGAAAGAAAGCAACAGAAAGCAATGTGAAAGACAGGGCTCCCAGAAGGAGAAAGCACAGTGTTGCACAGAATATGTTAAACCAGACTTACATAGACTTGCAGGCATGAAGGTTCCTTAGTGAGAACTGTCGCTGAAGGCACACATCACCTTTAAAGGGGGAAGCTCATTCAGTAGAGAAAGTGTGTGGCAGGCAGTGATGATGAATATGATGATGAAGACAAGTTTACACCATGCTGTTTCTTTAGTGCTACATCATTTTTGTGAAGATTTGCTCTAACTCTCTGCTAGATGTTTTTGTTTCTGATGCCATTAACAATGATTGGTAGTATGCTAAATAGATACAAATGATGCACTCTGATTGGTTGGTGTGTTAGGGAATAATGTTTACTGAATACTTAAAATAACTATTATCAATTTTGCTGTGACTTTTTTGTGTGCTTTGATTTTCTCTAGGACATATTGAAATGTACAGAACAGGATAAAGGGGACAGGGAGCAAATAAGGGGTGATTCTCTTGCAAGTGGTAGTTGCTTCCTATAAAAACCTACCACAAAGCACATTTGATGACAGTTGGACTGAATTTTCCAGTTGGGCATCCTCTGAAAGGAAGGAAATTCTATTGTTTGATCCAAGGCACAATAAGTAGGGCTGATGAGGAGGTTTACATGAACAGTGTACTGTAGGTCTAAACTAAAACCTGAATGCAGATATGCCCTGTGAAGAATAGCTTGGTGGTATTACAGAGATGGGTGAAGTCCAAAGTAGGGATTGAGTGGGAGGCAGAGATCTGAGCATCAGGAGCTGGACAATTGAAACTGCAGGCTGTGATTTCCTTACTCGTGATGAGGGCTGTGATTGTGTTCCTTGTTTCTCTCCACAGACATAAAGCAGTGACTAATGAGCTCAGAAGTAGGTTACTCCTGTCAGTGTGTGTTAAGGATCTTAAAAGGCCTGCTAGATCTGGATTCTGTATTTGCACAGTGCTTGTTTTCTGAATGATACCAGGTTTACATGGAAATTAGGAGTTAATATCTATCATGTCAGCATATCAGCTCCGGATTTGAATGAGAGGCTGCCATATAAATACTGTGAGCACAGCTCAAGTACTGCAGTACTCAGGGAATCAGGCACTTTGGTCTTTGGCAACAACAGGTTTTTATTGTGACTTGATTTTAGTTATTTCTGCATGCTTAAATCTCTTTCTTGAGAAAAGCAGAATTCAGAACTGGTGGCTATGATTTGGATTCAGGGGCTGTCCTATTAAGCACTATACAAAATATACTGAGGGACAGAGCTCTAAAGAACATAATGTCAGGCAGAAGAAAAAGAGAAGTGAAATACCTTATCTTGATTCTCTAGTAGATCAAGGAAAAGAATGTTTTCCCATCAGTCTTATGGCACATGACTCCATGTTGCTGCTTCTAACAGAAATGTTTGTTTATTATTTGCAAAGTAGCCTGTTTGTTTTCAAATAGGCTTCATTCTTCTAGCATCTTGTGGCCCTTCTTATGCTGCCCTCATCAACAGCAACCACAAAGTTTGCTTTCTCTGGTCAGATTGTGTAAAGTACTGAGTTCTGTTAACTCTACTAAATCAAGTCATAGCTCCTTCCGTATCAAACTGCAATATAAATAATCAGAATTAAAAACTGTAATACAACGGTTGGATTATATTTCATTGACAAGTGGATCAAGTTACACTTGTAACAGTAATTAATAGTCTAGAATTCCTAATGTCTCAAATGCTGATGTCTGGTCTGCACTAATGTAAATTCATGATCTTTCTGAGATCACCTTACCCATCTCTTGTCATGTTATTATTCATTCCATTTATTAATAAAGAAATTGTATTCTCATATATCTAACTTAATGGTTGATAAGCATGGAGTGTAGATAGTGGAAGGAGCTGCCAATCCATTTTTGTAAGAAGTGAAGACCAGAGAATTACCAAGAGAAAATGTTTACACAGATGCCCAAAAGGAGCATTTAGACACAACAGCTCTATTAGCAGAGTTAATTGATAAGCATGACCCAATTCCCTTCAGTCAAATTACACCAGTTCCCAAATTCCATGAAAAACCAACAGCTGAGTAATACACAGCTGGAAGAAGGGCTTCAAGTGCAGCTGCCTTGCTCCTTTTAACAGAGGATTAAAAGGATTCAAGAGATCATGATGATAAACGGAAACCTTTTCCTCATGTAAACTGTGGGGAGAGTCTGCTTGCTCTCTGCTTTCTCATGAGTGTTGAGAGATAATGAGAACATGTAAATCTTTTCTCCAAAACCATATGAAAGGCAAAACCTGGCTTGTTACTGAGCATGACAAGTTTTATCCTGAGTGCCATATCATTCATAGCTCAGGAAATTTGCTATTCCTCTAGTGATTCTAACTGAAGGCAGAACCTATTATTTTGTCATATGAGAATATTTTTTTCTTTAGACATTTAACCTTTTTTTTAAAGTTAATTTTTCTGTTTCTCTTCCAAATGCTTCCTACAAATCTTGTAAGTCTTTTTAAAACTAAAAAATATTTTTATTTTTTCTTGTTAAATTCTTATTTCAAAAGCACCATTTTAACTGACTTATTATATATGAGGTCTAAGACTAATATCTTTGTAAATACCTTTTGTGGACTGATCTGGATCACGTGTATGTATATATATGTATAAATGTGTATAAATTTGATATCTGGCTTCTTTTTTTGTGACATATTCATTCAGTTCCTTTTCATTGATATTTCTTTTTTCTCTATAGAAATGTATATGAATATGAAAAAAATACAGTAATAATTCAAAATATATTTGAAAAATGTGGAATTCTGTTTCCAGGAAAAAAATCATTTCTCTTCATTAATCGTCTATCTGTCAACATTTTTTTGTTTTGAGACTTCTCTTTCTGGAGTAGAAATACTATGTGCATTGTACAGACATCCATTACTGAGAAGGAGCTGCTAGTGCTAGTTTACAAAGAACTGGATTTTACTTAGTAACAGTTCTTATTAAGTCAAGGTACTGGTCAAAAAAAGTAACCTGGCCTTAAAAGCCAGTTAATCTTCAAATTTAGGCATCTATAGATGTGAGCTGAATAGAGAAAAATCTGCCAGAAGATTGCATGTCATCTTTGCATGATGAGAAGAATTTTCAGTCCAAGCTGTCTGTTTGTCATCTACTTCATGTGACAGTATTTGGCAAGGAATTACAGCATCAGCTGACATCCAGTGCAGAATGGATGCAAAACACTTGGAGGTACTCCAAAGATGGAGTTGAAGTGTCCATGCTCCTTTATGTACCTGACAATAATCCCATGTAAGAATATACTATATAAATCTTCCCTCTTTTTTTGCCTGATCCTGCATCAGGATATGACAGCTTGCATTTAACTGTGAGAGTTTTCATCATTTTGAAAGATGAAATGATTTCATTTCAGTCTAAATGAACAGTCTGGCCTTAACAGTCTGGAATCCCACTGCAGTTTCTTGGAAGTTGTAGAGCTAAAAATGTACCATGTCCAACATGATTTTATGACTTTCTTTGCCTGACAAGTTTTCTTGTCTGGCCTGTTCTTGCCTTATCATGCGTACTATTTTATTATGATAGTGTACAACTTCTGGAATCCTTTCTACATGAGGGCTCAATGATGACATAAAAAACATCTGTAAGTTAATTTTTATTATATCAATATAATTCTCAATGTTAAATGGAATTCTTCTGTGATTATGATATGTAGTACACCCTTACAAACCAAACTATTTTAACTTGACTTTCGCTTAATAATTGTAAAGAAACCTACATGCTGGTTCTCTTTTAATTAGATGATTTAAAAAATCCAAAGCAAATATTTGTAAGATTTCTTTCTGTTGTGTTCAAAGAATGGACTTCAAATTTGTATGCAGAAGGCTGTATTATTTCAGTTATGCAGAAGGCTGTAATTGTTTCAGTTAAGCACTGACTCCCACTGTATTCATTTTATCACATTTAAAGATCTAATATTTGTGTCTAAATTGTGTTCCTCTGATCCACCCAGAACTAAGGCATAATGAGATCTATACAGTCTGTGAGTACACCAGGAAATGCATCATGACTCAGAATCAGAATTTCTCTTGTGCTTTCCTTTCCTGTTGTGTGGACTACTCCACTGGTCTGTATGGAGCAGAATACTTGATGTTGTTTAGATGGCCGTGCACTTTGGCTGGCAAGTATCAAAACTGCGCCCTCAAGCACGTCTGTGGGGAGGGAGAGGAAAAAAATAATCAATATGCAATTTGGTGGACATATTACTAAAAAGCTTATTCATTAAAAGTAATACTCTTCTTATGAAGGCTAAAAAATTGTCTGTAAATTAGGATTCCTTACAAATATCAACAGAACCTGCCTTTGAACAGTTATTCCATTGATTTTATATTTCAATCAAGGTATTCTTTGGAAAGCAAAGAATGCCACTCCAACGTGAAAGGCTTTTCTCTTGAAATTACTTTTTCATGCCTATGAGCTGAATGTATTGAGTATAGTATCTTATGATCTACCATGTCATGTCAATTCTGGTTCTGAACAAAATATTACTTTCCATGTAATTAGATTGAATATGAGAACTAACACTTTCTTGCATCTCCTTAAGCATTCTCCTATGTCTGTATCTCCTTATCTTAAAATTCTTCTTATCTCCATAAGCACAGTCAATAAAAAGTCATGGCAATGTATTGTTTCTCCAATAGTACAAGGAAAAAAAACATTCCATAACTAAAGTAGTAAAAGAGTACATTCTATAGAAGACGACCTTCATTTTTTTGACAGCTTTTTTGCTGCCAACCCAAGCTGAGCACCAGGTTTAAAAATATCCAAGATTACTCTCCATATTGAATGGCATATTTCCAAAAGAAGTGAAAGTAGATAGTCCTTTTGTTTGCATGCTGAAAATCATGAAGCCAATGTGAGTGCCTTCAGAAACATACCTACTTTGGTGCCTGTCACATTGTGTTGGATGTGATGGTAAATGATTGGTATAGAGAAATAAACACATTAAAAGAAAACAGTTCATTTTCAGCTGCTGGACTTCATTAAAAACTTTTCTAAAGGCGAGCTATAAAAATTTTGCAAAATATACATTGGCAAAGGTAAAAAACTTTGCATTCTACTAATAAATATGCAATTATAGCTGAGGTCTGTGTGAGTTATATGATTTTATAGGCACAGTTGGGCCTTTCTAAACACATTGCAATATAAAACAGAAGATTAAGAGTAAGATCTTTCTCTTCTAGATAAATATAATTGTTCCTATTATGGAAGTATGGAAGTATTATGGAAGTAAAGTTCATGCTTTAGAACTCCAAGCATAGATTTAAACAGGTTTGTTTATCTTTTTTTTCATTCAGATCAAGACATATACTGCTTTGCAACAGAAAGCAAGCTGATTGATTTCCATGGGAGGAAAATTGCAATTATTTTCCTTTAACAGCACTCTGATTTATACAATTAGTACTACCCCAAATCAATATCAGAGTTAGTGAGGTCAAGATCACTTTCTGTGCAGTATGTGCACAAGAAAATATGCAGATAATTCCAGTTAAATTTTTTTAAATCCCAAAAAAGCTGGTTGAGGGATGATTATCCATTGGAAGTGTGGGAGCTGGTAAACTGAGCAGCAAGTGTCACAATGCTGGGGGTTTTAATCATCCGAATAAATACTGACAAAAGGTGGTAATCAGTCCCTTCTTTCAGTGGTTAAGCACAATCAGACTCCTATCTTCTGATTTCTTTGTAATAAAATGCAAAACCAGTCTGAACTAGAAGAAAAACCCGGGATCTAATTAACTGCCAATTTTTAGTAAAGCTTGATTAGTTCTAGTCAGTAGAATCTTTTATTGACTTTGTGAGGGCTGAGAAAGGAACTTTGTCACATCCATCAGAGTTAACATGAAGAAAGAAAGAATATTATCTCTTTGGTTTTGGCTTTTGCTTGTTTCCCAAACCTTTGTTTGAAGCTCAAATGGAAGAAGAGAACTGAATTAAACTGAACAAAGGGAGGCCCATATTAAATAGAGAGAAGTGTTTGGTTGCCAATATTCTTGTGAGCTTGATTTTTATAGGTCATGAAAACATAACTGGACATCTGAGCAGCTACTCCCTCAGAAGGGATACTAGTTCTGGTTTTCCTTTACATTCTTCTGGTGGGGAGAGGCTCTCAGAAGAGACTACAGATTCTGTTCCAGTTCTTCAGCGAGCCCATAGGCACACAAGACTCCCGACATGGAGGCTTGCATCTCACTATTTCTCTTTGACAGTATGCTGATAGAAATTTGGTGTAAAAACACTCTTGCTTCTTAAGGCTTTCTTCTAAGAAAACTTTTTATATTGGGAAAGAAATAGATTTTACATTATAAAAAGCACTTAGTCCACTTTAACTTGCCTAATACTGTTTTGTTATACTCATGAGGGCATGTAACTATGCAGAGTAGTTTTCACACTCTCAGCATCCACAGAGTTTTCTTCGAACCATCATCTTTGTGGTCGAGAAATGAAATGAATAATGTAATAGCCCTCTCCTTAGCTTTCATGTCTAAGATACATTTGTATACACATACTGAATGGTTATGTGATCTGAGTTAAAATTTTCAATCAGAGGATACCTGTGGATTATTTCTAAGACTAATTCAAATTGGTGATAGAAAAACTTAAATTAACCTAAAAGGGGAGAAAAGGGCAAAAGAATGACTGAAGAGAAAGAGATGGTAGTAGTATAAAAGCTATTTATATTTCCATTTTAAAAAGTATGATAAAACAAAAAATATTTTGCTATTGCATACATTTTCTTAGCAATGTATGCTATTCTGAAACATAAAAAAGAATTTTTGTAGGATTGTTGCTTTTGTATCATGATAGACTAATTTTAGCTGGAAACAGCTTTGTATGTTTACTTATTTAACATAACAAATTCTGGACTAAGTTCTCATACTTTTGGCATTCCAGTCATGAAAACATAGGTCTTGAAACTGGAGAATGAATGGCACAGGGATTATTTATTGTGCACAAGCACCTTCATTTAGACAATAGAGTAATAAATCTTCAGGTTTTCTTACCCACTTCCTAGCAAACAGAGTCTTTGAATAATGTCACCAATAAGGTTATTTTTGTTACTTGTATTCACATATATCTGCATTTCCATTTGAAGCGTGCCTTTATTTAAAAAATAGGGAAGCTGTTTTTCAAAGTGAATATAGTAACTCTATATATATGTAAGTAAAATGAAATGTATGGAAATTTAAACTCTTATTTACCATACTGTATTGAAATGTAACTTAGGGTGTTTTTCTATTGTTTTGCTCCATTTGGTTAAAAGTCACAAAGCTTTACAAATATTGGATATTATTTACACACTATTGGATGTGGCTTGGTTTCTTTACTTGATAATGCTTGTGCATTCTCACCATTGATTCTGTGCCTATTCATTTAATTGTTTTCTACCTAAGAGATTGTTCGTGCAAATCTTCATTGAAAGTGAACATAAAAAAGTAAATTACTGTGATTGACCAAAATTCATTCAAAAGACAAGACACTGATGAAAGAATAAGTAATCAGAAGACTCAGTAGAAATATTTTCCAAATAAAATAGATTCACCAATGTTACCAAGTGAGAAACTTGACAGGATTTTGAATTCCTAGATGGTCCATTTGTTTACATGGCAGACGTATAGCTAAGGTTCTAATATACTGCCTGGTAATTTTATTTCATGAAACATAAAGTAAATATTCTGAGTATAGAGTGTACAATCATTCAGACTAACAAGGGAATAATGGGATAAACATTAACTGGCAGAAGAACATTCTGACTTTCTTAGATTTAGATACCTAGGAAAATATGCTTAAAAATATTATTTCATATCTGGCTCATAAGAACCAGTTTTTAACTTAGTTCCTCTGTTATATAAAATATACTGAATAGTTCTGCTAAATAGGGTGTTTTTCTGTGCATGAAAACTAAGACAGAATGTCCTGCAGAATTCAAAACTGGTACAAAAGAAGTCTCTTTTCTTACATGAGATAAACAATGTAAGAAAATTAACATTAGTATATTCAGAAGTAATAACTATTTTTATTTACTCTGACAGAGACAAGATATCTTCTGTGAGTTCATAGTAGCATTTTCAATATAGAAGATGGTAGTGATTCCATGCTGGCTCTATGAATCATGAACCCTTTCTGTTTTAATTTGTGAGCACAAAATATTTGTGAACCTGAATTCCATTACATTTGCAAATGCATTTTACTGGATGAAGGTAAATATTGAAAGATTTTTTTTTTTTTAAAGTCTAATTCAAAGGAATTTATCTGTCCATGTCTCATCATCTTAGCATTTAACATCAATAACTAGAACCTGTAATATCTGATAACAGTGGACATTCAAGATGATTGATAAGAGGTACTGTATACAAGGTTACTTATTTTCATCTCTTAAATAAGAAAAAAAGGAAATAGGGAAAAAGCTGTTTCCTAATTTTCTCACATCCTTGCATGTGTCACTTTGCAGGAGGCCACCTGTTTGGAAAATCTACCAAAACCAAGTTTTTGTGATTCAGTTAAATTCAAACATAAATTTATCAAGTCACCTCTACTTTTTATGGTGATGTATTTTTTGCACACTGAAAAGACTTCTATAATAGGATTTTTCCTATTGAAGAAAGAAGTTAGTAAAACTAAAATAAATCCAGGAGAGATCAAAAGAATAGTCAAGACAAAACAGCCCATTTGAGAATTAGGTTTATACTTGCTTTGTTCCTCTCTTAGTTCATCCAACCCCCCATCAAAAAAACCCAGCAAAACAAATAAATGAACAAACAAGCAAAAAACGCAATACCCAATCCTAAAACTGCACCATAGTTACAGGATTTATAGGCACATAGAAAACAGCTCAATTCAAACCTAGTTCTCCTTCCTTGAATTCCTTGGTTTTCCTTACCAAACTTTGCTTTCTGCACTAACTAGAACCTCTAAAATCCGCTTAAAAATACGCAAGACAGATAAAGGCACTAGAGGGAGACATGAGCACGTTGGCTTAGTGCATCAACATAATGTTTAAGTCTTGTGAGAAATGAAACACTAGTTTTGAAGGAAGACTTCAGATACCAATACTCTAAGGGTTTAATGTATGATTGGTAGTAATTTTTAGATCACTAATGAGTATTACAGATCTTGAAATGTAAATCAAGTTGCTTACTAGCCAAGTGAAGTTTACACTAACATTATGGCAGTTAGAAGTAGTCTTTCAAATGTACTACAATACACCAGTTGCAAATTTTAACACAAAAGTACAAGGTAAAGTGAACAGGTTCTAAAGTCTTATAATAGCTCTGTTTAGTTCTGCCTGTATATCTTTTTTCTGTATATAAAGTTATATCTGGTCTAGGCACTATTTGAGAAGAGATACAGACTGATGCCAGACAATTATGTGACATTTCTTCTAAGGAAAACTTTATTTTCATTTGAAGAGTATTTTAGAAGTGAAAAATGCAGATTTTCCTGGAGGTTTATGATATAATATAAAAAGCCACCACCTGTTCTTTATTTTTATACCCTCATTTGGTAAAGTGTAATAAATACTAATAATAAATAAATATTATTGTAATTACAAATATTTTTACTTGAGACATTGCTTTACATCCAACCCTCTAACCTGCTAATGATTTTAGACACATGGAACATGCACTGTTCTTAAGAATCTAAGCTTTAGCTGGTAAAGTAATCAGTTAAGGTCCAGACATTCTGTGACCTGTAATGGGATATTGAAAGATCCATACAATTTGTTTGTGCAAGCCATCTGTATAAATCCAAATGCCCAAAGATGTGTTCAAATCAGATAATCTTCTCTGCCACGTTCAGCTGTTTGAGAATTAAGTGCTGTTTTCTACTGCTTTGTCTGCTTTCTCTAATTCCCTCAGGAACACTGATTTGTGTGTGTAGAATATGGTTCAGATTAAATCTTTTAAAAATATAACATGTTTATTTGACACCTGTAATACTTTTTACTCTAGTCATTTGTTACCCTGTAGTTAGGGTAAGAAAAATATATTTTTCTGGTATACTCACCATGTTAAATTTTTACATAAATCAGTGTTGGTAGACAGTGCTGCCCAATGAAACAATAAGGATTGGGAACTATGCACTTTTAAGATAAATTTAACTTTTACTAATAGCTCTGTGTCTGGCTTTGGATAATTTTTTAGTGATCTTTCAGAGAAAATTGTCTTAATACTTACAGCTTCATTTCCAATAAAGCAATTTTTATGTTCTCTTATCTATACATACAGTATCATAATGTTGATGGTTGATAATTCCCTACAAGAGGTATTTCTAATTATTAAATTAGAAAGCAAGTAGAAGAACTATGAAAAAATTCTCAGAATGCAGGAAAACCATTCAAGAGGCATTAGAAAAATGCCCAGAAGAATAAAAGACTAAAATCATATTCTATTTTGTTACAGCAGTCTACATGCCTGAGGAAAAGCATCATATAAATAGGTGTTAAGATTTTTCATAATTAAGTTTATCCCTGTGGTTGACTGTAAAACAATAACTTATAAGAGAATTATACCTTCATGGACTTAGTACAAAAGAGTTTTTTAAAAAATCTGCACTTTGAACCCAGAATACAGGTACTTTTGTCAGGAAAAATAGAAATATAAGTAAAAATAATAATTATATATAAAATTACCTTGATTATGTATTTTGTTTTCAGTATCCTGGACAAACTGGGGTTTATGATTAGTCATACATTCATCCAGTATCGTGATGAATGCTTAATTTTTTATAATTTTTGACATAAGCAGAAGGAGACCCTAAGAACTTTTCTGCCTTCAGTAGATGTGTAGCCAGGCTTCTCAGCTAGGAAACTGTTTTGCATTATACAGCATGCAGGCTTGAACCTCTACTTCCCATCGATTTCTAGTTTTATGGTTTGGGGAGTCCTTCATACTTCCCTACTTTTTAAAAAAAGACTTTCCTTAACAGAT
Organism: Pseudopodoces humilis; assembly: GCF_049639895.1. Taxonomy (NCBI): domain Eukaryota; kingdom Metazoa; phylum Chordata; class Aves; order Passeriformes; family Paridae; genus Pseudopodoces; species Pseudopodoces humilis. The sequence continues at coordinate 34,654,309 of NC_142205.1, forward strand.
GGCCAGCATTAGAAGACAAGATTCAGGATGTTTTTGACAAAAACCTCAACTGATGGGTAGTTATTACCAGTCAGGCTAGGTAAACTAGGCCTTACTCTTTGCTACCTTTCATTTCCAAATATTTATCATCTTCCCACGATTTTTTCCTGTGTTCTTAATTTGTATTATGCATTACATGAGGAGCTCAAATTCTAGTTCAGTGTTCAGAATTTAACCCCCATTCATTTCCATTTAACCTTGTACCTTCTGTCTTCCATGCTGTAAATTCAATTACGTATGTTTTCATATTCAACTACCATAAAAGGCATCTCAGGTAACATTAGATTGCATCTTGTTAATAATAAACACCTACTTAACAGATACACAATAATCATTAGGGTAAAAATGCAACTTGCTCAGTGGAAACAACTTCTATATCTTTGAAAGAAAAAATCCTCCATCTTAGAAATTGTGCATTTTCTGTTAATCTAATGCTGAACAGATGAAGCCTCAACAAGGGCATGGTTGGGCTGCCAGGATTTTTCATTCATTCTTTTCTAAAGAGGCATGAAAAAATTAAAAGCTTCTTTAACAAATACGGTTTGATTCTTTAAAAAATTGAATTGTTTAGCTGTGCTTTCTGAATTAAAAGCAACTTCTGTAGTGTCAACAGCTCTCACAGTGTCAGTCTTTGCACAAAGTGCAGTTTATTAGTATCCTAGTGTTTTCACTAGGAGGTGGATTCACACAGATCCCTTATAAAGTCCCTATGACAAATGTCTGCATTTGGTTTCTGCAATTATGATTACAACAGGCACTACCATTGTGTGTTTCTCACCAGCCTGCCCTGTCAGCTCTGGGAAATTGTAATAGTATTGCAAATATTCTGTCTAGATGCCCCGAGCACTCACTGGATATTCAGGTGACTTGAATTTACTCTGTGGTTAACTCTTTATACCTAATGTATTGCTTTATTGTAACTTGATTCAAAAATGCTTCATAGGAGTTGGCTATTACAAGCTTGCTTTCTTCCTGAAATGTGAGCTATTTATCATTTAAAATACCATTTAACTGATGCTGGCAGCTTTATACAAAGATAGGCTGTTAATTTTGGTGTAATTCACCAAAATTTCCAAATTCATCAAATAAATGTTATTTATTTAACACAGTAGTCCTATAAACTCAGGAAATGCCAGAAAAACTTGATGCTTAATTTTCCTTACAGTATAGCTCTATGTAGGGTCAACTAAATGTTACAAAGACTGTCCCAATTAGGTAAACTATTGGAGGGATTACATGCATATTCCGGTCACTTATTAGCCAGAGGAAAATCACTTTGAAGTTTGAGAGCCATAAGCTAAATACAAGCTCTTGTGTATCTCTGACATGTTGGTAGATTAGACTTGCTAGAACACTTTATAGATTTATAGGGCCATTTTGGAACAGCTGTTTTAAATGCAGCTACTAATCAGCTTGGAGTGGCCTAAGCTGTTATTTGGGCAATTTAGGTTTTTTTGAAAACTGATAAAAAAAATCAAGCTATGTATCACATGCAGGGAATTGCATTAATTAATCTTAAGTATAACAAAAAAGTGCTTCAAATGCACAAAGGGAGTATAATAGTAAAAAATTAACCAAATCAAAACCTTCACTGGAGTTTATGCTTTCTGATACAGTGCTTTCATAATTTTATGTCAAGGTAGTAAATCCACAGTAACCTTTTAGAAGACAAAATAAATGAAGGCTGTGGTAAGGGACATTTCTCTTCATAGCATTTGAATTTCCATGAACAAAATTCTTAGGTCTTTAGAATTAACATTTAAATATTTTCTAGCTAAGAAATACAATAAGTTGAAATGTAATTTTATGGCAATAAACAGTCACAAACCAAGTATTCAGCTTTTGGATTTGTAATCAGTGAATTAATATAGAACACCCTTGACTTATAATTGCTATATTTGAGAATGTTAAACCAAAGTTTAGACTTTCAAAATTAGGAATTTATCTTAAAAACATATTTTCATGTGCTTTTTATAGCTGATGATTTTTAACTTTTTAAAATCATGTTTTAGTAAAATATATATATATATATATAAGTAATAACTATGAGAGTTCAAAATACCATTTAATTTTTTAAAGAGAGATTTTATCATTTTTCTTATTCCTGTTTAGAGAGATTTGTAATAAAATAATGAAACCTCTTTAAAGCTCCATAGTGAAAAACAAAACAAATGTCCTTCCTTTCTCAAAATACTTAAAATTAAAGTAAACGGAACAAAAATCAGCATGAAGAAAAATACTTAGGAATGAAAGCTGTTGTTGTCAGGGGATAAATTAAACAAATCAGCAAGTTACACAATTCCATGATTCCTATTTTATTCTTAGCAAAAATGACCATGCACAGAGTACAAGATTGTTAAGACTTCACTTTAGTAAAAGAAAACTAGGAAATAATAAAGAAATGGCTTAAAAATAGATGAAAACTTTTGTCCCTACTGCCTTTTCAGGAGTCCTTTTGAAAATTTGCAACACATTGGGTTTAAATGTCATGAGTTTGTGTTCATGTCTTACAGCCAAATCTAACAAGTCACGCGCTTGAGTACCAGAAAAATCAAATGTTGAACAGAAAACTGATAGTCAAGCCCAGTTCAGTTGCTGAGTCACAGGGCATTTCTGTGACTGCACCAGAGTTATATAGCAAATGAAAATTGTTTAAAAATGTGAAGGATAAAGTACTAGCTCAGATCATATATGTATATATTAGTGGTGTCCTGAAGGGACACTCTTGAAACGGGTAACTGATAAGGACAGTTTTATTTGAAGCTATCACTGGCTATCAAGGTCAGTTGCATCATTTTCTCTGAAAATTTGATTTTCTTTGATTTTGGTGATGCGTGATTTGTGACTCTGTTTCTGTAGTCAAGCCAGAAATTAGACAAAAGGACGTTATTACAACATTCAAAAATAATATTTGCTATCTTGTCTGATGTCACTGGCCTTCTGTGATGCCAGTTTAGCTTATTGAACCAGAAAACACTTGTCTATTTAAAATATTTAAAGTGTCATTATTCCAGACAGACAAAAGAGCATTATTTTATCTAGAATTCTACTAGGAATTCATACTGACAGGGACAAGCCATTAGCAATAGTCTAGCTATGAATATGCTTGACTTTCTCATTGAAAAAGAAGGTAGAGGAGAATATTTACAGAGACATGTACTCCATTTGTTTCTCAGCAAAGAGAAGACTCTTGTCCACAAGAAAGTGTGGAATTTGAACATGAGGCAGAATATTTAAAGTAATTGGGAATAGGATCTTATGACTTTAAAAAGTAGGGGTTTTTCTCAACTGGTAGTCGTTATTTTTACTTTTACACTTCAATAAATTATTTCTAGATGTCCCAGAAATATTTTGTGTCAGTTACTTTGTTTCATATCTTATCACTCCTTATGTGTTAAATTGAAAAATTAGTTGATCATACTTCCAGTTCTTTCCTTGTTTAAGCTTTCACATTGCTTTAAAATGTGAGAAATATCATCTGGACAGTATAATTTGTTCCTGCTTTGGTTTTGACCACTGTAGAGATAGTTTCTGGAATTCATAGATTCATATAGTCCCTTATATTTCAAGTTTGCCTTTAAAGTTTCTGTCACCTGGACTTCCTCCCCTGGATCTTTGCCTCAAACTCTGGCACTAAAACCATGTCAAATTGAGGATAAATAACCAACACATTGAAACATTTTTATCTACCAATTCAGTCAAAAGTGTTATAAGAATTTTTCTGGATTCCGTGTAGCAATTGAGCAAAGAGAATGATTGTTTTTTTTATTTGTCTTTTTTGGAAGGGATAATTCTTTTAATAATGCAAAAAGTATGTTTTATTTTCAGTTACATTTTTTCTGAGTCAAGAGCTGCTCCATTGTTTCTGTCAATGGGATTTAATCCAACAAGAAGACTACATTAAACGTATTTTCAATTCCTTCTGGATTAAACACCATACTGTGTTGTTTCATGTGCTTTCATGTCTATCAGACATTTGTATAAAAAAAGTATGGAAGGAATAAACTAGAATATTAATGTCTCCATTTAAAATTCCACTTTATGGCATATTGACTTGAAAGCTAGATTATCCAGTATACTACAGAAAATGTTTCCAGAACCTTGCAAGATGAGGTAACACTTAGCACTTTTGAGGAAGGAAAATCACACAGATTTACAAAATATAAATTATTGAATTTAAGAAATCGCGGCTAAAATCAAATGAAGGTTGTAATTGACAACATGATTGCAGTTTCTGTACTCTCAAACATTTTAAATTACACTAGAAGAGGAAGATGATGTTTATTTGTTTTATTTATTTGTTTTTCCAGTAAAGGGATTTTTTTTTTCCCCATGAATGAAGTCTGTGTTTTAATAACTTTGCCACCAGGCATGGATTGTTTTGTTTTCATTTTTTTTCAGTACAGATTGCTTGCATGTTACTTTTTTACCATCCCTAAAATTCACAATTCTTGCATATTCTTCTGTATAGTTCTATGCAAAGATGCTGAGTCTTTGACAGTCTTTCTTGACTGATGCCACTTTTTCTATGTTGATTTTATCTACTCATATGCTATTCATTATGAGACTGACCAAATGTCTAATAGTCTTTGATGTCTTTGACTGACTTTGATGGATCATGAGTTTTGTATTGTTAAATAGGAACAAATACACTAATTCCTAAATTCATTGAAGCATTTATATTTTAAAATTTGATTGCTCACAACATTAACATCAAGACATCTTTATCTGGTAATTTCTGTTAACTTTTTATAAGACAGATCTGAAAATTATAGATGTAAAAACTTAGTTCCTATCAGAAATAAAACTTCTTCAAGAATAAGAATTGAAGACATGTCAATAAGAAGTCATCACTAATACAGCATTAAATAAAAAAAGCATGTAAAATAGTAAGTTTTATGCTGTCTTTCTGTATTTACTTTTTTTATTTTTTTTCAGATTATCAAAAAGTCATATTAGTAGACTGGTATCTGACAAAAATGTTGCAAAACTTGTTTTGAACTGCTATTCCCCAAATCCCTGTTATTTTGTGTTAGAGGACCATTCACATTTTCAGAAATTAAGTGAAGGCAAATAGTTGGTTTCAAATTCTTATGACTTTAGCCAATAAACACATTTCATCACTATGGTTGCAAAAAACAAATACCCATTATTGCACTGTGTTTCATAGGCGCATAAGAATTAGTTGACATGGAAGGATTTGTTCTCTGATACTAGGTCAAAACCTGAATTCTTGAGGGAGAGAGAGTGAAAGTAGGGCAATATGATTAGAAGAAATCTTGGGTATAATATTTTATTCTTAACAAGGGTTTATATTTGATCAGTTTTGATGTATTCTTTCAGGAAAAATGTCTGTTCAGAGCCCTACTTTGAGTATATGAACAGTGCTTGCATAATGACAGATGAACTGTTTCATGACATCTCTTCCAACTGCCTTAATCATTACATTCTTTGTGTACTTCACCCCTAGAGGGAAAAAAAGAATTTAAGGTAGAATAAAAAGTCCTGATGTGGAATCCATGTGGGGGACAATAGAATTAAATAATAACAGGGGATGGAAAAGGGCAGGAATTAATCTGAGGGTTTGAAGAACATTGTAGTAGAAATGTCAATGTTGCAAAGTCAGGAATTTTAAGATTAATATTTAGGGTCCTTGTGCAACTTCAGTGGAAATGCACATAAGTTATGATGCAAATTTTAATTACAGAGAAATGCTATCTTCCCTGAAAAAAAACCAAACCCATCCAAATAATGTTCGGTATACAAATACACAGCATTTGTTTAAATTCCATCGTTTAAAGTGGTTCAGGGCTTTATTTGCAAACTTTGGCCAAACCCCTTTTGAGGAAAGCAGACTATATTTCTCCATAGACTTTCAGAATACTTATTCCTTATAACAGTTTTGGGTACAGACTTTGCACACACAGCTAGCCAAGATTTCCCAGTTTCCAAGGCAGCCAGAACATGAATTTTCCCACCCAGCAAAGACTTAGGAGAAAAATGTAATAGGACAGAAGAGACTGCACTGATCTATTCACACGTGACCAGTCCTTTTTATCCACTTACCTTTCTTTTCCCACACTCTTACCTTTCTAAACCCACATTTAGGATTACTCCCTAAATCATCTAAACAGGTCCCTTTTCTCCATCTTCTTTCCCTGAACATCCTGCAAAATTCCTATGCAGTACCAAAACACTCTTCCCCTGCATCTCATGGCATGTCCCAGGACAATGTGGCTGTACCTCAACAGCCCTGGAAAGGGCCCAGAGAAATCATCTGCTCCTTGGGGTCCATGGTGCCGCTGTGCTCCTCTGCTCTCCTGGGGCTGGTGGGGATGGGCTGTTAATGGGTTGACTACTTCTGTGATGGTATTTTGTCTCCCTAGGCTACTGTGTGAGTGTTCAGGTGGCTTTTATCACATGACCCAACAAAGTCCAGAGCAGATGTTAGTAGTCCTCAGATGTTATTAGTCCTCTTCATGTCCATGCTCTGCCTTTTATCCTTTCTGAACTGTTTCTGCAGACAGAAAGCGTGTGTCCAGTGACATATGGCTGCGGCAAAAATTAAATAATGTTTCAGATATTTTCTAGTGGAATTAAGCACATCTCAAGTATATCAGTGTAGATGTGTGTCATAGGCAATCTAGGAGTTTCTAGAGACTCTGCTAGCTTGATCACAAATGAAGCATTCCAGCCTTGGACATCTTTGGTACAGTCCTCATCTATGTGTGAAAAAGCAATATAGAGGCACCTACAGTAATTGATACTTTCACTGTATCTGTTTTGGGATATCATACTTCAGGATGACTGATATTTAAGGAAATGGATTTTCTATTATTTTTATAAACCAGTATTTTCCAGAGATTGTAGTCTTTTAAACATTTTTAGAGCTGTTTAATTATGTATGAGACAAAAAGTTTAAATCCCTTTATTTTTAAAACTAACACCTGGGATTTTTTTTTTTTCATAAAGGCTAAGCAGACATTTAGATGACACATTAATTTTTTTTTTAGCTGCTGGAGTAATCTTCTGTAAACATCTGATTTTTCTTCCACCTACTGAAAATTACTATTTCTGTGGATGTTTGTTAGCCCTCACCTTTACATAGTAGGATTTTATGTCTACGTAAAATGAAAGTTTAAACTCTTTAGTGAAAGAAGTTATGTCCTTTATCACAGTGGAAAATTGGTTATTTTCTATACAAATATAGTCTGAACAAGCTGCAAGACTGAATAAGCTGTATAATGAGCATGAGATAATTAAATAATCTAAGTTTAATGAAGGCATGCTATGAGAAACAGAGGGCATAATGCATACAGCATGAGTAATGCCTTCCAGGATATGTAAATTTTCTTATAAAATTGTGCTTCTACACTTGAAACAGGGCCAAAGCTATGGTGTTCAAAAGGTGTAATTCTCATTTTTAACACCAAGATAAAAACTGTGTAACAGTCTAATTCTAGAAACAAGTCATGAGGACATTCCTACCAATTTGTGGCAAAGGAGAATATGGGAAATATAGTCATTCTTCCCTGATAGGTTATTTCTTTACATATAAAAGACAAATTCACTTCTCAACCTGCACCACAGTGGCTTCATATTCTTTTATTTTCACATCTACCCTGCTGAAAATTGCAACAGAAGAAATGCATAATAATCTACAAAGCTTAGTCAATATACTGTTTTTTCCCTCACTTTAATAATTACAAAGAGGAAATATGTAGGTTATGATATCCATTTGAGCACTGTGTAACGCTTGCAGGATATGGAGGAGACCTGGGGAGGCTTAGCATTAGAATAGTATGGTTTGTGATAGCAGGGCAGAACACAGAAGATCAGATGTGAGAGAACTGATTAGCAGCTATTCTTCAGTAAAAATTTACTCTATATTAATATAATTTTTAAAGTATCCAGATTAAGTTCCAGAAGCTATTTTTCTTCACATATTCTGCTCTGTTTTTTCCATTTGAAATCCACTTGATCATTGTTTTGAACAGATGCTTTTTAGTCAAGTATATGAACAGTCTGCACAAGCTTTCAATCTTCCAAGTTCCATTTCTGCTATCATGTCATTGTGATTACCTACACTACAAATGCTATGGCCTTTAAAATTTGTTATAAGAACAGAGTATGGGCGTTCTCTTTTCCTTACTGAGAAAACAGTTAGAAACAAGCTGGTTCAAACTAGTCCTTAATCGGATCGAAAAAAAAGAATGTTTATCATTGATCCAGTATGGTCTGTTTTTCTGTCTCAACATCCCTCACCTGAATCTAGAAATATTCTTGCAGTACTGCCTTATGCAATTTACACCTCCATTGCCTGTAACAATATTGCAATCCAAAAGGACACCAGTGAGAGCTATGACATAGTAAATAAGGTAAGAAGTATAAAATCTATTTACAAAGTTCATAAAAAGAAATCTAATAATTTATCAGTCTAAAAGAAAATAATGCTAAAAAGTGTGAGTTTATGTGCAATGTCTGTTAGCTGAAAAAAGTAATTATTGAAGATAATATTTTTGGTGTCCTACTTCAAGTGAAAATATGTCTTACACATTTAGGTGGCAGAATTCCCATAGCAAATTATGAGTTTAAAATTATCCACTTGACTGTTTCTAATTGGAGATTATTAAATTCTGGAAATGCTTTTGCTTTTGAGATTGAGAGCAGATGACCTCTGCTGCTTGGAACTTAATTTAAGGAGGGAACAAGTGAATAACCAGGCAAATATTCCTCATATACAGTCAATAGTGGAGCATTTCTTAGACAATCAGTCCTCAAGTGTGTCTAATTAAAACAATTTGTGAAAGTCCTTAGCTTAGAGCTCATGGAGTCCTATGTTAAAAATCTGGAGTGTTTTAACCAATATTAAGCAATGACTGCAAATCACAGATTATTACACGACTGCTCTAGATTGTGCTTTTAATGTTGGCAACACCCAAACAGATATTAAATCCGAAAGTTATCAAGTGTTATATCTAAATTTACTCTTTTAGGGATGTAAATATTTCCCTGCTTCTATATCGAAATACATTAGCATAGGAGTTTGATTTTTCTTTGAAATATAGCAAAGGTAACTGAGGAATATAAAAACATTAGGTTAATTTTTCGGTTGGAGGGGCATGGCATGTGTAAACAGGCATAAACTTTTCTCAAATCCCTTAACCTAAAAGGATTTAATCTAAGTATGGAGGTGGTATTAATCTCAATGCCTCTTCCATTTTAATTTTTGTTTAGCAAACCAAAAGAATTCAAATTAGTTCCAAACCTTATGAATTAGTTTCAGTTAAGATTGACCTTTTTTCATGTGGGAAACTGCAATGTGCATATAATTTTATCAGTGAATGTTAAAGGTTTAATGAACTGCTGTCTGTCATCTCTGTTAATCCTGTTTTGCTGCTGAAAAAAGTGAAAGTCAGGACCAACCCAGAGAGAATACAGCACACATAGTTTTCTCAGAGAGAGGAGACTTCTTGCACAGGCTCTTAGAAAAAGACATAGGGAAGTCCAGATCTGAATCAGAGACCAGTGCAGAGCAGAAATACACCAATTTTTCTTTTTGAGGCATGGTGTACTCCTTTGAACTTCATATATTGCTTATACATTTTAGATGAGTTCTGCTTCATCTTAGAAAAGTTGGGAGATGCCTTAAGGAAAAACAATGGTAATGCCTGGAAAAAATGCAGAAGTGTGGTGAAGAAGGCAGGTAATCACTTTCTTTAAATTTTTGCTTAGAAATGATAAATTCAAGCCTATGACTACACCATTATCTTAAAGAATGCTTAGTTAAAGTTACTGAATCTTGTATGCAGTGCTGGCTCCCTCACCCCCTTGCTCTCCAACCATGGTTCCTGCTAACAAGGCAGTGATATTAAAAATGATAGAAGAAAAGTATTAAAGAAGATGGAATGAATAGAACACATAATCAAAGTTATGGAAAAACTGACAAAGATATGGCTTTTCCACCTGAAAAGCAGACAAATGCAGCGTGATATAACAGAGATTAGAAGTTGTTGGAGGCTAGAAGTTCAATTGAGAAAGTGCTTCCACTTTTCTTACATTCTCCTCTGTTAGTCATCTGTGGCCTAATACCAATACCTGTACCTAAAATGCAAACTACTCTAATTTCTTCTAGAAGGAGACACTATAAAAGAGAAGTAAGGCAAATTCTAACAAGAAACACACTGAATTATCAGTAAGAGAATTACTAATCTGTTTTTGTATAAGCAGATCTGTAGTAGGATTAATCCGTCAAGCATTTTAGAAGAAGTGGGAGATTATAGGGTCTGCAGACAGATTTCTCCTAATCTGTAATTTATCAGCATTACAGCCCCAGTTTTGTGAATTCCCCTGTGGCACTAGCTAGCTCATCTTTCAAGGCATGAAAGCAGTAAGAGGGAAGCAAAGTCATATTGCTGCCCCACCTGGATTTGCTGTTTGGCTTTTAAGGGTGAATAGTGTAGCAGCCTTTCAAAAAGTGCATTTTTCTTGAGCATCAAAGGAGCCTAGGAGCTCTCTGTCTATTGAAGCACAGGAACTCATGAATTGCATAAGATGCTTCAACTAAATGCAGTTAAAAATGCCTATTTAGCTTTGTTTTGTCACAAACCTATAAAGATAAAAGGTAATGTTGATATGAAAGACACTGTGAAGCACTAGACCACTTTAGCCCAGAAAAAAAGAAAAAAGAGTGTCAATTGGCCAGTTCTTGCATACTTTGCACATATAGGAATATAATATGGGGTTTAATAGACATAGAATCAAAATGTTTCTATTTCTGTTCTATAAATGTCTTAAGATTTGCAAGCAACTTAATTTTGCTTTATTTAAACAATTGTAAAGGTTAACAGTCATAGCAGTATATTGTTTTTATGTTTTTTGTTCTTTGCCACTTTAAAAAAATCACTCAACATTTTTTCTTCCAAAATAATAAAGTTTTGTGATTAAAATTTTGTGGTCTGAAGAGATAAGGGAAAGCAAACAGAACTGTTTTACTATTCATGAGGAGTTTCCATTGATAAAGAAATATGCTCCTTATCTATTGATTTAAAATATCAAACGAGGTATTCAGATTACATTTCTGTTTTGGCTAAGTAAGGTCAAATAACCTTCACCTCTGTACTCTCACCTTCCAATTTCTGAATGATTGTGATAAATTAGTCATTAATAGGGATCAGTCTTACTGAAACCATAACTTGAAAACTTTCAGAATAAATGGAGATTTCTCAGCACTGCTTAATTACAAGTGCAGGTGTAAAGATTGTCCCAAAAATTAGCCAACTACTCCTCAACAGAATACAAAATGTAAAAATTTGAAGTGAATTTCTTGTCATTATTGCAAATTAGATGGAAAATTATTATTATTATTAGTAGTAGTAGTAGTAGTAGTAGTAGTAGTAGTAGTAGTAGTAGTAGTAGTAGTAGTAACGTATTTATAGCTCTGTCCAGCAAATGCTGTTGTACATGAGCATTGCTTGAATTCCTTTAGCTCATCACAATAAGATTAAAACTTTGAAATTTTTCCAAAACAGATTTTCTGTGCTGTAGTGCTGTGGTTTGTACCATTTCTGGTTTACCTGGCCATTCATTATTTTATTATAAAAACAATGTTGTCTAGGAATTTTGCCTTAGGAAATATGAAGTCTTAAAGTGCTCAATGAGAATACACTTAGATCTACAGTATCAGTAAAATTAGTATTTAATTATTTATGTTTGAGGAATACAGCTGAAATTTCCATTTAAAAGTCCTGGTAAACTCATGCCTACATTCAGCCAAGTTCAAATCTTGCTTTGATTACCATACTGAAACAAGGATTTTAAGGATCAAGTGTATGAATGGCACACCAGAAAAATTAGAAAATTAAATATGCTCAAAATCCATGCATTCATCAGAATTAAGTTTTTTGTAAAGTCCTGTAAGCAATGAATATTTACTTGAACAATATAAAGCACAGTCATCTGGTTTAGAATGAGTCTGGAACTGTAAGAGAACTGAATAAAATCAGTCATCCTAGTGAGAAAGTCTGGCACAGTTTTTGCAAACTATATAGCACTTTGTTATGTTTGACTTTCTTTTACTTTTTATTTTATGGTATTTTAATACAATTAAATGTTATATCTAGTGCAATATGAGTTCCATTGTGCACTTAGCAGAAGAACTTGATTTATAGAATGCAGAACGATGATATATCAAACACAAAAGAGTTATTGGAATATGTCCTATGTCACTTTCTGATATGTGGATTTTTAAATCGGGTTCAGCTCATAATGAGGAGCAATATACTGTTTGATAGTTTTTCAGTTTCAGTTCTGAACATCTAAATCTACAAAGTTTGAAATCTCGGTTAAGAAGTGAACTAGGCCCTTCAGCATGCATCTTGCACTTTTTATACTTTTTAATATTATAATTTATCGCATAATAAATAAAATGTCAGAAAAGAAACAAAAATTAAAAGTTTTCACTTCTAATAAAGTACCTTTATTCTCAACTGCAACTTGGTGTTTCCAAATGCACTCCCAAGGTCTGAATTTTTTCCCCAGTCAGAAGGCTACAATCCAATCGGGTCTTAAATCTAAATGATGTTCAATTGTATACATGTAGCGTCATTTATTTCTATATTTCTTGGCTAAATCTTGGGCTTTACTTGACACTTCTGCTTCATATTTGTTTCAAATACACTTCCTGTCACAAGTTCTGAAATATGGGCCAAACTTAATCTTTTTTTGGACTTGAATCTACATTGCTTCTGTCCAGCTCCTTAGGCATGCTCTACCACTACCATCAATGTATTATGTGTGAGAGAATGCAAACCACTTCATTTTCTTTTGAGATCTCATTCACCCTCCTTACATCATAAAGAAAAATAGCTCATACTCTCTTCTTCTGAAGCTGTCATCTCAGTATTATGTTTGAATATCTCTCCTCTTTTTTGCATTTACTTTTAAATGTTGCTTTCTTTTTAAAACAATTTTGCTGTTCTGGTTAGTCTATTCCTACTGTCAAAAGTGCTGGTTAGTGATCATGTGAATTTTCACTGCAGTGAAAATTTCCCCCTATTTCACCCATTGCCATGCTATTTGAACTCCAAACTACATGAAATATTTTCAGCTGTATTTCTATTTCTTGAAGATTATTGACTTTGGGCAACCTCTTTGTCACAGCTTCTATTGAATATAAACAGCTTTTTAAATAGAAATCTACAACACTCAATTGTAGATTGATAATGTTAAAATATTATCTCTCCCATAATTTTTTTTTTTAATGCAAGGCAAAAGAACATTCCCTGTAATTTGATTCAGCTTGGTGTCTAGCCCTTGACAATGGATGCATGATCAAACTTATGAAAATGCAGCCATTTTGGTTTTTTACATATTATTCAACTTGATGATATAAAAGTAACACTGCACTTTGTAACTCTTGAGGCTTTTCTAAGTGTGCTCTACCTACTGCAGTATCCAGGCGACTGACAATTCAAGAAACTGAGCCCCAGAATATTTCTTCATTCTGATATAAATTTGTTTTGGAAGGATGATTATTTTTTTTTACAGTAAGTATAGAGCAATATTAAAATTCCAGAATTTAAAACAAACAAACAAATAAACCCCAAACCCACCAAACCCAAACTGTTCAATTAACCCGAAGAACAAATAAAATTACTCTTAACATCTCATCAAAGTTGACTTGTCCAGAAATTGCAGAAGTAGCTATTTCTCTCCAGGACATAGGTTCAGCAGTCAAGGTTTAAATGCTCTTCTAGCTCTTTCTTAAACCATATTGGGGTCTTGGGAAATCCTTTGTAATTTTTTCTCCATCTATAAAGTGAATATAAACATAAACTTTTTTGTAAAATGTCACATGGTGTGTTAAAGCTATCTAACTGTTATTCAGATTATGTATAACCTAACATTTATTTTATTCTCCACCACACATTTACTTTTGCACATTCAAGCTGACAGCAGCATCTTCCCTGCCCACTTTGGCAAGACAGTAGAAATCTTGTTTTTTGCCTAAGATTGGGATGAAAGTTCACTGCTAAAACAACAGAACAGGCTGGAGAGCAGTGTGCTAGAAACAAAGGAAGTATGTTTCATGATCAGCAATCTCACAGAAATCCCAGGAGATCCTGTCAGTGTATAGGTCATGGAGCCCCAGTCAGATTTTACAGAACAGAATGGAAATTGCTCTCTGCTGTCAATAAATTACATTCTTTTTTTTGCTACAGGTTTGTCTGTGAGGGAAAATTGGATGAAGAGTGACTGATTCCAGCTCATTTATTTCATAAATATTCACTAGTATATCAAGAGTTTCTGGAGCATGCAGTTGAGCAGTGCTCTACTGTATCTTAGGATACTAGTGATAGGAAGGGTCTGGACCTAGAGAACTGGGCTACAGCCAGCTTCACCTAACCACTAGACATCATCTAAAAGCAAAAATTCAAGCCTCTATTAAAAAAAGGAGTAAAACTTCTTCCAACTCCCATTACTAATCTAAAAACCTGCTTTTAAAGGCGCAATTCAATTGCCTTCACATAAGCCTTTAGTGCCCCTAGATGTACTAAGGTACTCTAGAGGACTTCAGCTGCCACACCAGATGCCACAGGAATCCTAAAACCTGTAAACCTAATCTAACAGTGCAGCTGTAGTACCTCAAATATACTAGGGAACAGAATGAAGTCCCATGTGTTTTTCTTTACCAAAATCACTTGTGATTTTAAAGGAGGAAGGAAGTGCTAGTTTCCAACACAGTGGTATATTTGGTCTAGTATCAGTCGCATTCAGAAGATACAGCTGAAACCAGAGCTCAGAGAGGCATCTTTTGACCCTCAGCATGGTTTACATTACATTGGCTTCTCTGCATGGTAGCGTCTCCTGAGTAATTCTGTCTTTAAATTTGTCTCAAAATGAAGCTGTAGTTTCAAAACTGTAATGAATAATGAAAGTCCAGCAACCTGAATAAAATAATTTAAACAGAAAGGTGCTGATGTATTTATGGTGACATGGTATCGTACAATTTTTAATATAGAGAGGTGTCCACTGAACCAGCAGAAAGTTCCCTTACATTAAACAGAAGTATTCAATTAAATGGCAGCAAGTTGCTGTCATGTCTAGAAACTGAAGAACAGCTACATGTCTGTCATGTCTTTGTCCTGTGCTAGAGAAATATGTGTGAATGCATCTGCATGCATTACATTTGGGTGTAATATGTATGTGATTTTTTTGGTGAGTGCTTTTTGAAAAACAGATACAAATATTTTACAACTTAATTCTGAATAGGAATTTTTTTCAATTACTGTGTCCCAGTCTGACTTAAAGTAGTTTAGCATTTTACATATTGATTAGACCTTTGAAGTAATAACAATTAGTGCTTAAAATTTAGCACTAATTTAATTTAATTTAAAATTAAAAATAAGTTTTTAAATAAAATTTATCTTAGTAAAATAAAAGCCCATTTCTGGCAAAACTTTTCTCCATTCATCTGTACAAAATCTGCAAAAGTGCAAGTGTATGCAGGCAAAATCAGGCAAGTCAAATATTTTCAGAATGTGGTTAAAGAAATCTAAGATGCAAAAAAACCCCTTTACAATGTCACAGCTGGCACATTGGACTAAGGCTGAATGGCTAAATTTATCAGATATGCAATAGTGCCTGACTATTAGCACAGGATTATTTGTGTTGTTTTGACTACTGCGTTTATTCGTGGTTTCTAACAGTTAATAATTTCTTTGTACTTTTTTATATTTTTAAAAGCTGTGTTCTGCATCAAGAAATTGTGCAACAAAATTAGTTCTGAATAAACGAGTAAGGAGTTTAAACAAGCAATGAGTGTGCATTTCTGAGGTTAGTTTGCTTTTCAGCGTACTGTATTTTCTGTAGGATAAGCATACACGTGATTTTATGTGATGATAGATTATCAAAACAACATCTCTTCTCCTGCCCTTGTGTTTCTCAACATTTTTAGTAAATGCCAGGTTGGAGGATCTATTATTCCAGTAGACTTTAAAAAAATAATTAATAGAATAACTACTTGTTGAGAGGGAAAAAAATGATTTACAGTTACCAAAAAAGTCTGAATGTTGAAACCCAGATAGAGCCCAATAAAAGTGGGTGAAGTGGAATGTTAAAACATAATAAAAAAAATTGATAAGAAATGAAAACAATTTTCAAAGTATTATTTTCTTCTAATGTTATATAAACATTTCAAATCCAAAGCAGATGTAACTGATGCCAAATCAATATCTGTACATCTTTTCCTTTCAGCAACTTGGAAAGTTATGCAATTTCTGCTTAATGAAAATGAATATTGGCCCAAGAATAGAAAAGCTATTTCATATGTTTTTAAATCTTGATCTGTTCCCCATCTCTGACTGATTATACAAGAATTATCTGAAAGAGCATTGACATAAAATGGTGTTTGTGCAAAAGAAATCTGTTTAAAATTGTAGATTATTGATAAAGAGAGCTAAGTGTAAGGTCAAAGCTCAAGTGGACTGGCTGTAGAATACCAGCAGGACCTAACCTTAATACACCTTTTAGTAAAAAAATTGGGTTCCTTGCAAAATTAATCTTGACAAATTGACATATTCATGCTGATCTGTTATGGGCAATAACCCTTTTGGTTATTTTATTTAATCCAGTGTGAATTCTTGACAGAATAACACAGGGGAAATGCAGAGTTTAGTAGTAGAAATATTTCCTAAAATTTATTCTGGTTACAAACCAACAATGGAGATTAATTAAGAAAAAAATTACTTTTTTTAAATATCTCACACACTCCACTTCCCTATCAGTCAATATTTTTCTGTTAAACTCTTCTTATAGACAAAACTGCATATTTAAAGTTTTTATTTATGAAACTCTGATTTAATGGATAAAAATACATGTACATATATATAAAATAGCCTGATAATTACAAATATTGTACTCCAAAATTTATCAGTTCAAGCAAGCACAGTAAAAGGAGATAATTGATTTACATTCCAGACAAAATTCTAAGTCACTGTAACTTTGTCATTTTCACTGCCTTTTTTTAAAGTTTAATTTATTTGGATCAATTTGTTTGGTAAACTGGGATTAAAAATTCTTCATTTTGAGTTGTAAAATCTTATTTGTATACAGAAGAAATAGAAAAGTCTAAAAAACATAGAATTTACCAAAATAGTACTTAAATGCATGTAGATTGTCTGAATATTGAGTACAGTTTCCCACAAAGAGACCATTTACAGTGCTTCTGGAGTAAAAATATCAGAACTGAATGTAAGGATGGGCATTGAACTGGGACAAGCTGCATGTGTAATGAGAATTTATAGTGCATGGAATTCTAAGTTGTGCATGTGAATGTTTTCTCTCACATAAAATCAGGTAAATGACCTTGTGTTATCTCTAGATAAATAAGTGTAAATTAACAAATACTGATAATTCCAAAATTATTCTAGATTTTCAAATTTACTTAATCTTGGCAAAACAGACACCAGCATACTTCACATTTTAGGCACATATGTTACATAGATCAAAAAATTCTGATTTGGAAGTTTTATTTTTCTGTATTATCTTAATTGCATTAGACCATTTGCACAAATGAAGATAAGAGATAATAAGATAATTAGAAGATAATCTCCTTCAACATTCATATGGCCACTACTTAGCTTGCCATGTGAAGCTGTTTTCATAGCCAATGACTGTTCAACATCACAGTCAGCATAGTCTGAAGTCTATTTATGTTAAGCTGGCAATTATATTTGTTAGGTGCATCACACTCCAAAAGCACCTGTTTCTTTCACTGGAACACTGGAATAGATGTTGGCTGTGTTTACATGCCTGTGTCTCTGAGCAGTGATTCTGAGTTTTGTGAGTGGGTCTGAAATTATGTGCAAACCTTTGACTTGGCAGAGATTCTACAAAATATTTATGACTTGGATGTTTGGTACATGGTCCTGTCCAAGCAGTCTGGGTGTTTTCAGTACCTCAGAACAAGCCCGCAGCCTGCATGCACACAGGCTATTCCCATTGCATGTGTCAGGCTGAAGAAATTCAAGATGCTAAAGCCCCATGATATCCGCCAGGCGCCTTATCTGCACATACACAGAAAATTTGTCTGGCATTTCCTGATAAGCTGCAAATGCTGTATCACCTGAAACACTGGACATCCCAAGTAAATGTCCATGCTGCCACATTCTTCTCAGGCAAAATTACCAAAAAGAGAACTTACAGAATCCCAGAATCACAGGACGGATAAGACTGGAAGGCACCAATGAGCCATCTGGTCAAACTTCCCTGCTCCAGCAGGGTCATCCTAGAGGACATTGCACAGAATTGCATCCAGACTGTTCTCAAATTATTCTGGGGAAATCTAGAACTTTGTTAGTTCTCATACATTTCCTGAAAAGCACACAAAATACAGCTATTTCAATTGCACTCCAACTCTAGCAATGATTTCTCACAATGAAATATAAACATAATTGCGTGCATATAACAAGAAGGGAAGGGTTAGTCTTATGAAAAAGTAGTTAGGGTAGTCATAAGTCCTCAGAACTAATTTTTCAAATCGGTTTTATGAACCACTGGAGCTGAAAAGCCTCGGAGACCTCTTTGCAATTTCTTGGCAGAAATAATACAGTTGGCTGAGCCTAAAAAAACACAAGGTATCTCAATTAGGTATGAAATTGTTGTTATTATTAGAAAATCACTGGCCATCTGGTTGGGTATTATGTGCAATAAGCTGTACACTACTGGTGTAAAATTCAGCATTAGAAAGAATTTCTTGAAAATAGAAGAGCCAAATATAGGCTACATCATCAATATTCATAACTAGAAAGAGAAACTTTTAAGGTCTGAACTCTGCAGTGTGAAAGCTTATAGAGAACAAATGAATCTGTTTACTTGAAAGAGCAAACAAGCATGCAAGCAGGGTGAAGCCCTCATTTAAACTCAGATACTGAGGGATAGCACAGTAGTGCTTCAGATATCATTTAAAGCACTTAATAGTAAGTGACTGTGTGCATCATCTTAGAAGCTACACCAATATTATGTGAGTCAGGAAGAGCCCACTTTCCTGCAAGGGGTAAAAAAAAAGGTGCAAGAAAGAAATTTCCTGGTTTATTTTTTTTGCAAACTTTACTTTTAGAGCTTTAAGTGGTCTTTGCAGTAATGCAGATCCATGGAGCCATATAGCATCCAGGTAATACAGACAAAGAATTTCAGTTTATCCAATACACTATTCACATCTTTATGATAATCACTTACAAATAAGTCTGATAAATTAATGCTTGCAGTTAATTCTGTGAGTTAAAAATGTGAGATATTTGTATCATAAGCTAAATTATTCTAAAACTACACATTCCTTTTTAAAAATACACATTTTTCTTTTGCTTCTAGCTGCTTTCAGTGGATTTATATGGTAATAGAAATTAACAAGAAATTGCTATTTATGCTGGAAGACCATTTGGACCTCAACTGAAATTTTATTATAATTTTTGTTTGATTTAAATAAGTGAATAAAGAAAGAATAATTTTCAGGAAGTGGAAAGTTAGAAATTATGTGACTGCAAAGAATTGCAGTCCTGGAAAAGCTATAAAACATATGGTTTTGCTTCAGGTCATTTTTAAGTTTGGATACACTGGGCAGATTATTGATAATCTGAACACATGTATCCAGGCATTTCATGTTCCAGGAGGGGAGCCTCTCTGCCTGTGCCTCCTGTGCCAGGCAGGAATACTTTGCATTCAAAACTCCTTTCCCCCATGATTCCCCCTGTATCAGGTACCTGGCTGGATCACCCTACATCTTTTGAATACACATGCTCTAATTTTTAATGAAAGCTGGAGTATGTATATGCCTTGGGGGAGTAAAAAGGAAAAAGAACACACAGGTCTTCTTCCAGAAGCTGAGAAGCATTTTTGTGTTCCAGAGTTCTCTTTTCTCTTATGAAAAGCCAACTCTCCAAAACAAGAGGATATGATTATAATCCTGATAAAGATAAAAGGTATTAGCTATTACTGTCATTATTTCAGAGTCAGCCCTTAGGAATAAAAACCATCTGGGTCTCATATACAAAATCTAAAGTGAATGAATCTATCTGAGCAATTTGTTAAATGAAACTGGGGCAGTGACAACAAAAATAAAAGGAATATGCTACTTCCCTGCTGTATAATACCCAGCATGTCTAAGAGTAATTTGCCATTTTTTCCCCTTGGGAAATCAATACTACATGAAAGGAAAATTCATAGCAACTGAAGAACAATTTGTATGCCAGCATTCACCATATATCTTGAGATATAGGTAAGACCTGCCAGGCCTCAGCATTAAATAGCTTGTAGCAGAAAGTATTTTTCAGTGTAGCAAAAGGCAGAAGGGATGTCTTTTATAATTTAAAGGGGAGGACTGTGTAAATTTTCCTTCTGAATATTGATTGCAGTTGCTTTGGGCAAAGGATGCATTCAGTAAAATATTTAGTTTGTTGCATTTGAATTTTTATGAACGTGAAGCCACATGCTACACAAAGGCTAAATAGTGAGGAAATGTAGGTTTCATAAGGAACCCAAAATTATCTGTCAATTTTCTATACTTTTCTGTCTTACTATATACTCCACCTATGTTAAGGTGAAGATCTTTGAACACTGCTAAGTGCACCATCCACATCGTGCAGATCTAACCCCATTCACAGTAATTTCTTCCTTTCATGTATATATTTAACTCTGATCAGCACACCTGTTTATGGTTATTAGGATAATGTTAAAAAACACAGCTACTGAATTCTGTGGACTAATGGATTAACTTTATGATGTCCAAAAGTCTCCTTTACACTAATAGCAGAAACTTGGAGCAGAGTGGTCGGGTGGTGTGGTAATGGTTCTGTCAGATGTTCCACTCATCGTTGATGCAACATATTCCTACATTTCTTTATTATAAAAATTAAAATATTTATTATAAATATTTTATAAATTTTATATTTTATAAAATATTATAAATATTTTCATGTGAATATTTATCATAAATATATATATTTCTTTATATAAACAACATAATACTGTAACATAATATTGCAAACATATTCTGTTAAACAGCATAATATTTAAAACACAATATATTGTACCATATACAAGCAGGCAATCATACACATTCAGACACATACAACAATATGACAGAAAATATTAATTTTCTGAAAATTAAAATTAAAATTAAAAAATTAAATTAAAAAAATTAAAAAATGAAAAATGAAATTAAAACCAAGGAAAAAGGAATACAGAAAGTTTTTAAAACATCAAGAACATAAGAAAGCCCCAGATTTTTTGAGAGGGTTTCTGTGGTTTTAGTTCATGAAGCACATATATTGTTGTTAAAAAATTGCTCTAGGATAAATTTCTGTGTGTAACCTACTGTCATAAAAGCATGGGGAGATATTTTAGTTATCAAAGTAAGGTCATCTTGGTCATTGATACAGACGAAAATAGATAGATTTGAACATAGTTATAAAGGATGAGACATTTAAACCTCACACAGATGTTTGTGTTTAGCAAGAGACACAGGCTTGTCTGACTGGCATATCCAGGCTTGAATACTAGTAAAAGTGGCTGTTCATGTGGATTAAACAAAAAGGGATCATTTGATTTGTCATATGCATGGTGAAGAATTCATTTGGACATGATCTCAGGAACAGTTAGAGTTTTATTTTGTTTTATAAAACTTTGGTGTAACAGACATTAAACACAAATAGGAACTGTAAAACTGATCCAAAATTAAAACCTACCCCTAATACTGATGGAAGTATTTTTAGTTGTGAGGCCTGCTGCATCACATTACACCATTTTCTTGTTCACTTATAGTTTCCTGTTTTTTGGTTTTTTTAAAAGAATTTTGTGTTATTTCACTGGGGAAGTAATGTGGTTTAAAGATTTTGTAGAGCTTACATTACTCTACAAATTGTAGGTAGATATTTGAATTGATGACTAATTCTATTCTTTAAGCAGCATAAACATAAAATATATCTTACTTAAGGTCTGAGCAACATAAATAAATGTTTTTAAACACTATGCAAAACCACTTAGTACTATTTCTCTAAAGGACCTCATAAAACAATAAATGAAAGCAGGGAAATAAAAGAGAATGCTATATTGCACCTGTTTCCTCTGTCATTTAGAATACAATATTTAGTAGGATTTCCACACAACTGGAAAGAGACTCAAGAAAAATAAATGCTGTAATTTGAATGTGTACAGCATTTAATATAGGTGTGTCTTAGCAAAACTTACAGAGTGGTTCAAATAAATAGTTAACATTCTTCCTTACTGTGAAAACCAAAGGAATACTGGAATAAATTTACTGGAATGTTGTTTGGGTTTTTCTAAATTCATATTAATAAACATCAGTTTTAAATTTGACATTAAGAGTAATATCTTCTACTATCACGCCATTATCTAGATGGAGTCTAAAAATTGCATTTGTTTTGCCAACACACCTAATCTAACACATGGCTAATTTCTAAGTAAAGGTCACATTAAAAGTATTTGTTGATAAATGCATATTATTGCAATTATTAAATTAAGAAAATATTTTGTTATATGTTTCCCCAATATCTTCTTAGGAAAAGTATAAGAGTGAAGTAAAAAAGAAAAGTGCAGGATTCTGTAGTTTATAAAACTCACCTTGTACATCTCAGATTCTGATTTCTCTATCCTGCATGCCCAGCACTGCAGTGAGTTCAACTTCACATCACCAAATAAAGGGGTAGCATGTTTGTGCATGCTTTTCAGGTGCAAATCAAAAGCCTGGTATTATCTTCTTTCTCAACACATGAAGCCTAGGCTAGTACATATTCCAAACACATCTCTAGTTAAGCTGGTAAGCTTTCTACCACCTCTCCCTTCCCCTTTCTCTCCCCCCACTCTCTCTAGTTCTCAGTCTTAGTACAGACCAGAAGGGAAGATCACCGTCGCCAAAATTCCTACATTGTGTGTGCCAGAGTGATACTGGGTTACAGAATCCCCTATGTCTGTCAGTAAGTTGTTTTAACTGACAGTAGCAATCAGAATTCAGAGGATGATCTTGTAGCAAAATTGATTAAAGAAATCTAGGCTCTGATTGTTTTCCCCTGAGCAAGTAAATCACATTGCACTTCATTTCTTCCCTTAGAAACACAGAAAATATCTTTCTTTTGTGCTTTGTTGTGAGAACTAAAATATAATTGCTGCAGGAGGGTAGAATAGTCCATACAGAAGACTGGATAAATGTATGTCAGTGTGTTTGTGCATGAACATAAATATAATGTATAGTGCTGTACATAGAGCCATGAGTTTCACTTGGCATAAAAGACACTTCAAAGGCTGATTGAAGTAGTCAGTTGGGTTTTAGTCAAGTTTAGAGGACCAAATGGAATTTTACTAGAAGTAGCACTGTTAAAATGAAGAAGCAATTGTAGCAGAGTGAAAAGTCGCTGCCATTCTAGGGGAAAAGAAGAAGCAGAGGTTTAGGGAGCAATGTCCTAGCACTGTGCTACCCAAATAACAGCACAACATATTTTGCCTAATGTACATTTATAGGAACATTTACAGTTGTATATACAGATATCTATGTACTTCATTTCCTCAGGCAGAAGGTGAAGAGTTATAAATTCTTTGTGCTGCCTTTTTTTTCCACACTTGCTGTGTTGCCACCAATACAGAGAGAATTAACAAAATGTTTCATGGGCATTTTTGATGAAAAATGTTTTAAGGCTGCCAAGTTCATAGTCATTTGTGCCTTGAAGACTAGATGAGAAAGATTGTCAAGGAAACACATAATAATGAGTTCCAAAAGAAAATGTTGCCTTTAGAAAATTAGGGAAATAGGAGCCAAATATCTACCAGGCTAATCTGTAATGGTTGTGGTTTTCACAATAGAACTAAACAGTGCATGGGTACCCCAGGTTTTGATGTAGAAAGTTTATTTGTACAAGCTTTAATGAATTTTCAAGGAACATTAACATGATGGATGTCAAACGGTTTTTACATCATGAAGAAAGGAGTGCAACCATTTTCTGAAATGTGTTCCAGCTAACTGCTTGGGTCATTTCTACACACATTAATGATTTTTTAAACCAATAGTGTTATGTGAAGAACACTTTATTTTTTCAGTCTAAACTGGAATGTAATGTGATTTTATGGAAATTCTGTGAAGGCCATGTGAATTAATTCAATAGGAAAGGATCATATCTTTTGTGTACTTGTTGGATATTTTCCAGAAGTCTGTTAGTTTCCCAGAGGTTACAGAATCACAGAATGGTTAAAGAAGGGTCCAGCTGTTGAGTTATCTGGTCCAACCTCCCTGCCCAAACAGGGTCATCCTAGAGCACAGGTTTTCCTAGGATGGATATTTTCCAGATGATTCTTGAATATCTCCAGTGAAGGAAACTGCACAACCTCTCTGGGAAATCTGTTCTGATACTTGGTCACCCTCACACCTTCCTCATATTCAGGTGAAACTTCCTATGCAACAATTTCTGCCCATTGTCTCTTGTCCTATTGCTTGGCACCACTGAGCAGAGCCTGGCTCCATCCTCTTGGCACTCTCCCTTCAGATACTGACAGACATTGATGAGAGGTCCCCTCTCAGTTGTTCCTTCTCAAGTCTGAACAGGCCCAGCTCCCTCAGCCTGTCCTCATGAGAGAGATGCTCCAATTCCTTCATCTTTATTTGCCCTGTGCTGGACCTGCTCCAGGTTCTCCATGTCTCTTGTGTACTGAGGAGCCCAGAACTGGGCACAGCACTCCAAATGTGGCCCCACCAGGGCTGAGGAGCACAACAGGATCACATTCTTCCACCTGCCGACAATGTTCTTCCTAATGCACCCCAGGACACCATTGGCTTCTTGGCCACAAGGACATTGCTGGCTCAGGGACAGCTTGGTGTCCAACAAGGTCCCTGTCTCCTTCTCCACAGAGCTGCTTTCCTGCAGATCAGCCCCAGCCTATCTGGTGCCTTTGGTTATTTCTCTCCAGCTTCAGGACCCTGTGTTTGTCTTTGCTGAACTTCAGTTGGTTCCTCTCTGCCCACCTCTCCAACCTGCCAAGGTCCCTCTGAAGGGCTACAGAGCCCTCTGAGGTATTGACCACTCCTCCCAGCTTTGTGTCATCAGTGAACCTGCTGAGGAGGCACTATTTATTTACATCAGACTTTATGATGTTATTATATTATACATCAAGTTTGAAGTGTTTAACAGAACAAAAAATTTAACATTGATATAAAAGAAACTTGGACTTATTGGCTTCTTTACCCAAAAATTTCCTGTTTAGAAGCATGATCTTATTTGGCAAAGCAGTCCTAGAAGAGGACTTTTTGTTTGTTTAAGTACTCATTGTAAGAGCTGTTGGTGGGCAATTAAACTAAAATAACCTTTCTATTTCACTAAGTCAGAATGGAATCCATGTCTTCAAGCTAAATGGCTGAAATACTGTCAGGAGCAAGCAAAGAAATTCAGCTGCTGTAAAAGATAAAAATAAAATCTTCATTTCCCAAAAGAGTTGATTTTTTAAAATTAAAATACCATGACTTTTCTGCTTTGCTTCATTTTGCTTTTTAATATAGATTATATTCTAGCCCCCTGAGAGATTCCATTGGAAGGAAACTACTAAAATGGAACCTGGCCTAAGAAGATGTTATCTGACTGAAACCTGCAACACTTTTTCAATTCATCTGTCAAAAATAACCTTTTGTCGTGCCTTTCTGTTAGAAATCATATTTATGTTGTAAATATGACACACAGGTTCAGCACAAGGAATAAAATCAGCTGGGAAAGCAATATACACAAATCAGGAGAAAATTGAAGTGTGGAAAAACATCTACATTGAATTTCTAGTTCTTAATTCAGTTGTTGTCATCCTTTCTTGCATCCAATAAATCTGAATCAATATGCATAATCATACTTGAGATCCACATAACTGGGAAGAATTTTTATACAACCTCTTATCCAAGGGGGACTCTAGCGGTTTTCTGGAATGAATATTTGCATATCAGTCCTGCAGGCTGGGTGTGCTGAATCAGCCACAGGAGCCTATCTTTGTCATCCAAAAGACTTAAAGAAAGATGATGTAACAATTGCTGGACCCTACATATAGCCATACATTCAGCCAAGTCCTTTAGAGCTGCTGAACCAGCAGGCCTTACAGGTTTTGTAGCCAATAAAGTGGTGATACAATGTCGTTAGCTTCTGCACTGTAATTTGTCAACTGTCTAACTCAATGAACTGATAGTCTGAGAGCCGTGAGATTTGGAAAGTTCACAGACCAGCCTCTAGGCTACAGGATTTTGCTCATATGGGATTTCAGTTAAATAAAGTCAGTGGGAAAAGCTCTGGCATTTTAGTCTTCTACTGTATGACAGACCATATTGATTTAGTACTGAAAAGAAAGGACCTAGAAAGCAGATTTTGCACTACCAGAAACTTTTGCATCAATTTATTTGTTTTCCTCCCCTTACTGCAGTGGAGGTGAGATTAGGTTTGTCACTGTGAGGCGTATGATGGCTTTTCACTGATTATTGCCTCCTCTTTTCACTCATCCCCTGTCACCTTGTGACATATTTAGGAGAAAGATATAACAGATACCATCAGAATGTGAGGGAGAGCATGGGGAGGAGGGGAGCATGAATCCTCTAAGTATTGTTATATGGAGCAGTGGTTGTCCAAGCAGCTAGAAATTATAGCTGGACTATCATGCTAAGCTTGGTCTCATCCATATTTGGGGTTGTTTTTGGTGACACATCTTTATTTCCTTGTTTTATCCTGAGCAACCATGGCTTCTCAATTGTTCTTTCACTCAAAATCTGGAATTGAGGGATTTATGAAGTTGATGTTCTTATGTAAAGATACTGACTTTGCTCACACTCTACCAGCCAAAAAGCTGTTTTACTTTACTTTTTGTAAAAATAATTAATCTAGCTTAAAAATGGATTAGTGTTGACATCTCTTCTTAACAGTAAGGATAGAAACTCAGAATGAACAGCTGTTTGGACAATCTTGGATGAAAGCCTTTCCCTAGGCAAACACAGTAGATGCACAGGCACATGCAAGGGCACATTGCTGCCATTATTTGATGCCCATCTGTCAGACTGGCATGGTGCCCGCTCAGAAGCTGAGTCTAAACAAGGTCTTAGTGATAATAGGCTCTGCCTCCTCTATGACAGTACTGCCACCTGGGTGCCAAACCACTTTTCACAATAACTTGAATTTTTAGGTAAAAAGAAAGGTACAGTTTTTAAAAGGAGGAAAAGAATTAAATGTAGTCAAATGGAAAACTTATTTTTACTTTCAAACAAATATGGTACAATGAATGACTCTATATATGTGTGTACAGTGAGTAAATATATACACACAGACATTTGTATGTAAAAGGCACATTGCTGTTGCCTGTTGTGACAGGCAACTAGAGTTACTTGTTTTCATGAAGAATGAGAATTTGCCATTTACCAGGCAGGTGATCTATACACAGAATTTGAAGGGAAGGGGGAATTCAGAATATTTAGCAGTTTTACTTGGAAAGAGTTTACTTACAGAAAAGTGATCACATTTAAGTACCTGGGGAGACTGATTTTTTTCTACCCCTGGAAATTCTTTGAATAACTACATAAGAGATATTGGACTTCAAATTCTTTTGAAATGTCCATTTCTTACTTAGTGTTCTGATGGACCCAATTTCACCAAACACCCAGCAATAGTCAAAGAATTGTAAAAGGAATTGTAAATGGAATTCTAAGTAATTCCTACCGCCACGCATAATCCTCCTCCAAGCAGCTAAAACGACCTTAACTGTAGTGTGCAGTATTATAGTGGCAGTGTTTAATGTCTTGCCAAAATTGAATTTATCTTTCACACAGAGTATTCTATTTAATTATGTTTTCTTCAATATAACTATTTATTGTTGTAGTTCGTTGCAGTCTGGTAAATGAGGCATGAAGTTTTAAGCCATGTCTAATAATACTCTGTAAAAATATGGGTCAGTTTAATTTTTATTTATTTTTTACTGATTTGACTCTAAGTATGAAAGTGATTCCATGTTTCGAATACTAGGCTATTGGCAGTCTGCCCTGGAAACCTCCTTAATGAGATTGATAAGAAAAAACTTCAGAATAGTCTAGCTTTATTTTCCTATATAATGAAATCTGAGTATTTTGCCTTTAAATGCATACATGTTTATTATTTTTAGAATTACGTTTAGTTGTGAAGAACAATACCAAGCAAAAATTACAGAGGTCAAAATTAATTTTAATGATTTTGAAATAGAAATATTACAAAAAAATGTCACCAGGTGGCAATGTTACACAACCTCTTCCAAGTTATTTTTGATGCGCAAGCAATAATGTGTTTTAGAAAGATGTGTTCACTTTAGCCTTTAGTTATGAAAGACTCTTGCACTAACAGTAATTCACTATGGAGAGAAAACTGGATGGGTATCAGAAATATTTACCTGTCTTCTTGGGTTTGATTAGAATTTATCTTTGAGGCAGTCCTGGCTATGGATAAGCAGTGTTTTCTGAGCTGTGTGAATGACAGACACGCCTTGTGCCCTACAGGCTGCTCAGGTTACACCATGTAGTTTTGATACTACCAACTGACCTCCTAAATGGACTAACGGGGCAACTGCTATGAACTGGAAATCCTTAATGTGGGGATAGTTTTACTGCACAAAGAGCTTTCCAGAGCCCAAAGAAAAGATTCTCTCATTGTTTTTGGTTCTCTGCCTTGTGAGAGAGCTACCTCACAAAAAGAAAGGCTATGTTGGAATACACAGATCAGCTTTCTAACAAATGCTAGTAGCAACAATGTCTCTCAATCTGCTGTAAAAAAATAAAAAGGGTTTATTTAGTGTTTCAAGAGGGAGAGATGGTTCATATGTGCAGAAGTAGGAAGGACATGCACTCCCAACTGGTGAGGAAGCTTACTATCCATCCTGGCTCTGTGGCTGAAAATAGCCCTTTATTGTATCTGTGCAGTGGTATTAGTAAATATCACATTGATAAAAAAAAAATAAATTAATCCAAATCCAGAGGTTGGGGTATTTTAGGTTATTTTCAGATCATTTTTATATTTAGTCAGTTGCATTTCTAGGCAGAGATTATAGCCTTTTTTATTATTCAAAAGTCATAGTGTACTTGTCACAGGGAAAGTAATAAACATTAGCTTGGGGACATCATTTAAACCTCTCATACGTCTGAAAACAGTAGTGCAGAAAATAATTTAATATGGTCCTAGGCAACGTAGATGGAACTATATGTAGAATTCAACCAGCTTCTGAGTTAACTGATTCTAATTGAACGCCAAAGCCTATGGGAAGATAGATTATGAGTTAGGACTAATTTGTATAATAATGTCAATATTATAATTTACTGTGTTGCTGTAAGCTGACTTCAAATAATATAAGCAGTGTAATCAATACACAAAACAGATGGAGACATTTTGAGCCCAGGTCGACCCAGATGACCTGATCCTTAGGTTTATATACCTATGAGGCACAAAAAATTTCACACTGATTTAATTTGCCTCTAAGGTACTTGAATTTCTGGGAATTTTCAGCAGAATTAATTGGTGTGTTTTGAAGAACTGTTTGCTGACTGTAAGGATAAACCCTCATCTCTAGCTTGTGGTAAGCCTGCCTACAGACTGAGCCAAATAATCCAAAATTATATAATAACATTTATTATCTTCTCTTATGGACCTTCAACTTCTGAAATTATAGTCATGCTTTCCCAGCCACATATATTGCTCAAACCAGGATGACTGAAATAAGTCTGAATAGGAATTACCATAGTTACTTTTGGCAAAATAAAAAGTAGGATCTGGAAGAAGTCCAAACTCAAAGAAGCTCTGCAAATAGATGTGGGAAATCCAACTTCTTGCATTCTCCAGACATGCTCAGACACAATTTGTGAAATATCACTTTGTTTGATGCATGAAATTTTAGATGTCCTGAAATAGTGTGACAGGAAATCTTTATTTACCAAAATCTTGGCCACTATTTAATTTGATTGCTTAAAATGGTTATTTCCCAGTGAGGTGCACTGGAAATAATATTTCAAAAGTTAATATTAGAGTTTAAAAATACCCGAAGAAATTACCCTGTTTTTTTCATAACTTGCGAAATCCATGGTGATAGTTGTGATAAACATCTTCGCAGCCATGATTACTGCTTATTTAAAGTGTTTCATCATATCTGTTTACAAGACCATCCAAATGATCCTAGGGTTTTTGCAAAAGAAATAGAACTCCAGAATTGTAATTTGATGTCAGAGCAAACTCCTGAATTACCTTTGGTACCTCTAGCACTGAGCATTTTGAACAAAGGTTGTTGCCACTACATCTTTACCATCTACTACTAATTTTTTATGTGACTTTCATAGTAGAACAGTCTACTGCATTGTTTTCATACCTCTACGAAGTGCTTTCCTTGCAAAAAATTGTATTTTTTGTCAGCTTATTCTATTTTCAGTACAATATTGAGGCCTATTGCCTTAGATGATTCTCATAAATTTCTTACCACAGGTTTCTTTTTTTGTATTCTTACATACACATAAACACATACCCCCCAGAGTGTCATCCATCTGGAATTAACTTTTACATAAATGTGGCTTGGAATCTGACTGTTTTAGTGACTATTTCTTTAATAGCTGAAATTAATATTATGTCTAATGAAAAATGAGAATTTTTGAAAGTAGGAACAGGGCATTCTCAGTAATGTAATTTATATTCAATCTACATATGATATGTGGATGCTCCCTTTTCACAGAGAATGATCTGTTTAGAAAAAGACATTTGCCTTCATCAAATAAAAATCTCAGAAAACTGAGATCTCAAATCTCATAGAAAAGAAGTATAACTAAACTGTGTTTTCAATGAAGAAAAAAAGAGTAGAAAAATTCAATTTCTATAAAAAGCTGTTGACTTTGAGATTTATTTTTGGTCATATTAGAAACTGAAGCCAAGGCTCATACAGAAGGTTTTCAACAAAATCCATCATTATTTTAACAGAAATCAAGCTAAACATAAGAAATAAATCTTAGTCAAATAAAATTTTCTTTTCAAGGATGAGTATTGAAGTAATTGAACAGCTTATGTAAAATTTTTTAGATAAATGAAAATTGATATCCATATATATCAGAATATTCTACAGAATAAATTGTCTTATTTTATCTTGAATTCAACTTATTTTACAGTAAAGAGAAGCAAAATGGAAGGGAATACTTAAAGATTAAATATAGCAATGATAGGCTTATTTAAAAGAAGAGTAGGACTTAAACATAGAGGAAAAGACAGAATGTCTTATTCACTTTTTTGGAGCCTGCAGGTGGTGTAAGTACCTTATGAATTATTCAGAATTCCAAAATAATGTTTTTTTTTTCTCTTTTATACTAATATTTTATACAACTATATTGTATGTCTGGTAAAGTTGTATTTC
This sequence comes from Pseudopodoces humilis, assembly GCF_049639895.1. Taxonomy (NCBI): domain Eukaryota; kingdom Metazoa; phylum Chordata; class Aves; order Passeriformes; family Paridae; genus Pseudopodoces; species Pseudopodoces humilis. The sequence goes on from NC_142205.1 coordinate 34,685,764, forward strand.
TACTTATATCTGGTGGAATCTTGTTTTTTCTTCTGGATGAATGACTAATTATTTCACTTTGGATTATTCAAAGACGTCCATGACAATGCAGGTTCTTGGATTCTATCATCTGCAAATAATTAAAATACATTTTATTAATATATTTATGGGATATTTATGGTGGGGGGGAAGTGTATGGAATACTAGAACATAACAGTGAATACTTTCATAATATTAAAAAATCACCTGCACCACCTCTTTGGTTTGTGTATTTAAAAAGGCTATGTATGCTTTAGCTAACTTTTATAGCTATAGGAACTTGCTGGGGTTTTTTCAGTACCAAAAATACAGAGGCCAAATTATCTTTGCTCATCAAATATATTGTAAAGAAAACAATATGTTTAAAAACAATTATATGCTTGTTGTTGGAAAGTTCTTATACACATTGATGGTTTCTTGCATGTTATATATGGTCAGCTATGACTCTTGTATCAGAGTAGATGAGGATCTGCCCTAAATTTGGGTAGATCCTTTCAGACCTATGCTTGTAACATTCTGGTGAAATTATCAGTTATGCTCACAACAATAGATTCAAATACAGAAATTATTTTTATGAGGTTTCCTAAACACATGTACCATTTACTGTCAAAAAATTATATTTTGTGTGGGCTTGTGGGTAGTGTGGGAGGATACTACAGCAGTCAGGCAGGGGCCGTAAGACGTGGTAGTTCCCTCAGCAAGCCCTTTCCCTGTGGATTACCTTTTCGAATGACAGCATATACACACAGTATTTGGCCAGAGCTTTGTCATGCTAAATACAAAGGTAACTATGACTTATATTGAAAAGCCAAAGAATAATTGTTGTTTTTGTATAGAAAAATCAGTTACTGTCATAAACATCACTTTACATCTGAGAGTAGGTTGCTGTTACCCTTGATGCTGTTCTGTTATGATTAGCATCCATGTGTGAAAAAAAAATGGTTTGTTTCGCAGACAATGAAATATATCCACTGTAGGCCTATTAAAAAATGGAATCATATCTCTTGGTTACAAACAAAATTTATGCAAACTGTTATATTTGGTAACATTACTAACTTGAAAAATTAACATATTGCCTACAAGTTTATTTTCCAACATTTTTCATTGATGGCCTTCACAGAACTGAAATGTTATCGGTGCTGTAGTTTATTATTTAATCTTTAAATTGTTGTCAAAGACAGATCAACAATTAACTGTCAGTCTCTGATCTTGGCACATGGCAAGAATTAAAATGCATATATACCATAATATGTAAAAAAATATGCATTGAAGTTTGAAAGCTGATAGAAGAAAAAGTTTCTGTGTAAAAACCAATGATACATATAGAAGTACACAGAAGTATATGTCCCAAGGTTGAGACATCAGATATGAGTTCTATAATTTGGGAAGAAAGATGTTTAATGTGACCACTGCACAGAGTGTAAAGTAATACTTGGACTAATCAGTTGTAGTTTATATAGGAGTCTATGAAATGATAACACTAAGTGAGCATACTTTGTTGAAAACTATTAATTCCACTCTGTGGTGGTCTGAAATGAATAAATTTGATACATATCACTCTGTGCTCCTGGGAATCATACTATACAGATCTTCAAGACAGCAGGAGAGCACAGAGCTGATTTTTCTATAATATTTTTGCATAATGCTTTTCTTAGCTGTAGGGAAACATATTTTCTGTTAGCCAAGAACCAAGTGTTACTGAAATGGTGAGATAAGCTAGGACAGAAGGTCTGCCAAGTAGCCCATTCCCTGTAATCTTAGTTTTAGGAGACAAAAAATAAACACAATTTAATAAGTAAAAATTCATTTTTTAAAGTATGAGTTCAATATTTTGTGAAAAATTAAAAAAAAAAAAGTCAACAATTTGACTACATTCACCTCTCTTACTTAGGTACATCTGTTTTACTTTTGTTATTCACTGACCTCTGTTGCTACATTGTATTTTAGGCCTTTGTAATCCATGTGAAAGGAGGTAAATTATTTTACTAGATGTCTTCTAAGGGAACTAGGTAAAAAAATATTGTCTGCTGCCAGTGAAGATTCCCAAGAACTTACTGAAAGCCTAAATAATAGGCTCTGTAATGGAAGCCTACAGAGTATTTAAATCGCAATATTAAAACCTTTCCATCATTGTGCAGAAGAGGAATATATTTCTGCATAACACCAGAAGTTCAAGTTGTTATAATGTAGAGAACCTTTTAATGAGTTTATTACTTCATCACATATCTACAGAATACAGAATTTTAAAATTAATCTGAACAATGTTTTTATAACCAGAAGTAACATCTCAAAAGTCTTTTGGCAATCAGGATGCACAAACATATTTTAGAACTAAAATATTTAGAAATGCTGCTAGGCATCTTGTGTCAAATGTACACAGGAAAAACTGAGGTTAGGAGGCTACTTCTAAGGATTTCTAACTCCATATTCCTTCACAATTCACCTTCACAACTTACATACAATTTTGCACGTAAATATGAGCTAGAAAGTCTTGAGAGTTAGGGAAAAAAAAAAAAAAAAGGTAGTTTATCTTCCAGTGATGCAGGAATTCAATGAAGCTTGGCTTCAGAATTTATGGGTTGAAAACTATACTGAATTCTGATGCTCTTTGAGGATTCTTCTTCCTATTAGTTCCCATTACCTTTAGTATCATGTGACTCCCATTCTTCTCTTCAAGGCCTTCAATATATCTACCTTCTTTGGTTCTTCCTTTCAGTGCCTCCAACTCTGTCATTTGAAGAACTGTTGAGATTCAGAAACACTGACTACATATGCCCACATTTTAGTCCATTTGGTCCTAGATCATCTTTCTTTCCATGTAATTTCCTTCCATCTTCTTCCATATTATTCATGCTTTCCAATAGCTGTCCTATTCCTTCAGTTTATTTCCCATTACAATATTTTTTCCTCTTTCTATTTCAATTTAATAATCTAGGTTGCTTTTTTTCCCAGTCCTTGTTATCAGTTTTTCCATCCCAATCTTCTAATTTCTTTAAACAGTCAATACAGTCTGTCCTCAATGCCTCTTCATCACTTGTATGTGCTTCAGCTCATTATTCATGTTCCCACTTTTTACTTCCTTGTTATAGTTAGTTTGCCTACCTAACCTCAAATTCCTACTCTGCTCACTGGAATGTATTTCTTCACATCTTTAAGTAACTCTTTCCTTACAACTCAGATATTACAGACTGTAAACAACTTAAAGAAGATCTTTAAATGGGATAGCATTTTTTTTCTTACCTAAAAAGTGTATGAAGCTTTAGTTACTGCTAGTAGAACTTGTCAGAGTAGTCTGAAGAACTTTACAAATTAAGACAACAGTCTGAGTTTTTCAGTAAAGAAAGAAATGTAGTATATGTCGTACTGAGAGATCACACATTGGGGTAAATAGAAAACCTAGACATCCTCCCCCAGCAACTTAATTCCCATAGTCTGCTCTCTTTCTGACATTAAAGTGTGCCTTCCTTCCCGCTAAATAGCAGCGGTCCCATGCCACTGGAGATATTTAAAATAAAGCAAATGTATTACAGTAAAACTGACTTATTTATAGCCAGCAGTGAAAGATCTTGTAGAGGTCAAAAAATGCCATTAACATTCAACTTATGTATCTGATGGTTTCAGTGCTCCCCGGCTCAATTCAATTTTATAGAAATGAACTACATACAGAAAATATTTAGTAAGTAACATAGTGCAAAGTCTCAGCATAATTGATGCAGCATAACAAAATGGATTTTATGTGCTGGAAAAATGTACTTGGTGTCATATAAAACTTAAAATCAGACAGTCTCACAATTTTTATAAGACCAGTTGTCTTACTTAAAAAGTGAATGCTTTTTAAGTACATTGCCATCCAAATAAAATATTTACATATGCAGCATAAGATTCATAAGCATGCTAACCTTAATCATTTAACATAATCATAGGCTGCTGGAAAGCCTAGAGGGGAACAATACTGTGCTGATTACAGCCAGGCCATTTATTAAAGTGCTAGTGGGATTCAAAAACACCTTTCCAATAAAACAATTTAATAGAAATCAAATATGTAAATTATTATCCTGCCAAGACTTCTTCCCCAGATGTCTTGTACATGCCACAGTCATGCTTCATTAACAATGAATCTAGTAAGTATTTGTGATTGTTAGGCAACCATAAGATTCCCAGAATTTATGAGAAAACAATCTATTCCTACAAGGATTGTACATACATAAGGAAGTGAATGCCTTAATTTGTCTCTCTGTGAATTCTGAGATTAATTTAAGTAAAATGTAATTCAAAATGTGCATTAAAGCAGTTCTGTAATTTCTCCTCACACTGAAGTGTACAAAACCAATTCTAAAAGTTTCATTCTACCTGTAAAGAAAAGAAATGAAAGAATAATGATTTTGAAATACAGTTATTTCAGGTACTAAGGAGGTGAGATGTTTTAGTACTAGCTTCTTGTTGCCTAGGAAAGTGTTCTGACTATTACCTTGTTAGCTAAAATATCCTTCTGTGGAAAATTTACAGTATAAAGAATGCCGTACATTCAGTTTCATTGGAGACAGATCAGGCATCCCCAGAAACTCCATCTTCTTACTGGGTCCCAGATGGGATTAACTGGGATAAAAATGTCTAGATATTCAGTCACTATGTTATTGTGGACTACATTTTTGGACATAGATTTTAGGTGTCAAAATCCTTTTACAGATACAGCCCTTGACATATTGTTATATGTGATTGAAATCAAACACATCAGATTATCCAACACCTAAATAAATTGTGGTTCTAATCTAAAATAACCAGACAGAATGGCTAAGAACCTTTCCTGCAGATTTCTGTGGATAGAGCCTTCTGAAAGGTTCTGTTGTTTGTGCCAAGTGTTTTTAATTGTTCATTACCAAATGAAAGCTGCTAGTTAATGTTTCTTTAGCTCTTCAGTAGGTCTCTGAGGTTCAAATTATTTTGCATTGAAGTTTGTTGTATTTCACTATATTCATCCTGTGGCAAGTTAAAATTCATAAACAGTCTGCCTAGTTTCTTTCAAACACCAACTGATACTGCTTTTATATACATGTATTTGAGAAACACTATACTAATATACACAATATTCATGAAATATTGTAAGGCATCTTTTTAAAAGAAATCAAGTCAATATTAAGTTTTCAAAGTCTTCCATAATTCTGAAGCATTTCCTTCCATTCCTCACTCTTTAAATATATTAATACCCTTCACAATGCTATGGATTAATCTATGTCTAATTGCCAAAAAATATCAGACTGCATGTATTAAAACTGTTCAGTAAGTTTTTGATTACTTTTCTGTGCTTTGTTTATTCTTTTAGGCATAAACAATTATTTTCAAAAAGCTTTTCTGATTTTTGATGCATACATTTCTTTGGTACCAACTCAAGTGATTTTCACTGGGCATGAATCCAGTCTTTGGATGCGATTCAGCTTATGTCCAGAAACTATTCAGTCACAGTCAGATTCAAATTCTGGAAGGAATCCTGGATTATTCAGACATGTCCAACTAATGCAAGCTTCTTGCAGCTGTGGTAAACATGAACATTTGATCAGGAACCGTGAGACTGAAAGGTGAATAACAAAATACTTGGTTTTCAAGGCCAGATTGGGTTGAGCTCTGAGCAGCCTGGTCTAGTTGAAAATGGTCCCTGCCCACAGCAGAGAGATTGGAACTAGGTGGTCTTAAAACCATTCTACGATTCTGAAACTTCTAAAACGAAAATGCCTAGAGAGATTTTACTTTTTGTCCTTCTCCCTCTAGTTATTGATGTTTAGAAAGAGTCTTTAATAAACCACACATTTTTGATACATTGTACAAGTTTGGCTAAGGTTTCACTTCTGTGATTGTCTATGTGATTAGAGCAGCATCCCTGGGATGCAGACCCAGTTTGGGAGGGCCCTGGTCAGGCAGGGCAGGGCTGTGGGTGGGTGGGGAGTTCACCCTGCTGCAGTGCCAGTGATACCACTGATGGACCTGGGCCGGGACAAAAGGGGAAGAAGGTCTCAGTGGTACCCTCAGGGCCCTTGTGGCAAAAAGGGAAAGACAGAGGAGGTCATATGCAACCAAATTTGCTGGTAATGCTCAGTATCTCAATCTCTCACCTACTCTGCAGTGAAAGGTTACCAGAATTACCTGAAGTTCCATGATGACTCCTCATCTTTGCACTTTTCTTGTGCTCTTTATCATGTCTCTCACTACAGTCTAGTGAGAGATACTGGATTTATTACTCCCAGTGAGAGCTAGGTTTACTAATCCCCTTTCTTTTAATAGTATTATAAGCAATTTTTCTTATATTTGGGTTTCCTATTCGTGGATGCCTTCCTAGAACTTACCCAAAATGGTTTTCAGCGAGCCTAAAGTTAGAATTTCTGCTTTTAGTCACTTTTAATACTGAAATTATGGGTTTTGTTGTTTATTGTCCCCATAATACCTGAGAAACTGACTTGCCACGTATTTGCTAGTCATGAATTCATCTAGTTTCTTTTCTAGCTACTTAAGAAGTTTTGACTGACAGACTACAAAGTTCTGCTAACAAAGCTTAGGCAATTTTTCATTACTGAGTTTGTGTGTATATTAAAAGAGTGGATATCATAATCTAACTACAGGTAGTAGCAAAATTACAGAGTTATAAATCAGATTAGGCTGTATTTTGTGTTTTGTATTTCAACTTAAATTTATTGAGGTAATCTCTGTTCATCGATTAAGATTTGTTGAATAAACAATTATGAATCACTGGCTTTGGCACCAAGTTTAATAGAGCTGGACTGGGACTGACAACCATGACCTACACTGCTTTTCAAAATAAACTACAGCCTTCCAGTATATCCTTGCTAGTGTTTAAGTTTCCTCCAATGTCGGGATGAATTAGTCAATATGTGATACTCTGGATCCCATGTAAGCCACAAAACTGGGTCAAAAGTAAGCTGGCTCAGGCACAGATCTATGTTGAGCTGCAATATATGCACTTCTAGTCACACTCCAGCTAATCAGCCAGGAGATAGCACAGGTATCTCACAGAGATGCCAGCCATGCAAGCTGACTGTCAAATGAGTTGGCATCAGTGAAGTAATAACTGCTATAACCATACAGAAAAAGCAAGTTCAGTTAAGCTTCCATTGTCAGAGTTGTAGAGTTCAAAACAATTCTGTTGTCCCTCTGTTCAGCTTTTGTTGGAATATAAGTATTGTTCAATCCACTGCTTCAGAGCAACGTGCTTGACATTCCCATGATGAGTTTAGGTAACATGACCTAAAGTTGGGTTGGGGGAGGTGAACACACACACAGATAGACACAGGTCCCTGTTCCCTGATAGCCCAAGTATTCTGATTGAGGCTGGCTTTAAGCTCTTCTGCTGTATTACTTCCCACCATAATACTGCTTCTCTGTTCAGACTGAATGTATCTAATTTAGTGTCATTTTTAATGAAATATTCCTGCTTTGCTCTTCAAGCATGTGAATCTTGCAGAACTCTAACAGGTTGTCTACTGTCTTCAAGACTTTTCAACCTGCCTCAATAATAAAGAAAAAATGTAAACTTACCTACTGGAGTTGCTATGACACTGGTTCAAATTTTCATCTCATGGTTTTATTATATCCTCTGTAATTTCTCAACAACAAAAGTCATAATTCTGACTTCTAAGATGTTGGATAGATGATTTTGGCTTACTGATATATTGAAAATTCTAACTTATATCCTAAAGAATATAATCCAGTTTAAGTAACTTTATATTTAAAATCTGGTATTTATAAGCCATCAAAGGGCTGTTTCTCAGGAAATGCTCTTTTTATATGATGTCTTAGTATGCCAAATTCAAACAACTAATACATGGTTTCTTTTCTTGTAACTTAGTGATTCAAAAATGAATGGTTTAACATTAAATTTATTGCATATATTCTTACATGTTTTAAGTGAAAGAACTATAAAATTATTTAGGTTGGAAGAGACCCTCAAGATCATAGAGTCTAACCATTAACCCAGCATTACCAAGTCCACCACTAAACCATGTTCCTAAGCACCATGGCTACACATGTCTACATGTATTTTAAGCACCTCTTAAAATAGGGAAAGTAGGAATTTGGGATCTACAGTTTAATACCCTTCTATGATGAAATAACTGGTTTGGTAAGTGAGGGGAGAGTGGTGGATATTGTCTACCTTGACTTCATATGGCTTCTGATACTGTGTCCCATAAAATCATGGAAGCAAAGAATTGCTTAAAATGGTTTGAAGCTAGGTAATCTTTAAGGTCCTTTCCAACCCCTGTGTCATGGCCAGGGACACCTTCCACTAGATCAAGTTGATCAGATGCCCAAAGAGAAGTTGATGAAGTATGGACTGGACGAGCAGAGAGTAAGGACTGAAAACTGGCTTAAGGGCTTAGCTCAGAGGGTTGTGATCAGTGGTAGGAAGTCTAGTTGGAACCACTAACTAGAAGTGTCACTTGGGTCAATACAGTGTTCTGTACTGTTCTACTTCTACATTAATTATCTGGATGATCTGACAGACTGTACCCTCAGCAGGTTTGCAGATGATGGCTAAAATAGCATCAGTGCTGGCACCAGGGTGATCTCAACAGGCTGGAGAAATGGGCTGATAGGAACCTTATGCAGGTCAGCATAGGGAAGTGCAAAGTCCTGAATCTGGGGAGAAACAATCCAGTGCACCAGAATGTGTTGAGATCTGATCATCTGCTTGCATAAGGAGAACAGCTGGCAACAGACTGAGGAAGGTTCCCCTTCACTTTGGGGAGGCCACAATTAGAGTACTGTGCCCAGTTCTGGGCTTCCTGATACAAGAGAGACATGGGCATACTGGAGACAGTCTAGTGGAAGACCTCTAAGAGAGAGTTGAGATTCTTCAGCCTGGAGAAGAGGATGCTCAGGGGGAATCTCAGCAATGCATAAACATACCTGAAGGCTGCTAGTCTCTTTTCAGAAGTATCCAGTCACAGGACAAGGACAGCAGGCATGGGTTTGGAACACAGATTTGTTCTGCATGGGAGGAAACAGAGGATGCCTGTGCATTGGTACAGATTGCCCATAAAAGTTGTGGAGTCTCCATTGTTGGAGACATTCAAAAGGTGCCCTGAGCAACCTGTTCTAGGTGGTCCTCCTTGAGCAGAGGGTTTGGACCAAATGACCTCCAGAGGCCCCTTCCAACCTCAACTGTTCTGTGATTCACTAAACCAGATGTAGAACATTTCTGGTAGACTGTAAAAGGAGCTGCTTGTAGTTCACTGAATCACACTAATTTTTGTGAACTATTCAGTTCAGTATGAACTGTTCATTATGAACTATTCAGTTTTGATGAACTTGAATTTTCCACCCAGATTTGTTGATAAGCTAAGACTTGAGGAAGCTTTAACATGCCATGAAAATTACTTCTTTGTCTGTCCTAAATATACAGTGTGAACTCCTGACAACTTAGAGGTTTGCAAGCCAGGAATACAGATATGAGATAGAGACAAAATGAGTAAATTGTAGTAAACCTGTCAAACATCTTCTAGGAAACTCTAATACAAACAAAATTTTATCAGAAACAATTTATGTATATTAAGAAAAAAATGTGTCAGTATTTCACAGACTCCTCTAACTTTCTATAATGAAAACACAGCATAATCCTAGTACTTCCCAGTATTTCCTGCTGAGTGCCTTTCAAGAACTGGAAACCTTTCCTCATACTTTTTATCTTCAGAAATGACCACCACAATTTAGACATATGTTACTACTAAAATAATCGCAACTGGTTCCACATCTCTTCTATAAATTTACAGAAAAGGTCTCAAATTTTTGAGTATTGCAAAACAACAAGGTTTTTTTCTGTACTGGAAGAGGATAGCACAGTAATATTCTCTGGATAATGTGTAACCAAGTGAAGCAACAGCTGGATGAAGAGGCAAGCTATGGCTTCCTGTTGAATGGAAAGTATTTAAATCAGAGTTTGTAAAATAGAGTGCATTATTGGACAAGCTCATAGGAACAAGAGAAAGCCAAATAAAAGCCAAAAAATGTAAATTTTCAAGGATTTCTGGAAGACAATATCCCAGTTTTATAACTTTCCCATAGAAATTATTTCCTCCAATCCAAGATGACCCATATGCATATGGTTCAGTGCTAGAGAAAACTTGCCAAATGTTACTCCAAATGAAAAAAAATTGGGAATACAATTCTTACTACAACAGCAGATTGCAGAAACAGAAAGAGAATCTTTGCATAAGCCAGGAATGAAGAAACATAACACTGGAAGGAAACAATATTCCATAATTATTCTAAATTTTTATCCAGTCATCCTGTGCTGTGAAAAAGATTACAGCAACCAGAACCTTCCAAATGTAGATGATTGTCATTGCATGTCCTGTCCTACAAAATGTACTGTAAAATATAACTGACATTTTGAGGCAGATTCAAAATGTAGCAAATAGTTTTAGCTATGTTAAAAGAGGAAAATGATTCTAAGTTTCAAAGAAATTACAGACATCCAAAGTAAAAACTGATTTTCATGCAATTTCTTACAAACTTTGCATTTCCCCTAAATAAGATTTTTTTTTCTGGCTGCACAGCTTGACTGCCTAGTCAATAGTTTGAGACATTAACATAAACACATTTCTAAGGTTTTGATATGGTAGCAGAATTATCCAACTGCATAGGAAGTAAGTCAGAAGGAAGCATCATAGAGTAACAAATGTTATACTAGAATAGATCTACTTTTGATTGGTAGCTCAGTTGCTTCACAGTTCTGCTCCTTTAGAACTAATAAACCATAATTATTTTCTGCCCTCTTTTCTTTAGTTTGTGAGACTGCTTTACAGATGTGGAAAAAACAGGTATGAATAGAAGCTGGTGTAAATGTAAAGGGCATACAGAAACACAGAAGCTGATTATCATGAATATGGCATACACCTCCAAGTTTAAACAAACTATAGCTACAGCTATGCATTCTGAACTCCAGTAAGAGTGAGATTTATCTGTTCCTTATCCAGGACTCATTCTGATGAAAGCAATTAATTTAGAATAAGAAACCTTCTCTCCAGAACAGGATATGCAGTAGATAAAGCTATGTGATGTATATGTAATAGAAAGCTGGTAGAGCCAGTGGGAGTCAGGCTAGGAAAGGTACATGAAAAACTGTGTACATGTATTTATTTATTCATGCTGATAATTTATATATTTTGATGATTAAAGATACAGGTATCAGGTGGATGCCTAAACCTTAGGTGTTTGCAAACCAGATTTCTTTTCTGTTAATAGAAATTTGAAATTATGAAGCAAGAAATGTTTTATTTCTGGTGAAAGAGAGGCTTCTCCTGATAATCAGCTGAAGTTATAGTTCTTTTTACTGTATCTTTAATGATTCTCCAAATCTTCTTAAATGTGATATAAACTATAAAATCTCCTTTTCTTTTTTTTAAAGGTGGACTAAATTGTCAAAGTAACTTTTTTTTTATTGATAAATATTTTCATTTCTTTGAAAACTTGTCAACTTTTAGAAGGATAAATTGTAGTATTTACTTTCCGTAGAGAATACTTTATGAAAATATTGAGAATTGTGTCTAAGACAGACATTCTTATTTTTATTTAGAGATAAACTTAGATTTAATACAGTATGATAGTTTCTGGGCAACTGAGAGAGATCATAACAATCTTAAATCATCATTCTGAGTTATCTGAAGCAGCACTGTATTTACCTTACTCATTGGCACAAGCTGTGTTATTTTGTTCTTTAGCCATTCTATTTGACATATCAAAACCATATATATCTATTTTTTTTATGACCACCCTACAATTCAACCTTGCAGTAACAGAAATTAATTTCCTCCCATGGCCAGGCTATCTGATTTATCATTAGTTGAAGTGAAGCTGTAATTCTAGATTAGATAATTTAGGATGCCCCTGAGAGACAAAGGAGTGGCTTACAACAAAAGTGTCGTATAAGCAATGTCCTAGTGAAATATTTGTACCTTGATAAAATTCAACCATATTGGTAACTTCATGAATTCCACTGAGAATACCTGAGCACTTGAATATAAGGGTGACCAGAACCAAGGTGAAAAATCCAGCTGTTTTCATAAACCACTAAAATTTTATGCTGTTGCACAGAAAGATACACCTTTTTCTCATAAATAGAAGAATATAATAACTATTCATTATTGTTATTTCATAATAAATAAAGAAATTTAAATTTTAATTCTTTCATGCATACTGTATAACAGAAGGCAAGTGATTCATACTCTAGCATAAGCAGTTTGCAACTATATTTTTTTGTTCTGGAAAACTGCAACACAGTTTTGGAAAAGCAGTAATGTACTGTAGTTTGTTCTATGGTGCCATTATAAAACAAAAATCAAAAAATGTTCTTTCTATACCTTGGGGCTAAAAGCAAATGTGACAACAAACACAGAGCAAACAAATAACAGAGTTTAACCAAGAAAGAGCATTAATAATAAGAAAAAACATTTAATTTCAGAATAATATTTATCAAATATCAGTTTCATATTTGTTAGTAGCTTCTCCCTTTTAATAAATATTAATATTTTAAATATTCTCAAAAAGAGGTTATTGAGGTAGCTAGATATAAATCTAAAAAATTAAACCCAAACCAGGAAGTGACCTAAGAGTCAGTTTTAGGACAATTAAAATATTTTTTTTGCAATTTGCATTCACTCATGGAGTCACAAAAAAATTCTTCTAAAAACCCCTACATGTACGTATTTACAAGCACCAGTCATTCAGTGTTGTTTCACTCTAATCTGCCCCAAAGCATCTCTTAACAAGAATCTGGGTTACCCTCACTTTCTGGGATGGGTGGTAACAAGGGTAAGTCTTATTTATCTGATCTTTTGGGGAGTTTAAGTCTTCTTAGGAACACTTTCAGTCTATTAGCTTGAACAGACACAGTAAAACAGTAGTTCCTTAAGGAGTTGCTTAAGTGGACTAAAGTGGTTTGAGGCCTGGTGACATGAGTTTTAACACTTTTTTTCTTATTGAGACAGCCATAATGTCACTTGATATGGGACGAAGAAAGGAAAAAACCTCTTGACAGTCTGTTTGTCATAGCAAATCGTCACATTTTGTATTGTATTTACTTCTTTGACTTCAAAAAATTTCATTTGTTGCCTTCAAGGGGCACACTGCAACCTCCTGCCTACCAGTATTTGGGGAATTAATATTTCTGAGGGATGGTGTGATCATAACTACTTTGTGAAACTACTTTGGGGTTATTTAATGAAATAGAAATAGAAAGAAATAGAAATAGAAATAGAAATAGAAATAGAAATAGAAATAGAAATAGAAATAGAAATAGAAATAATAGAAATAGAAATAGAAATAGAAATAGAAATAGAAATAGAAATAGAAATAGAAATAGAAATAGAAATAGAAATAGAAATAGAAATAGAAATAGAAATAGAAATAGAAATAGAAATAGAAATGGAAATACAAATAGAAATAGAAATAGAAATACAAATAGAAATAGAAATAGAAATGAAGGGAGAAATGAATAGAATATTTCTTTTGAAAGGGACCTACAATGATCATCAGGATGACTGTTTAAGGGCAGACAAGAATTTAAAACGTGGTATTGAGGGCATTGTCCAGATGTCCTGGTAGGTTCTTGTCTCCCTAAGTTTCAGCTTTTGAAACCACAACTCTTTGAAACCCCAACTTCAAATAATGCAATAATTTGGAATCCTCAATCTTTTATGTGAGGCTTTTGTTTTTTATTTTATAATTTTAATATAAACTTAGATGCATGTCTCAATAAATAAGTTTGATCAATTATGAGTTACCCACTAAAGTTAAATAGGAAAAGTTCCTATGTATTTCAGTGACAACAATAATAAGTTTGACTTTTTATTGTGCTTGGGTTTTGCACAAGTTGGATTCAAGTAGAGTTTAAATCATGACAGATGTTTTGAAATAGACTGCAGGAGCTATGAGCAATATAATTAGAACTTTTAATTTTGTGTTCCTAAGGTGTTTCTCATTAGAATACAATTCTTTTAATTTTCAGAAATAAATTTCTTAATAAAGGAATAGTTGATTGCATTGTGCATAAGATCTGTGCGTCCTGACTATGTCATGTGCACATGTAGTAATTTATGTCATGTGCACAGGATGGAAAACTGCATGAAAAAAATTATCTTACTTTCTCCTAGTGATAGTTTGAAGTGTCCAGATTTATTCAAATATTTTAAATGGGGGTGTTACCTATGAAATTTTATATTTCACCTCTTAATTTTTTCATATATAGGTTTCATAAACACTGCTGTCATTTTTATGTTGCATAATGTAATTGTTATTACTTACATAACATTTTAGTTGCCTGGGTAATTTCTCATCACAAGCAGTTTCTCAGAATACCTACTAAAATGGATAAAGGGATATTTTCAATAATGTTTTTATGAGTAAGATCATAGGAAAGTAAAATTAACATTTTGTGGAAGCTATAGAAATAATTTATCTACATTGGAGAAAATGTTCTTTTATTTTCATACTCTGCTATAAATATGGGACAAGTTTTTTCTAAAAATGATTGTCTTCTGAACTACTCTTCAAAATGTGTTAATCTGGGTGTTTTTATAGTGGGCTTGATTTTGGTCTGCAAGAGAGTATGTAATCTAAAAGTTTGTATTAATAATCGATATAGCTTTTCTCATTTTCAACTGAGGCTGTATCAGAGAAATAGGAAATCTATTTTAAAATTTTATCAAAATAATTATACTGTAAGCTAAGCTAAATTTTTTTGCTTTGGAAAGATAACCCGACTGCAAATGGCAGTTGGTTTTAGAATTCCCATATGCCTACTTTTACTACTGAATCAGGCAGTCTTTTCTGATCATTAAAACACTATATGATACATAAGTGCAGAAATTTATTCAAGTGTAATGAAAATAAGATATACATTATATATAAAATAATAAGGGGCTTTGAAATTCATTCTGACTGAGATGAAGAAAGCAGAAGAAGAGAATGGAGATCAAGTCTTTGTCTGATAGACTGGTGTGGTTCAGATTACTTCAATGTTTTTTCACTGATTTATACCAGCTGAAGTGCTGGCTTGCTTACTGAGTTTTCAGAATTGCAGCTGGCTTATTGAAATAATATTTTTTTTCTCACCATTCATCCAATCTTAGCTCTATTGCGCTTACAGTATTCTGAAACTCAGTGGAGTTTTTTTCAAATTTCAGTTTTCAGTTTAGGTTTTTCACCAAATAAATGCAAAATCCATCATGACAAGGAAAACTCTGATGATAAATACCATAAAGTTGGTTCACCATGATGAAATGGGCAATGTTTCATAAGTATGCACTTAAAACTGTCCTATTTCAGGAACAATATGCCAAAAGAAAGTATGTGGACAATCTCCACGGAGGTCACACAATTTTTGTTATTTAGAATACATACATGATATTCTGTAATGTACCAGTGGTTATAGCAGATTAGAAACCAATTGCAATATCACATAATGAAAAATCATTATTTTTATGCAAAATTATATAAAAAAAAATCAGCTTTTGAATTCTTCATGTGTATGTATATGTTTATATTTAGATTATATAGTATTAACTGGATTTTTTGAAACCTGTGGGAGGTCTGCCTTTACCTTGAGTGATGCTGGAGTTTCACCCCAGAGTCAAAGATTTGTCAGAATGCCTTTAAATATCTTTCTGTGCCAGAATGAAATGTCTAGAAGGATTTGGTGGGTTTAAAAGATTCATGGAGTTTGTTCAAGAATGATTAAGTGACTATGCTAAATAAATACTATTCATTTGTGTTTGGCAAAGTAATCTCATTCATACCCTCAGGCTAATGAAAGCTGAGTTTAGAATACATAGAGCACTTACACACACAGTGTAAGGGGATTTGAGGGTCATTGGCATCTATTTGAACATTGAAATATCAGTGCCCAGGCCAAATTGTTTCATTAACCTTCTCATTCTCTAATTCACAGATTAGCTATCATGTTGTTATCTTACTTACTCCTTCATTCTGGCTAAAACTATGATGTCAGCCCCAGCACATTTATAGAACAAGTTTCTTTTCATGTTATAGATTGCTTTCATTGATTGATGCTGGTAGAGCCTTTTAAGCCACCCTCTTATTCAGATTTCTTTCAGAGCATCCTCTTTCTATTCAGTTTCTACTGAATACTGTTTGGTATTGATTTAAAAAAAAATGGAGAAATATTTTAACTGGTATAACTAATAAATAGTGACATAATCAGTGAGAAAAGTGATAGAGCAAAAGAAAAGGAGGTAGAGAAAGAAAGGAAAAAAAGAGTGCTCAGATGGCAGCAAGGATACATTTACAGAGATTCAGAAAAAAACAGTGATAGCAGGAAAAAAATAAGGACCTCTTCTTATGAAAGAAAGGCCTAGAAGCTAGGGAATGTGATGATAAAATCATCTGAAAACTGAAAACACCTAGCAAAGACAAGCTCAAGTATGAGCAAATTATGCAGAATTGATCTATTTTTGAAGATTTAACAAAAAAATTTGAGAGGAAAAGGAAACTGAACTGAGCAGTTCTGAGATTCCACGGACATCAATTTTTGGGCCACTGAACTTAAAATTTATATGTACTGGAGACTAGCAAGCAAACAAAAAGTTTATTGCTGTAAATTAATTCATTTGCTCAAAGTAAAAATTAAATGTATTGCAAAGACTTTTGGTAAGCTTTGAAATTATGGAGTGAAGAGAGTAAAAAAAGAAGATGAAACTCAATGTAGTTAAAGGAAAATCAATACATATTCAAAAAAAAAAAAAGGGCTATCCACTCATCCGCTCTCAGGGCAAAAAATTGAAGCTATGAGAGAGAATTAAATGAAAACATCAGGTCACTGCTCAGCAGAAATCCCAAAAACATAATCAAAAGTTAGAAAGTAAGCACAAGGGAGAACATTCACTATATATTCACTGTATGCTCCAATACAAGGTCAGGGAATATTGATGAAATTGTCAGGCAACAGGTTACTTTTTCACATATCATTTGGATTGCCAAAGTTTTGTGGAGGTTAAAAAAGCAAAGAGAAATCTGATATACTAGCTTTGAATCAGTTTCAGTTGTGTGATGAGGTCTTTTAGTAGAGTCCTTCTTCAAGGGCTGAAGAGTCATGGATTCTGCTTGGACACTGTGCTGAAGACCAATCAGTAGTTCTTTATTATATTTGCCTTATTTTTTTTTTCCTCTACTCTATCCAAATGGTCACTCAGGACAGAAAGAATTCAAATGCCTCTCTGACACCTATGATGTTTGAACTTCGTAGTTTAAATATGAGACAAAGTTCAGTTGCACACAGGGAAGTTAAAATTAGATATATATTATCAAAATACTCTAAATTTTATTTAATTTATTTAAATTTTAAATTTAAATTAATTTATTTAATTTAAATTTTATTTTCTTACTCACTAAGAAAGCTGGCAAAAAAATTATTCCAGCTAATGAGCTCTTGGCTAAGTTAGAGGCTGAGCTAGTTTTTTTCAACTCTTTATCTTATACTACTTTTTAGTTGTTAAAGAAATTATGTGGATTGTCCTGTTTTTTTTCATTTTTATATACTTTGTCAGGCTCCCAGCAGTTCACTCTCACAGTCTGTATATGATAGAATAATCCACAAGAGAGATAGTCCTGTATCCAATTAGAGACTTTCACTCAAAATTGATTCACAGTGGTAAGAAATATTGTGTCAGTCTCTAAATATTTCTGATACTAATACTCTTGAAATTACAGCCCATTACTTCAGCTGCTTAAGACATTCAATTTAAGTAAAAAAGCTTGTCTTTGTCCTCAGTGAGAGTGCAACTTATTGGCATGAATCAACCCTAAAACTGTTTGGGAACATGTTAATAATTTCCCCCTAAGAAAATGTCATTTTGGCAAAAATAAAACCTTTTTGGAAGAACATTTCCACTGGAAAAGTATTTCTTAGATCCAGACAACAATTTCTAGCCAAATCTGTGGAAAAAATAGATGCATCTTACACTTCCTAATTGTTCACAAAACTCCAGTCAGGTTGGTGAAACTCTGAATTTCTGCATTGTATTAAACACCACCTACAATGAAGAGTGGTCCAACGAGTATCACATACATTCTTCATTGGGGTGATCTACCATGTGGATCTTCAGAAAGAACCATCAACAGCACTGCAAGTAATGTGAGGTCTTCAGCATAAAAATATAAAGTGCATATATACATTAACAGAATCAGTAAATTATTACTTAACTGAAGCTTGTTGGAAAAGAGGTTTTCTCTGTTATTCCCTTCAATGAGGCCAATATTTCAACTTTATGGAGGAAACAGATAAAAAACATAATGGAAATTCTGTTCAATGTTTGGTAGAAAATGTAGCTGCCTTTTGTCCTCTAAAGATCAGGTTCTCTATGAAAACTATCTTTGATTTGTGATGGTTTGCTCTTGTAAAGTAATTTACTCAAAATTAATTATCTGAGAGCAGTGCTTTCTACATAAAGAAGAATGGTGAAAGGGCAAATTAAGCTGCATATTTTATCAATCTGTACAATAACATGTATATACAGGAATACTTCAAAATGTATTTTTAAAAAAATGAAAATTTGGGTTTTCAACAGCTCAGAGCTTCCATCAATTAAAAATACTTTAGGAAATCATTTTTCTGTTGTCAAAAACTACTTTCCATCAGAAATCAATGTCAAAAAAAACCTTAAATTTAGCCTATTTCTAAAAAAAAAAATATTAGAGTAACCTGAAATTTTAATACTAGAAGAACCTTTTTTTCCCAATAGTTAATTCAAGCTTTTGTCTTTGAAAACCTAATTTTCAAAACACGACAAATATTTTGGATACTTGTATCGGCACAGTCTTTCAGTCACAAGATTCAACAGGTTAATGAATTCCAACCAATTACTAGCACAGAAACAGTCTAGGTATAGCAGTAGAGTAGCAGTTGCTCTTCCATAATTTTTCTATCTTCTTTTTTGTCCTTTCTTTAATCAATTCCTGTCTGTGACCCTTCAGTTTTCAAAAATGTGTCCTAATGATTACTTGCCCAGTATGAGCACCTACATTCAAAATTTCTAGGTTGCTTAGTTATCTTAATAACATCTTTCTATGCTAAACAGAAATGTTCAGTTTGACCTTGATCCTGATTCCTGATTCTTACATTTTGCCTAATATCCTCATGATATGCAAAGAAAAAAGATGAAGGGAAAGTTTTCTTATGGCCCTTAATGTTTCTGTCTTGCTTGAATTGGAATATTTCTACAAAAAATAAAATAATCATTTATACTTAAAGTATTTATGCCAGTTAAAACAAAATACACAGCTGCTGTGTCAAGGAAACCTATTTTCATAGAACTTGGAATCTACAGATCTTCTCAGACAGAATATTAATTTCAGTGTTTCTGTTTAACTTCACTGCTTCTGCTAGGAGACTTTTCTCCTAGTGCAAAGGATCAGCAATAAACTATAAAATCACCATGGGTTTCAACCCGTGCAAAGTGAGACAAAACTGAAACAGATCACTGACCAGCCTTTTAGTGACCAGGCAGTTGGGGTTTATTTTGCAGGCTTTATTCAATCAGTGCCAATCATGTGATCAGTATAAATAATCCTTCCCATGTGAGTGGTGCTTCTACTGACATTCTTCTTATCAAGGCCTGCATTGAAATTTGTCCTTGGAATATCTCTAGTTCCAACTATCAAACCATAATTTAGAAATCATAGAATTATATAATTATTAGAATTGTAGATAACACTTGGCAGTGTGAAGGAATGGACTGCTGATATTTTCCAAAGGGAAGTAGAAAAAGAATGTATAACTATGTGAACTGTTTCATATAAAATATGTTGGAAAAAAAAAATTGTTGACACGGCAACCTTTTTCCATTGACAGAAAGGAAAGAGGAGGATGAGAAACATGTGCAGTAAAAGATACAAGACTTAAAGTAGGAACAAGAGAAACGTAAAAACGGCCAGTATATTTCACACAACTAATCAGGAAAATTGCCAGGTTAATATTTTTTTTCTTTCTTTTTCCCTTAATGAAATTTCATTGTTTTTGAGAAACATTGTTTTTGAGAAACAAGCTTTTTAAAACAATTTCACATCCAGACAGAAACAAAGCCAAGGGTGAATACAAAACTTTAGACATGAAGTACAGATGAAGGAAGGTTCTGTTTTAGAAATTCCAGCCAACATCCTTCTCGCCAACCTTTTCCCTTCAGTCTTGCTCTATGACTTTCATATTGTTTGGAAAGAAAAGTAACTTTTTTGTTTTTTCTTTCTGTTCATACTGAGTCATACAGTTACCAAGCATCTGTTGCAGAAGTGAGGCAAGTTCTAACACTGAGAGATGTTTCTAACTCGGAATTTCTGATGGTGTTGCCACCAGTAAAGCTGTGAAATCTGTAGCTTTATGCCTTTCCAGTTTCACTGAGTTTCATCTTCATAAGGTTTCACATAAACTTCAGTTGAAAATCTATTGTGTCATCTCGGTTCACTTGCTAGTAAATAAGGTCATACATTCTCACATTTGATACAAACGTAATTAATAAATGGCACAAATATATGGTAATTTAAGGCATATTCATCATTAAAAATATCTGTATTAAAATGAGAAATAATGTTTCCCCATTAGAGAAGTTGAAGTTATTTAATTACTCTCTGTTTTTTTGTAAAGAAATGAAGTTACTTATGATACCTTTGTCTCTACCTAATTACATATTGACATATTGTGCAAAACAAAAAAGACTCCCAATGAAGTTGTTAAAGCTATTGTTGAAGCACTGGGCGGGGATTAAGCACATAGACTATTTATCCATAGCTCAGATGACCTGTGATCAACGCCCTAACTGTTCTGAATTCCATTCTAATTCTTCCTAGACTATATTTGAGGGTATACATTTGGCTTGCCTAATTAATGGCTGCAGTGTTTGCATGGGATTTTAAAAGCCAAATGTTGCAGTGCACAGATCAAAAATGCAATGTGTCTGTGTATGTAATCAGTAGATTCCGTATTGTAAAAAAGGGGATAATAATGATATCTACTTCAAAGGTATGTTAGAAGAGTGAATACAATAAAGATGAAGAAATATCCAGACATTTGCTAACATCAGATTCATACATAAACCTGACCTGTACAGGTTATTTTAAAATAATTGCTATAGGCAAATTAACACTAGAAAGAGTCTATAAATCAGTCTATAAATAAGCAAAGAACAGTTTAGTTTGAAGAGTTTGGTAGCTGTACTGAACAGACACAAGTCCATTCTTTTTTTATTTTTTAATTACTTAGCTGGAGACTGCAAAAGTGCATATATGTACAAACAAATTTATTTATCTATAATTTCCTGATTTACTTGGTAAGAGAAGCCTGGAAGGGGTTGCATTTTAGGTGAATGGTGCTAGTGACACGTTAATCTGACCAAAACTGCAGTGCTGTTATTGTTAAAATAACAAACTGTAAGTTGCTGAGCTCCTCCAGACTCTACCTGTTGGGCTTTTTTCTTACTGTTGAAAAGCTCAAGAAAAGTGCCAGAAACCAAGAATTCATAATCCTGTGATCAAGGATTGCAAAGTGTAATGGTAGTGCTGGAACATGAATAAGACAGAAATAGAAGTTACATAAACAACACAACTGACCTCTTTTTATCAGAGTTTACTAGAACAAATACTGTGCCTGAGAAAAGAACAGATAAAGTCAAAATATGACCAAAATAAAGCTGCCACGTTTCAGTTAGAAGATACCTGGAGATAGATCTATGGTTGGATTTTCATTCAGGTTCCTCAAAAGTACTTTAGTGATAATGCAGACCACTTTAGGCACTTAAGTACCCATTTAGGCTAGACTGATATCACAAACTGCCACCTTTCTCCAAAGCCCAGTACATCCTGTCTGTATTTCAGTCTATGAATCTGTGTTCACACCAGCTCTCATTCCAGCATCCTATTATCTTAGCTGATGTTCAGTCCCAAAGGAAGACTCCTAAGCTCAGTAGACTCAATTTTGAAGGCATGTTAGGACCACAAAGATGAAAAGAGATTAGAATAAAAGTGCTCCAGGAATTGATCAACAAATTTTACTTTTAGCCATATTGTACCTGCAGAACACCTAGAAAGTTTTACAGTAAAAAGACTTTCTGTGGATAAGTGACCTCAGATGAAATTCCTTTGTCAAATTAGGAAAAGTATAGATTTGAAGCTATGTCCTAAATATTTAATCTGGTCCATTTGTTACATAAGAGGTGTATGTTTCTGGTAATTCCCTATTTTGGGTTCCCCTTCTGCATATACAAACACAAACAAGTAAAACTGGAATCTATCGCCTTGCTTCCAGGAAATGAGTGTACAGTTTACGACTACATTATACTTCGTTAGTTCAAGATACAATTTTATGATCCTTCTTAATGCATGTAATTAGGTAAAATGTAGCAGTTACTAAAATCACTAGGTAATATCTGCATCAGTTAGTGGACAGCTGTATAAGTATTTCAGAGCAACTTTAAATTGAAATATTCAGATTCATATCTGTCTGCTTTGAAAATCAAATATCTTAGATCAAATTTAAAGGCAGGTATGGTGAATCATTTAGAGAATTTGAGAGGACTGAGCAAGCAAGAACATAGATATTGGATTCAAAGCCATTAGCTCATTCTTTATAGGACCAGAACTAAAATTACAATTAGCTATATGCTGTGTTTTGATGGATGCCTCTTTTGAAAAGATAATGACAATGTTTTCAAAAATGATTAATTTTTCAAATAATTTTGGATAAAATACTATAGGAGTGATTTGGGTACCTAAGCAGAGATGTCTGCTGCCACTGACACTGTTCTTGTTCTTGACTATAAGGGCACTCCCCAATTAGCCATAGCCTCAATGTCAAATCTACTCACCTTTGATAGACAACACTCTTCCAAAATTAATAATTTGACTTCATTTAATGATGGGCCCATTTTCCCTTCAATAACCTCAGAACTCTTTCTGTCTCCCTCCATATGCCACTCCATCAATCTGGACATATTACTCTTCATTAAACATCTCCTGGAGCTGCTCTAAACTAGGATTCTGGGGGGAGCAGAAAATGGCACTTAACACCATTTTCCTGGCATGAAGCTTAGTTTTAATCCACAAAATTCAGTCTGTCTATAACCTTCTTTCTATCTAGTATCTTTCCTCTTCAAATCACCCACCTTCCTTCAGGAGGGGACAAACACCAACAAAACAAGCAGCTTTGCAGAGCAGCTCACAGACCATTTATAGTGACCTATTCTGGACTTAAACAGTATTCACTGGAGACACCAAATATCTGGAGAGAAACTTGATGTGAAAGGTTTTTCTGTTAGGATAGAATTTTGGCTAGCATAGCTCCCAAACTCTGTAAGGGAAGATCCTGTAACATTGCCTGAAGTACTGAAAAAAACTGGCTTTGCGTTTACTACTGAGACAGAAAGAAAAAATTTCATTAAAAATGTCATGCTGAGGAAATAACTTAAGTACTTCATATTTTTTTATTAACTTTTATGTCATTTCTGGTATTGTCCCATTCTAACAACATGCAGAATACCCCCTTACACAGACTGAAGTTTAGTATGTCTGCATTTCCCAGCTGATAACTGAATTCCATACTGGTGTACTGGTAAGAGTCAGATATGGATGTGACAGGAAATTATGTAGATGTCCTTGAGAAGATCTTATTTTAGAAACAACTGATGCTTTGGAAGGAGCATGAAAACAGGCTAGACTATAGGAAAATGCTCTTGTTTTTTTTAAAATCACTAAATATTCAAATATTTAGACATGCTAAGCAGATGTGTTTTAAGACAACAGTATCTACTTTAAAATAAATTGTTGACTTCTAATGTGTGGATCCTACAAGCGATTCCTGAAGTAGAATGAAAAGCCATCTTTTAATGGAAAAATGTAAAACATGCATTTGCATTGCCTAACGGAGGACAGCATGAAGGATAAATGAGGCACATGGAGTCTAATGTGTTGCTTCATCTACAGTTCAAAGAAACAGTAACATTTTTTCTTTTACTGTTTTTTTTAAAGTCACTGTTGGCTGTTGCATTAATATCAAGACAGTTTCAGCCTTATTTATAATTTGTTATTTAAATATATGTTTCAGATGCAAGCCTTGTTCCACCACTTGTCATATATTACATTGCTCTAGAGAGCATGGATATAATGTTTTAATATTCTGTGACAAGTTTCAATGATTCAGTAATATTTGCTAGAGATAAAGACAACGTTCATTTTCAGTCCAGTTTTTATTACTAATCCACTAATAGTGGAGATACGTTGGCTAATCCAAGCAGCTCTGTTTCAGATTCAGATACCCTTGGAAAAGGAATTATTTTCCATTTTTAGCTTAGTATTATGGCCTCTAAACTGAATCTTTTCCATGGAAAACATTTATTGACTAGCACAATGACTGACAAACACACCTACACATGGCTGCTCTCTGATTTTCTCTTTAGTGAATCAGGGCAAAACAGCATTTTAGGTCAAGCAAAACATGTTGATATCAAAATCTCTCTGCAAACAATTTTACAGCAAATATTTATCATTAGTTGAAATTATCAGCTATTTACTTTGGGTTTTATCCACAAAATCTCACCATTAGTATTTGAAGAAGCAAATTGGCTACTGCAAAATCCTGCCAAAGACTACTTATTGCAGAAGTTGGTTTGGAATTAAAGGCAGGAAATGAGATAAAAGAAACCTTTGAAACATGCCAAGTGCTAAAACAAGTTTTATTTTTGAAAGTTGTACTTCAAACCCTCATGAAAATGAAGACAATGAAAAAGAAAAAAATTAAACCACAATTTTTAAAGATATAATTTCCAAATATAATCATGATTTAATTTTCTCAACTAGAAATAATGTGAGTTGTTCCATGAGAAATAGTCCAACAATAGTTACTTTGTTTAGATTTTTATTGGTCTTTTCAATAAACTAACAAATATCTTGTTAGGAAACAAAGCATTTTAATATAATCCAGAAATATAATATATTTTAAAGAAAAATGTTTGAAGGGGCAATAGTTGTTTCTTTTCCTAATTCAACTTCTCTACCCCAAAGTTAAAAATGTATTAAATACAAATAAAGTTATTTTCTGTCAAAAGAAATTCCCCGGTGTTTAAAAATCCCTAACCACAACTAATTGCATAATCTTTGTGCCATTGCTAGGTCTTAACTTTAACATTTTTATAAAAGTGGACTTTGAGCAAAATGACAGAAATCCCATCCTAATGATGTGCAAACTTGATCAGACACAAAATTATAAAAACACTGATGGAGCTGAGCTAGAAGTCCTTGGAGGTTTTTTCTGTCTGTAATTCTGGGGACCTCTAGCTAAGAGGTGAGATTTTTTTTTTGGCTCTAAGAAAAGTAAGTGAGGCCTCTGGAAGCTAACCCCTTTTTTTGAAAATTAAATACTATTATGGAATATCTTGTCCATTAACACTGTAATTCCATTAACACTGTAATTCCTTGTCTAAGATTTCTGTATAGTTAATTTGGAATATCTTTGTCTAAAATAATTATTGAAGCAAATAAAAGATTATACTTTCTGAAGAGTCAGCTTTCACTTTTCCTGATTCTATGAGTTGTCTGTACCTAGATGAATAGTAGTATCATATATCCTACTATATTCTATTATGTACATGTATGCACTGTGTATCTTAAATATAGAGTATATAGATAATTGCTGTAGACAGCTGGATATCCATAATTAATAGGCACATTTTGATATTTGACTATAATAATTTACAAGTAGATACCCGTCGTATCATGCTGAGCAATACCAAGCCTAAATTTATTATATATCTTGCAGAAAAGCAACATGTAGTAAGTAATACGAAAATTGGTAAGCAGCAAAAAAAAACCCCGAACTGATGTCACAATAAAATAAGCAACAAAATTGTAGTCCTTAATTTTTATAACTTCAACAGATCTCAGTTAGAACCATGAACTACAGTACAGAAAAACACTCCAGCCTATTTCCTGAGATAAGAGTAATGTAAACAGACATATATACAGCCTTGGGAAGAAAAGTAAATGCCAATTTCCCACTGAATGCCTGGCAAGAACTGCCAGCAATAGTATCACTAAGCCTTTCAAAATGTGCAGCTATCAAAACATCTCCAAACTATGCCCAAAATACTGTAACCATAAGAATTTTCAATGATGGATTACAAATCTACAATCCTGTTCTCAATCTCCATTGGATAGTAGTAGAAGTTAAAATACAAGTTGAATTGGGCTGTTAGATAAAAAAAGCAAAACACACTTTGTCATGAATTTTGAAAGGTATATGTTTATACAAATTCATGTTTTCATATTGTATCAAAAACCAAAAAAAGAACTGTGTACTTGCTTCTGTTTCAACAGCCATCTAAAACTGAGATATTACATTATGCTAGAAATATTCTAATTTTTACTTAAAGATAAGTAAGATACTGCTGTTTTTCCAACAGTAGCAGGCATCTTGTTTCTATAGAAAGATGGTTTTTCAGAACATCTTGTCCAATCCACTCATTTCATGAGGCAGAATAAAAACATATTCATTACTTTCAAGACTTTATGGTTCACTCCTGAAATTTTTACAGGAGTTGAATTGTCTGAATTTGGGTATTATTGCTGTATGGATTAAGCAATCCTGTCTTTGTTTTCCAGAAATGATAAATATCTTGCGTTAAAATAAAATAAACACTATTTTACAATATTGACACCATTAAAATTAACTATGTTAAAAATATCACAAAATGTAAAATTTAGTCTAAAGTTTCCTAGACACTCTAAAATCACTACAGTCTTCAGTCTAAAAATAAGTTTTATGTGAAGTATTATTTTCAGAGATTAATTAGGTATGGAATTAAGTTCATATATAGTTTTTCATATGAAAGAATACTTGTCTGTCAGATTAAATGCACCACTGTCATCTAGGAATGCCTAACACATAGGAAATTATTCCTCATATCTAAGTTTTCTGATAGATGTGTCACAGAAGATTCATAATTTAAGGAAATTTGGATGTTGTCTTATTATTTTGTGAAACGAAAGTTATGAACAGTGTAAAATCTATGGCACTACCATTTAGCTTTTTCTCATGTTCTTCACATATTTTGTTGTCACATACTATGTATATAAATAACAAAGTAGTTCTAGCAGAATGTTCAAGATTTATCAGTACAATTAATAGTTAAATTTAAGCAATAATTTTAAGCACATGCTTCCAGAAAAATTCTGGGGTTTGTTTTTGTAAAAAAAAATATTGCTGTGTTTGTCTTTTAGGGAAATACTTTATCAAAAATTCAGAGTACACAGTTTCTACTGCACACAAAAATAGTTTACATGTAATTCGTTACTCTACGTAAATTAAGATTTTATTTCAATTTTGAAAGTTGTCTTTAGCATGAGATCACATACTCTAAGATAGAGAAAAAGGAGTGTGTGCTTGCTTCTATTTAACTGATGCCTCGGACTGGGTCATTATGTTGTACTAGTTATAATAAAATTATTCTAACTTTTGCTTAATGAAAATCAGTCTTCCCAGGAGGGTTCTCTTAGGTGGCAGATCACTTGTTGTTTATCTAGAGAAAGCTAATTCTTCAGATCATTTTGCCAAATGCAGTCCTTTTGTGGGTCATAAGGAGACAAACTCTCAAATTTTACAAATAAACTTCTGGATTACTTCTAGCTTCTGAATAAAAGCCAAAAGGCAATGCACTCAGACATTAAATGTTCTGAGAGAAAAAATTAGTAGATACAGGAAGTAATTAGAGTGTCTTGATAAATTTCATTACCCACAAAAATATCCTGCTTGTTCAGGTTGATGTTTTCAAGGGTAAGTGATAAAAGAACTCGTCAGTCTTCAATAATAACAGCATTAAGTCAAGTCATTTTTCTACATGTATCAAATCTATTCAGCAAATTTGTTTACTGAGCCTCACATGTTTTATTTTATATGCATATAGATATCATGTCAAGTACGAAGTGGACAACCCTTTGTAAATAACATGAGAGAGATGATAAATCAGCTCTTTAACCAGACTGAAGTTTTTAAACAGGCCAGTGGATAATTACGTGGGATATACATCACATAATTAATGTGAAACTCATAGATTTTTCATGCTAACAGTCACAGTATCAAAAATACACATTTTTCTTTCAGGAAAGTAATAATTCGGATACATTTTGTCCAGATTCAGAGTCTGATAAAATGTTCATTAATATTAACAAAATCTATTGGTTGACTTAACTATTTGTCTATCAGGTTGCTAAGTTAGAGTTTTCATCTACAGTAGTAAAAATGAAATATTAAATATGAAATATTTTACCCTATGAAATATTATATTTGCTTTGTTCATCACCATGTACATGATCTAAAATAGCAGAAGCATTCTGAACATTCTCAGTGCTGGAGAGTAGAAAAATATATATACAGAATGTATGTATACTGAATATGTAATATGTATACTCAAGAGGAATCACTGAAATACTGTGCAGTCTTCCCCTCTCAACAAAACAGTTGGGTTTGAAGCAGTCACAAAACATTTTGGAGTTCCCCCCACTAGAGAATGTTTTTTAGCTGAATGATGTAGTGATGTTAAACCAGGCCAGATAATGTTTCTAAGAAACAGTGATTCTTTCTTAGAATAAGAAGAGCTCATATTTTCAGCACTAAAATTTAAGAGAATATTTTTCAGTAAGTTTCTTATCTAGAAGTAATAATTTAGATTCTGCTTTCCCTTTTTTAAACTTGTGATTTGATTAAGTGAAATTTGGATGGCTTTGATATAATTGAGAGTAGAGTTTGACCTAGCTGGGTTTTTTTCTACATTACTGAAATTTTGGCTAATCTCTCATAAACAACAAGAAAAATCTAGGGAGTAATAATACAGATAGGAATACTGAAAGTTTCATAAATCATGCAACTTCAGTCTGTATTTAAATTTGTTACTTCAGATACTGCTTCTCACTCAGATAAATTGTTCTTTTCCCACAAAGTTAAATTTAAAAATTATGGTTAGTACAATACACAATCATTATCTAAAAAGCACATACTATAATGAGATCTAGAGGTCCAAGAAATTATGTCATCAAATTACTGGAGATATTAAACATCTGTGTTAGTTATGCAAAGTTTATCAAGAAGCAGTCTCTAAGTAGAAAATGGAAATAAATAGGATTCAGTGGAACACATACAGAAAAAATTTAAAACCTATGTTCCCAATAAGAAGGTAAGATTTTTAGGCACATTCTCAAAACACTAATTATGTGACTAGATAGGATTTAGATACCTAAGTAATTCTGATAATCTAGATATTCTTCTGTGGAAATAAATCATAAGAATAAAAATATCAGAAGGATAAAATACTTTTGATTTAAAATAGTAAAATCCCATGGTATTTAAGTTAAATTAATGATAATCTGCATAATGCTTTAAGGAATCTCAGTAAAGTATGAAAATTTTGGGCACTATCAGGATGAGAAGTATGTCAGTTTAAACAAAATTCGGCCATAATCTTTGGAAGTAAACTTAGACTTTGTTTTTCCCTTCATTCCTCCATCTCTTTTAACAGTTTATTAGTATACCACATTCCTGATGTGTATTGAGCTGAAACAAATTTTAGTGCTAGAGCTTTTTCAACTTCAGAATGCTTCCTTTTCTCATGATGAAGAAATATCTACTTACAGATCAATCAAAGGCCACTCTGTTTTCCATCACTGCACTGGTTTAGTTGACTGCTCCCTTTTTATGTGTGGAGCACATATCGCTTCTAGTGCCTGGTTTTCTTTTATCATAAATCCAAGTCCCCATAGATTCAGAAGATATTTGTTCACATTACTTATGTTTTCAAGTAGGAACATGAAGTTCAAATTCTGAAATATGTTTGCAGAGAAAAGTCAGAGCTGTTGTTATTAGAAGGAATTTAAACTTCTTGTAACACTGACATGAAACATTGCACTCATTGTTATGGGAGAAGGTCAGTAGTTCAGATAGAATCTGTATTACAGACAGTTCCCAAAAAGAAATAAAATGATAATATATTTTTAAAGCACCTTTCACTGTGCTCACTTATATGTTATTCATAAAAATGTGGTGGCCTTGCATCATAGAGACAATCAAGGCAGTGATTTATATAACAGCCTTATCATAACATGCGTTACAGAGTGAAATGAAAATGTAGTCCAAGATTTCATAGTCACTGCTGGCTTTTTAGGTAGTGTGTACAACAGTGAGAGGCTATTAATGGAGGAAAATTTGCTTTTAATGGATGGGGTCCTAACAGGAGAGGATGGGCACTTAGGAAAGCACTTGAGTGTTACAGACAAAATTATACCACTGGAATCCTACTAACAAGAGAGTGTAAAATATCACTGCAATGACTGGATTACAAATGTGATTTGATCATATTATTAAATAATTAAATGCATTAATGATGTTTGGCCTTTCTTCCTAGTTATAGGAAACTATAATATGATATAGTTATAATAAAGTTAAAAGATCATTGCAATTCTTGGACCAACAGAGATTATTTGAACTTTTCATTCTGTATGAACTTTTAAATATGTACACTAGGTTAAATGTTTTGTCTTCTATTTGCCAGTGAATTTTGAACAAAGATAGTAAAGTATATTGCAGTGTGCTCAACACAGGCATTTTCTACAATGTTTTGTTGATTTAGGCAATTCATCA
This sequence comes from Pseudopodoces humilis, assembly GCF_049639895.1. Lineage (NCBI taxonomy): Eukaryota > Metazoa > Chordata > Aves > Passeriformes > Paridae > Pseudopodoces > Pseudopodoces humilis. Next base: position 34,716,467 of record NC_142205.1, read on the forward strand.
TATGTGAACATTTAATTACGCCTGATATACGCATCTCTGTCACAAAGAGTGGTGAGACACAGGACAAGATTTCCTAAGCAGTCAAGCCAAACAACTCTTGTTTCCTTACCTGACATTATGACATCCTGTTCTCCTGTGTGTGCAGTGATCTGTTGCACCTTCAATGTTTTAAGTACCAGCCTATCACCTCCCCTTGGGTAAAATGATTGTGTTGATAACATTCTTTGTCAAACAGCAAAAAGATTAAATTTGATATCATGCTATAAAACAGTAATTATTTTTATGAGGGCTATAATTCATGTTGCATCAACCAACACAGTTACATGGGCATGTAGTTGAGGTGCAATAATTGGAAACATAACTAATTTTAGTAGCAACTGAAACGTCTTACCAAAGAACCAAATTGCTGGATAACATATGACAACAATGTCTGTATGTTCCAAGTTCAATTTAAATGGAAAGATTATCTCTCACATTCTTTAAAAACCCACTTCAAACCTTTAATCCAATTACCCAAGCATCAGTCAGATGTATGCTCATATTTTCATTTCTGTATACTAATTGTTGAATTATTTTGCTGGTAAAATACATTAATTGTAATTTATCAAAATCCTAAGTTCTCCATTTTTATTTTTTTTTTTTCAAGTAGATAATACAGAATTAAATTTGAATAAGAATTTTTGACTAGTTAAATGTGACTCTTCTCACCAGGAACTAGTAAGTGACTGGGGTTTTTTAGGTCTTGAAATTGATTAAATGGATCTCACTACTAAAAACACATTGTTTGGACTTACAAATGCCTTGGAATATATGACGGTACACACTGAGTGTATGAGCAACACAGCTGTGGAGCTAGGTCTGGATCTGGAAAAATTTAAGCATTTCTTCCTTTAATGTCAAAATAACCAGCTGTTTTAGAATCTGTTACATATCCAATATTACTTAATGATGCAGAATTAAGTGAACAACTGTAGGCAGATAATTGAATGAAGTTGGGAAGATATAACCTATCATCTCTAGCTACTGTGACTATCAATAATAGTAAAGAGAGAGCAGCATATGCTTTATCTTATGGCAGCAGTCAGTGTACATGCGGACATGATTTCTGAACCTGAGAGAATTTCAGCTCTCAGGGACCAACTGTTCCCAAGGGAAAGTCTTGGGAACCCTTTCTCGCTCAAGGATTATTTGTGTAAATAAGGAATTACTTTCCCAAAACAAGACACAGATGTTCTGAGAGTGTTTTCTCTCTTATCCCACCAATGGGATGAGAGAGGTGTTGTTCCTTCTACCAATCAGGATGACTTGGTTGTAACTGCTTATAAAAAGGGGTCTAAAACCCTGCAATAAAGGCTTTTTTTCACCTCAGGAAAAGCAGCTGTGTGTATGATTATCTCAGAGCCCTCGAAATACTTTGTGTCCTCTAGAAACATGTACACTCTTCCCAAAGCCTTAGTTTGATGGTTTCTTGCATGTCCTAAAGCTTGAGTTGCTGGTGGTTTGTGTTTTGTTATCTATATGAAGCTAGCTGAGGCATACATCAGAGTCACGACATCCCATGCTCTTGGAGATGCCCTAACAGGACTATTACAGCACCTTCACTGGGTAGGGGACTACACAAGGAAGAATGGCAACACCAGAGACCACTCTGGTGATGGTTGAGGCCACTTTCATCCTGAAAATGATTTTTCCCAGATGTAGACTCAGACCTGAAGGAGAATATTCTTCTCAGTCCCATACTTTACAAAAAAATCCAGACTAGTTAATTCAGGTGCTGAGCTATTCCCAGCCCTATAATGTTGCTTCTGACATGCAAACTCTTAATAAGTCTGCAAGGCACTGCACATTCACAGATGCAAAGCTTAGAAGACATCTCTCTCTTATCCTGTCCATAGTTTAGGTGCCAGTTTAGAAGAGAGTCCAGAGTCCTGCCGTTAGGTGTGCCTGAGCTGTTCTCACTTCAAAGGGAGGTTGTGCCTAATGCTCAATGAGATTGCACATCAGAGACTTAACACTGAAGTAAAAAAAATACTCACAAACTGCTTTTTCAACTGCTTATTAGCCAAAAAATGGCCTTCCCTGGAGATTAAACACAAGTACCTGTTTACTTTTATCTTTTCCCACCTCCTAAGCTATGGTTTTCTCAATTAAATTTTGGCCATTTCTAAGTATCGCAAAGCCCTAATTTCTCACTACATAACTATCTTCACTCACAGAAGCTTAAATATTCAGTGATTTTAAGCAGCCTCAGGGTTAAAACCTGAGACTGAAATTTTGGTGAAATATTCAACCAAAAGAAGTTTAAATGCACAAATAGGTCATCTGTGTTCTTTGTGTACCCTTTCTATGAATCTAGGCCACAAATAACATTTTATCTTTCAGTAATTAACAAAACTCATAATGAGTTGGAAGCTACTGACCTCACTCTAGTTATTTTACTGTTTTGCTTATTTATCTTTTACCAATTAGTCTTAAGTGGAGGAAAGAGTAGGATTGAAAATCCATAAGCTTTCATTAATTTGGACCATTTCATTACCAATTGTAGATGTCAAAGAAATTTTCTTTGTTATAAGTAGAAATGATTTTTTTTTCAGATTAGTTTTCTTTCTATTTTACTAACAATTTTCTTGTATTATTAAAAAAGTACCAGAAATTTTCAGCAAAGGTGTGAAATTTAATACAAATTTTTGTAGTATTAAATGACCCTTACTCAAAGATACATGGCCAGGTTAACACGTCTTTAGAAGGTTATATTGGAGTTGCTCATTTGCTTTCTGCTAACGCAGGACTCTGGCCAGCAGAGGTCATACTGAGTCAGTGGGATTTCATATTCCTACTTAGTATCTCTTCAGGTAAAGTTTCCAGTAAAATACAAAATAATGCTTCCAACAAAAATATCTGATGGCTGTGAGACTATTCCTAGCATGGACTGAGCACTTCCTCCCATGGCTGCATGTTGCCAGTTATTAGTCTGTACGCTGAAAGTAGTGTCTTGTGACTGGCAAAATCCATTTGTTAGGCTTTGCTTGTCTCCATTATTAATGTCAAGCTCTTCTCCATGACTGTCCATCCACACAGCTCAAATTAACTCACTGGCAGATGCCAGTCCTACAGCTAGCAAAACACAAGTCCATGGCAATGATGAGTTTCTCAGGGCAACACAACAGCAAGAGACACAACTAGGGGTAGAACTTTGCCTCTTAAACCATATATGAACCTGAAAATTACCAACCTACACAAATTTTCATCAGACTGCACAGCCTGAGTAGTTTGCCTCAAACTAAAAGACAAAAGAAATAGTCTAGGACTGCATAGACATTGGAAGATATTACTCCTTTCTCTGTATTTCTCTGCAATAGCAGAGAATGCTCTGGGGGAGGGATGTATTGATCAAATGTATGGAAGTGTACCAAAAATGAAACACTTATGCAAATTACTTCACAGTGGAACAAAGGCAGGGATAGTGGTATTGCAAGTTTCTCTTCATAGCTCTAGGGCAGCACCCAGGAACCAAGGCCAAAGCAAAGGTACCTGCTAGATCATTAATTCCAGGAGGCAACTATGTCAGAAACAGAGAGAAGAGAAAAATGAGTATATAAGCTGATAAAAGAAAAGGAAAATGAGGCATCTATGACCCCTCCTGAAAGGTGATCAGGGGAAAATCACCTTGAGGTATTTTGAACAGCAAAATAAGAAACAAGGCTAGAGTGGAGGGGCAGAAGTGTCTCCTTGTTTTTAAAAATAGATTAGTAGATACTATACTTATTTGTCCAGTCATTTTTAAATCTTGCTATTTATATTAGATGCTGCACCAACTCAGAAGATTCAAAATGTTGTTTTGAACATATGCAACAGTAAGCTTTACTGTGATTAACTTAGCTCACCAGGCTGACCTATGGCTGCAAGATTGTTTACTGTTTCTTCAAACTGTGAGAGAATTCACACAGCAGTAGAGCAGTCTAGTCAATCAGAAAAAAAAACATCCTTCAGAAATGAAGGATGAAGAAATTTTAGATGGTTATGGTTCTCATTCTCTTTGATAGAACCTATTGTGTATCCAGGAAAGAACACTTTTCCTACCAGATTTCTGACTGTAACTTTTTTTTTCTTAAATTGTTTTTGGCAAGCTTTTGCTTTCATGACTTCCCTGTTGCCTAATAGTATAATTTTTGATCTCTTTGCTTGCACACCATATATGAGCTACAACATGTGTTAAATACTTCTGGACTTTAACTTAATATAAAAGATCTGGATCTCACAAAATACCAGTTATGGTTGGAATTCAGTCTGGTACTAACTGGTTGGAACCCATATGAATATCAAGGATTTCTTCTGAACATGAAATCTCCATTTTCTCTCATCTGTTGACCCTCAAAGCACCATTCATGTCTTGTTTATCTAAGACCTTGAATCAAGTTTATTTACAGAAACTTAATTTAAGAACTATTACTGTCAAGTGGTATGGGCTAACCTATATAATATTTATACTTACTAGATGGTCCATCTCCTATGTTCTGTATAACGTAAACTTTATACTATATTCTCTATACTTTATGTCACATACACCTTATGAAATTAATAATTAATCATTTATATATGTATCTGTAGTGTTAATGATATATACAATATCTCAGTGAAACAATGGCTTTTTGGAATTAGAAATTTATGAATGCATGTGAATCATATTGAATACAAAGGCTTCCATTGAGTTTTATGATCAAAAGAATCCAGCTTTACAGAGTTAGGTTCCTACAGCAAATAGATTACTTTCTCCAATGTAGAATTTTTCCTGTAAGAAACTCATAAGTTCAGAACATAACACCAAGGGATGAAATTTTATATTCTGGTATTCTTATAGGACATATTACATGAAAAGAAAACACACAAATTTACATTTCAAGAAAATAGATCTGTAAATGGATCACACAGTCAATTCAACAAATAACGGTCCAGTACAAATTGTTTCATATTTGGTGTACAGCCAAAATATGCTGAAAGTATGAACATTATTTTTGGCTAAGCTTGAATTCAGCTTGGAGCATGCTACTGATTGCTTACTTTTCTCTTACCACAGTTCACATAACTACTGCATGCACTGAGTATAGTAGATAACATAAAGAATTGTAAACTGCATTGCTTGCTTGTACCCCGCTAAAGAAAAAAACAAAGAGGACACTTGGAATGTGTGGGCTTTAAACTTCTCAGTCATTTCTGTGCAGTGCTGGCCTTTGTGGTATTCTGGGACATGTTAGGATTCAATTAGCAGGAGTCTGCTTTGTTTTCATTTTTAGTATAATGTAGAAGCATGACATTATCTAAATAAAACTTTAGTAGAAAAATAACCTCTTTCATAGTCAAATGATATGAACATTGAAGAGTAAACAAAAGGAAAGAAAGGAAAGGATGCTGAACACAGAGAACAACTTCAGGAAACTCATTTCTGTAGTATGGAAGCATTTTTGTTTCTATTATGCATATTAGGTCACTTCTGAAATGTTCTTTTTCACCAGATAGCAAAATTATTTTAAGTACAGAAAGTACATTTTATTTCTACAGATGGCATTATACCTCAGAGCCCTGTTCAGACTGAGGCTGAAAAATATTTCTGAAACAAAAAAATAGATTTTTACTGGAGATGACTTCTAACTATATAGAAACTAATTAAGTATATTTTTTTATTTCCTTTGTGAAAAACAGATATTTATCTGTAGCCTGAAACATCATTTGAGTAGCAAATTCTTGGATAGATTTTTAAATTTCACTAAACTTATTGTCCATGTTTCATTTTGTTCTGAGATTCAATGTGGTCTTTACTAGAAGAAATTATGAGGCTTTTGAGGGTAATCTCTGGAGTGTTTTTAAAGAGGTACTAGTATAACTTTGTATCAGTTTGACCTACCACAGTTTTTAGTATTAGGTAGCAATGATTCTAAAGCAATCAGGTATAAATAAAAGGGAAAAAAGACAGGTTTCTCTGTCACCTCTTGTAGATTACACAGTAAAGGCATTCCATTAAAGATTACTGATAATATGTAACAGACAAAAATTCCTGTTTTGGTTAGCAAGAGAATTAAAGATGTTTGCTTACAAGCAAACTCAATTAACTCAGAATATATTTTCAGTATGTACTAAACCCAGCTGTGTTTCTACTGTGCTAAAAGTGCCTAGTGGTCAGCTATCTTTACTTATAAAAACACCCATTTCCCAACAGTTGCCACACTGTGGGGTGTAAGATAATGCCTTTTACCCTTTCATTATTTCAGATACCACTGTGAACTGACTTAGTAAACGCAGACTTTTAGTGTTCAGCTGAGCTGTCCAAATATTTAACTGATCAAAAAATCATCTCTGTTTTCTTAGTTTAGTGGTATTTATACAGTACCAATAAATGAGAACCTAGGAAATTTCTCCAAGAGTTTTGTGCCATCTTCAGAATGGGAAGGAAAATTACAAACTATAGAGCATAGCTGTCAGCATCAGTAAATGAACAGCAAAACATATTATATTATTGGGTCACTGACAGCTTCTTGTCCAACTTGTGAGATGCAGACTTTAGAAGTCATTTCATCTAGCCAAACTATAGCATGCTGCGAGTATTCAACATCTGTTTTATAAACATTTTTAAAATAATATTCTTGCAAAAGGCTACTTGTTTTATGCAATATGGTAATATTTTTAAAATATCATAATAATGAAGCTTAAATGTTAAGGTAAGAAGTGTAAGAACTGGCTTTGTTTATTTTTGGACATACTGTATACAATTTATAAGAAATATATTTTACTTAGAACTTTCCTAGAAATTTCTCTGAAACAAACAAAATTAAGGAAAAGACATAAACCAAATTTAAAACATTTTTGAAGAGTACAAGTTAACATAAGAACAATGTGACCATTTTTAAATGAGAAGGTAAAACGTTACTTTGCAGAACCACAATCACAGTGACTCATGTCTATTGTAGCTCCTCATTAGAAACATCTGTCTTGTGGTTATGGCAAGGATGTGTGACTCAGCAGATACACATTCAGTCTCTGGTGCTACTAGTTTTCCTGTGTAATATCTAGAATGGAATTTAAGGCCAGATTAACAAAACCAGGCAAACACAAACACACTTGATGCTGCAGTGCTGAGCAGCTTTGTGCTTAACTCACTTCATTGCCCCCAGTTTCTACACAGTGTTCAGCCACACTTTGAGCAGAGAAGCACTTTTTGCTGGCCCAACTAATCCTGAAAATGAGAATGTGGTTTGATTTAAACCCTTACCCTATATTTAGATATTTTTCAAATTGCTGTAGAGGATGCCTTCCATTCCAACTTTACAGTCCAAATTCTACCTTCAGATAGCTGCCTGTATCCTTTGTTTCAAAACCTGTGTAAAAGTGGTGATAATGATGCCCTCTCACTTTTACTTTATACAGTACCTTACCGGTTAAAGCACACTCTTAAGATAACAAAGAGCCAGGTTCAATACACTACTGACTGAGAAAATTAAAACAAAGTTCCTTTAGCCTTTCAATCTCCCTCCTAATGACCAACATAAAGCCCATGAAAAGATAAGTACAGTTTCTCCACACATGTTTTACCTATTCTGTTAGGGGAGGGAAAAAGAAAAGTTGTTAACTAGATCAGAGAATGCCACTAAGGCAAGCAGGCCTTCTAGCCTAGTAGTGAAGGTCTTTAGCTAGAGGCAGTAAGATAATAAAATCCTTTCTACTAAGACTTGATCCCTCGTTCTGCAGTCTGTGGAAAAGATTTCTTTCTCTATTTCCACTAGCCTGACCACTTTTGACAAGAAAGTCTACTGCCTATAATGGGAGTGCAGAAGCTACAGCAGTGCACAGTACAGGCTACTGTACTGCAAAACTGTTATCACAGTTTTATGTGCCCTACAGAATATGGGCAGAAATCACAGATAGAAACTGCATTTACATTGCATCTTGGAAATAAGTGAGAATACATGATTCTGGATAGATTTAAACTGTCTCTTTAGGCTCTAGTAATAATGCTTTACCAAATTGTTGCAGATCTCTTAAGTTTATTCTACAAAAGAGATGAGCTCATCAGTGAGAAGTTTTAGAGTGGAAAGAAAGAAAATTTTACAGACAGCAATCTTAAGGTAAAAAGATGAGAACATCAGTTTCTTACTCTTAAAATCTTTCTAACTTGGAAATATTTGGTACTTTATATTAGATGTTTCTTCAAAGCTTGCAAAATATTTTTTTAATCACGGTATTTTGATTTATGCAGTCTTTAGCATGGAGCAGTATTTATATTGCTGTATTTTTTTCTCTTCTTTCTCTACTAATATTTTTCAATAAACACTCACTTACTTTCTGCTGATAACTATTAATTTCCAGTCAAGAATAGCTTTGCTGCTGGCAACAGTGGATTAATCTGACAAATAGAGTCCTATCAATAATACTTCAATAACAGCAATGGAATAGTCTTAAGTGTCTTAAGTCTTTTACCTAAAGAATTTTGACAACTCTATTGAATCTGAATTCTTCCATCAGAGATGCCTTCAAAAGGTAGGTCTGAGCAATAAAGGACACACCACAGAACTGAACTATATCTGATTCATAAAACGGAAAGTTTATTATATCCATTGACACATCTGGGTGTTCTTTCCTGAGGACAGTTTTTCTGACATTCTGCATTAAGCTGTCTGCCTCACTTCTTTCATTATGTCTTACTCAAATAACTGAATATCCTTAGACACCACAGGAGTCAGTGGGAATGGGGATTGTGTTCTTTGAACTTCACAGAATTGCACCAGATTCCTTTAAAACTGAGCTCATTGTTTTCATTGTTTATTACATCCAACTTAAGTGCAAAGTGAAATGCAAAAAAGAAGAATGTATATAAGCAACTTATTTATTTTGAAGCTTCAAAAGGTTGTTATTGTTTTAGAGAAGAGTTGGGTTATTTAACCTCTGTATTCTACTTCTCTATTTTTTTTACATTATATCATCATATCTAAACTTCAACTTTATTAAATTTACCTATGCTTATGTTTCCTGCTTTGCTGCCAAACAAGGTTTTTTTTTTCCCAAGCAGGTAATTTGTAGATTTTTATCTCCACTCAGCATTATCTCACACATGTATCTCTTTTAAAAAACAAACCACCTTTGTCATGAGAGCAATGCTATACCTAACAGTGATAAACTTCTTATTGTTTAATACATTATCTGTTAATGAGGATGTACAGGTCTATAATGACAGACAGAAAGGATCTGCAACTTTAATCAAGTATTGAAGACATAGGAAAGCATAATAAACTTATCTAGTAATGTGCAGCTGTATTTACTATATTTACTGTATTAAAAGTGTCCTTGCTACCCAGATCATTCGATCTGTTCTTACTTGTTTGGGATATTTCAGGCACACATAATCTGGAGAGGTGAAAATGGCATTTTTATTCCCACTTCTTTCTATATGTATACCAAAGTAAGAATGCTACAAAGACAGAGATATGTTTCCTACTATTGCTAATGAACACTGCAAGGTTTAAAGATTCAAGAGAGCTCTCTTTTGTCCAATTGAATACTGTTCCCATCTAATCTGTGGTTTATAAGATTACAGGAAACCACAAAGAGCATATTTCTCCTTAAAAATCTCCTACTTGGTAAATCAATATTTTTATATCAGCACTTAAAGTATTACAGAAACCTAAAACCCAAATAATATGAAACAAAATAATATCGTGTAGCTTGTTGACTCCTCATAGCATTTATCATTTTCACATGCATTTGCTTTGCATTGCATTTGAAAACTGAACACCAAAAAGTTCTTGTAAAGCTTGAAGGTTAATGGCATTAGTCTGCCCCTTGACTATAGGAAGCTGTCTATCTAATTTAAACTGACAGATGTGCTTTTACAGCTGGACCAATACTTTGAGATCTTTGAGTTTTGGCCTTCTGGGAGAAAGTACTGGGTAAAATAGCAAGAAATGCCACTGAAAAATTTTTCCAGAAAAGATTGATCTAAGTTTGGAATGTAGCATGACCTGAGAAGCCCCAAAAATTCACAGGAGTCTCTCGAAAACAATGTTTTTTGTTGACTGAAAAGTCAATTATACATAAAACAGTAATGGAACCATATGATTATTGTATTATATGAATTTATCCAAAAAATATTTATTAGTTTGATGGATTTAGTGCATTTGACAAACCCACTGAATAATTTCCTCTCTATATAATCTTTTTCAGGATATTTTTTCTTAACTTAGAATGATTAAATATGTGGGAAAAACTTTTTAAAATGAAAATTTTATGTTAATAGAAGAGTAAGTAATATGCAAGTTTTGATGACAAAGCATGTGTTTTTCTGTCCAAGTTTATTTCCATGAAGGAGCTAAATTATTTCTGCAAGGCTTTCTAATTTGTGTTTCATCTAAGAATCCTGAGATAAGTTCTATCTGATAATGGCTTATATGAATTAAGTGAATTACTTTAAAAACCACTTTTAAGATGTAACTTCCTTCATTTGTGAAAGAGGTTATACAATGTACATTATATTACAATAGAAATGGTCTTGGTGTCCCAGAAAATCTAATTCAGTCCTGTCATATCCCAAATATGCATAAAAGTGGCTCTGACCTGAGAATTATTCATATCATAATGACTGAAATATTGCACATCTTATCTTCTCAGAAATAATTTTCAATATAGAATTTTTGCCTAACTTGGACTGTTCCCAGAGAACCAATAATTACAACTTGGAACATAATGGATTTGAGAGTCATTTCCTCATTCTCTGTAGAAAGTGAAGAAAGTGGTGCAAAAAGTGCTACTGTTGATCTCTAAGGGCTAGCACTGAATTCCCCTGAGATAATACATAGATAGCATCTAAAAGTTTGTTTGGAGTAGAATTGCACTGAGGTCACTGTTCAAGACAACAAACTGTCTGCTGCATTCTCTGACCCCGAAAGGTTAGAGTTTAGGAATTTCCTGGAGAGATTCTGTTTGGTCTAACATTTTTATGAAAGTATCAAGGGGATAGTTAAGAGCAATAGTGAGGTTATTTTCCCCAGAGCTGTAAAACTCTTTTATCTAGCCAAAAATACTTTCAGGGAGATGCCTGATAGGTCTGTGTGAATGCAGAGGAGAGATCAGAACAAGGAAACTGTTTTTTGCAGGAGTCTAAGAATACACCAATTTAAAAAAAAAAAATAGTTTTGTGTTTACTTTAACTAAGTATATTAAGTACATTTATTTAAGTAGCATAGCACTCATGTTTATGTTTCATAACACATGAAAAGAAAGTTATTTAACATTTACTCATATTTTTAATCTATGTTCCTGTACAAAACTCTTTAAACATGGAAGAAAACAGATACATTTTTTTATTGATGTAATGAATTTTCTAATGATGTGCCCTGAGAAAACAGCTGGACACAGCTGACTGGACCCTTGATGATACAACTATATTCATGATAACTGGGAGGAAGTCAGAAGAAAGTAAACTTTGTCATAATTGCTTTTGTTCAATTTTCCTCTACTTGATTTGTGGAATATTTTAATTCTAAATGTGTATGGCACATCATGCCATAATGATATAAAGATGTCTTTGTGAAGAAAAGAAATTATTGTAGCTTTGTACAGTCCATACTGGTAGTTTTACAGCAGAGAAATTGATTCTGTTTTTCAAGAGCATCCAAAAAGATAAATTTTCTGACAAACTCAGCATGTGTTCTTTATCAGTGTCTAATTTAGGGTGTCTGTAATAGCTCATTAGTACATCTCCAGGCAGAATGTTAGTGCAAATACTGACAGGTCGAGGCAGACAAGTCCTCGGGAACAGGACAGTGCTGGAGTCAAATGCTGATATGGTGGATAGCAGTTGATAGTGTGACTGCTGGGAGCACTGTATAGCCAACACTGGAGGTCAGCTCAGCCGAGTTTCACATGGACACACCACAGGTGCGCGCTGTAAACAAGGATATAGCGTGGACTTCCAAAAGACAAGCTGGCTGTAGATCCTTTAATGGACACTGTTATTCAGGAGCATCCTAATAACAAAGTCAGAAGAGGTTCTCAAACCATGTTGTCTATTACATTGGCTGTGACTGTAAGTAACCATTCACCTAAACTATCCCACTGCTACATTCATTGTCTCCACTCACTGACGCACCTACAGCTTGAGTTATATTCACATTTAACAAACTCTTCTTGATTAACTTGCAACGTGGTCTTGTTTTCTTTGATAACTTATTATTTATTGCTAAAGGCCTCTTCAGGTTGCAACTATATGTAATTTTACTCTTGTTCACAAGTTTGCTTCATTGTTACCCTCATTCCATTAACCTGTTTTCCTTTTTCTATCCCCTTCTCCCACATTTTTCACTTAGGGCATTACTGAAGGCTGTTCTTAGAATTGGAATAGTTTCTTCAGCCTTACTGCTTCATATGAATTCTCACATTTTGATTTTTTTCTGAGTCCTATATATACAAGTGATGAGCAGTAGTAGGATTATTCTCCATATAGGTTTAACACTGAATATTAATGGAATTCCGTTTCCTATAGGCCTATTATTACTTCATTGCTTTCTCCTGGGGGTTTTGTAGGTGGTCACTTTCAATAAAAAGTTTCTTTGGATGAGAATAATTTTGTTTCTCAGTATCTTGGAGATATCTATAAGATCTTCAAGGCAGACACTATGTCTGCTTTCTATGTAGTCAAGCAAATCCCAATAAACTCCATCTTACAGCCATGCAAAGGGCAGTCCAGATTTCACACAACATAACAGAAGGAACATTTTGCTAGTTGGATCCAATTTTGGTTATCAGGACTAAAAACAAAACAAATGGTCCTTGTCCATCATGATTCTTCTCACTCCCCACAAGTGAAGGATGGTTAAATCAAACACGTCTGATTGATACAACACAATGGAGTCTGTTCAGTTTAAGTCAATATGGAAGATCTGAGGTGCCTGTTACACAGAGAATCACTAAGCTTGAGCAATAGCTTCTTTCATGTCTATTTATTCCAAATAATACACTCATATCTCATTATCATTTTATAAATGTAACATATTTTGCTATTTCTAGGCTTCTTATTTTAACAGTATAATACGGCTTTCAGCTGACCAGTTGTGAGACATTTGTGTAATTTCTAATGTGCTACTTACTGGCAAAAGCTAATAGTAAAATTTGGCAATTTGTGTGCAATTTGGATTTTTATATACAATAAGTCAAGGTTTGAATTATGTGTTTTCACTCAACTGCTAAATTAATTAGTTCTATAAACCTTTTTAAAAACCTTTTTCTGTATAAATCTGTAGAAACAGCCTGCATTCTGACAAGGAGCTCACTGATTCAGAAAAGAATCAACAATTTGTAAAAATAAGATCTGATCCTGAATTTCCAAAGTCAAATAATATTCAGTTTATTCAGAGTGCTGCTATTTCTACTCATAAGATCTAAAGAAAAAAAAAAATACTTGTACTTTGGAATAAATTTTTTGTAGTATTTTTTTTCTCTCACCATTTTGTATTTATCAGCAAGGAGAATATTTATGTTAGCCACTTGTATTGATGAGTTCATTAGAGTAGAGTGAGGTAAAGACATTTAGTTTGCAGAAAGGAGAAAGCACAATAGCTCCCTGAGCTTACTCAGAGGGTTTGGGAAGAGAAAGCTGGTTACTAAAAGATGGATGAAAGTAACCCTTAAAACTAGTAATGGGCAAGGTGAGAATTAGGACAGCCTGCTTACTAAGGACTGTTCATGAATACTTATTTTAGCCTCGATGTCTCCTGAGCGCTAAATGAGCTGTTACCATCGGCAATCAACTGCTCAATGAAATCAGACATTTTCTGCAACTGTGATTAAGGACGGAGGTAAGTTCCACTTGTGTACCAAACCAAATTTGGTAAGAAAGGAATTGTGACCTGTTACAGAGTTCTCAGAGTAATTAATGAATTTGAGTAACTGAATCATTAATTCCGAATTTAAAAAATCATGTTCTTTGTACTCCTACCGTATTGCTTTTCTCTATGGAATTGAGATTCCATTCTGCCATTAAATCAGTATTAACACACTCAATTTTGGTTTTTGGCTGCTGCCCCCAAGATTTCATGGCTCTTAAAAGACATTTTTGAAGACATCTTTCCTAACAAGAGACATAACAACTAACTGGGAAACTACAGATTTTCCTAATGACCTTGCACTTGAATAGCTACCTTTGTCCCCAGGGATTTGGTGGCTCTTGAACTTAATAGCAGTGAAGTGCTTTAGAACAGGATGAAAAGAATCCTTCACCAGTTGAAACTGCATGATAGAAAAAGAAGTTAAGTACTATTATTTCATAACTCCACCAATTTCAACAATTCAGGAAAGCATTGTGTAAAATATATGGAACAGAAAAGGAGACTGCTTTTTTCCTAAAATATGCCTGAGGAATTACGAATTTTAGTTGTAGTTGTCAATATCTGTTTTGTAACTTAGGTTTTGTCATTGATCCTTGCTTAGACTTTTTATTCTAAACAAAATAAAACCAATCTGCTAAATTCAAAATCAGCCTCAAAGACATACGTGAAAATTTAAAAATTCTGTCTTGCCAGAAATGTACAATAGGATCATAAATCTGAAATAGGTATGAACATCTTTCCCAGTTTGCATATCCAATCAGAATGAGCTCTAGATTTTCAGTTAGAAGGATTATATGTACAGTCTATCTGAAGTAAAAAGAAGTTCCTTTCCAAATTGAAATTTAACCTCAAGCAGTACACACATAGATGAAAAGTCTTCACTTTTCTGTTGCTGCTTTATAGCCATTTAATGGGCAATTAAGCTTGGTCCCTAAATGCTGTACTGTGTAGTTTGTCCTTGAACTCTCAAGTGTTGCATTGGCCTCCAGCTGTTGGCAGTGGACCACACTAATATTAGCAAGAGGCATCATTAGGGCTACTAAATGTGAAAAGAAGAGAATTTAAGTTACCATGATCTGGAACATAAATAAACTGTTACTTCATATCCTCTATTCAACTACTCTCTATGGCAGTGTTTACATCTTCCTGCTGGGACTTATTATGGCATGCACTACAGTCCAAATTAGACATGTGTTCAAGGAGTGTCATGGTTCTCATCCAAATCAGAAGTCTGTGAAGAATAAAAACCAGGTCATGAGAAAAAAAAAAAAGAAAAGAAAAAAAATCAGATCAATTTTCTTAGGTGTTTCTTCACACACTATGACTGCAGTAACTCATAGGCATCCCAGTTCCTTAATTCTCTTATCTTTTATTTCTTTTTCACTTAGGTACTTTCAGAAATAGCAATTCTACAACATTTAAATTGTTTTGTTGAGGAAAAAATAATTCTAATTTTAAAAATTACAGTAATTTAACTTTCACCAAAATGTAGCTTTTTACATAGCATAAATTAAGAAATGTTTTTATTCACTTCATTATTTATTAATCATTCTACTCATTATCTCATAACTTTTTAAAAATTTTACAGTATGAACTTAATGTAGCAAGAGGCAAGATAGACTATATTTTTGAGCGCTCCCTAGTTCCAAAAAACAATCCTGCACTCTGTCTCCTTTGAGCTATGGTTAAGTGAAAGTTATGACATGCTGCCCGATTTCACTGTTCCCTCCAATATGGCATAACTCTGGCAATTTGGGAATGAAAGAAGTCGTGAATAAAAAGTCTTGCATTCCAGAGCAAGGGAGTATACTTAAGAAGGGGGGAGCAGTCGGGAGAGGGAAACTAGGGCTTTGTCTTCCAAAGCATAACAGCATGTTTATAATAGAGGAAGCACATACCCTTTAAAAACTGACTTGATTGGAAGAAAATTACTTTTAGCCAGCTACTGAAATCCCTAAGCACATGCTGGTTTGTTTAATGGGAACCGATTTTGAAAGCATTTATGGAATGTATAGAGGGATCCTGTCTGAAAACATATACAAGGAAGGCATACCAGCTGCAGCTATTCCCTTCATCCTCACTGACATTAGCAATTTAAGATTTAGCCAAGCACAAAACACCCATGACCTTCTGAGCCATGCAGTCCCACAGAAAGCAGTCGACCTCTGCAGTTAGGCAAGCCATCATGAAGAAACATCACTGTACCACAGAAGACCTAAAATAAATCTGCAGCAGTATTGAAAACTGTGGGACACTCAAATAAGAAAAGTCATAAATCTGTGTTCTCTCTTGTCTGTTGCAATACTCTATTCTCAGGGTCTTTATCCCTGTGAAGCTAGCCAGAGAACAAGACTGAAGAGGACTATAATTCAGCATGTTTCATTCCTATTGTTTTCCCTAACATCAATTTTTCTAGCTTTAAAAGTCATCCAAAAGCAAATTTTGAATCATGCTTCTACCTGGTTTCTGCCTTAAAAAATAATCCATGGTTTACAGAGAAATCTCCATACTATATGAATTCCTTGCATGGCTGATCAGAAGCTTGTAGAAGTAGTGCCATTGCCATTCCAGCTCTCTAGCCTGCCCGTTTTTAAGAAGTATCAGCTCAATATAAAAATACTATAAAAATATATTATGGAAATAATATAGGCTGGGTAAAGTATTTTATCCCCCCAAAGTTAGTGCAGAATAACAAAAATATACATAAGGAGGGTTTTTTATTACTGAATTAAAGCTCCATTTTAGTAGTTATCTTTGTTGTTGTTAATCAGAGCTTTTTCAGTGATCTAGTTTACAGCATGACTCTCCAGGCAGGGACATCACCATTTAATGAGAGGGTAGAAGTGAACAGAGTAAAAGAGAAAATGAGCTGGTGGAGATGAGATGGATGTGGGAAATTCCTAAGATAAATCAGTAACTTACAGTTCTAAAACCTACTCTAAACACATTAGTGGGACATTTTATTACAACTTGCTTAGTTGTTTTCTCAGATCGGAAGAATGTCAACAGAAGAAATTGAGAAAAACTCCCAGAGCAGATTTTTGCCTTTTACTTTTGAAAGGCAAAGCACAGTCTAGGAGGCAAGCATTCCTACAGACTCCTAAGTCCCAGATGAATTACTTTCTCCCTCAGATACCCTAAGGAATATCACAACATGCCAAAATGTTCACTTTAAGTGTAAGTTATTCACCTATTCCAAGTGGAAAAAAAAAAAAAGGATTTTTTCTGGAATTAATGAAATTATTGTTCACAACAGAGAAAATAAAAATATCCACCTAAACACCTGAATTAAAATTTGTAAGCAAAGATTGACTCATTGAAATAAAAAATCTGTAATCTTTGCAAATATAGACTTGTAGGTGAAAATAGTTTTATAATACTTAAAGCAAAAGTTCTAGGCAAAATCCATCTTCATAATGAAACTAAATTTTCTCCTGGAAAAAAAAAAGGATGGGAATTTGCCCAAATGGTTCTTGTGGTCCCTCAGCATAATGCTTTTCTCCTTCCATAGGGAAAGTAGAAAGAATGATGATTAATGTTGCCAACATTCTTGGCAGAATTGTAACATATATTTAGCCATTAAGTTCACATTTCTAAATAATGTTATAACAAATGTGCTTCATTAGTGGTGTACATAGCATTATAAGAGCTTTGTAAGTGAAAGTTCAAAAAATGCCCAAGGCATCTGAACATGGGAGATTTGGGGGTGATTTTTTGCTCTTATTTTAACAAGAAGTGTTCTTAATTAATGCATTAATCAGTTAATTAATACAAAGCTTTTTCTTATCAGCATTATCAAATACATATTTATTGATTGAAAGCTACAGTTTTAAGTTAATTATTTTAGTGTGATTAAATTCACATCCCTTGTACTACCCTACATTTGTATTTATTATTTCCCTTTCTAAGACATGACTGAGAAATAAGGACTTCTAGCATTTTGCTATTGGCTTGAATATTTGTTTCACAGCTTCATAGCCTGAGAAAATTGTATTTCAAATGGAGAATGGGAAGAAAATCCCTTATCTTTAATATAAATATGCCTCCTTCTATCTTCTCTTTAATAGACAGTCATGTTCTATGTTGAGAACTTCTGACACAAAGGTTTCTTCATGCCCCTAGTCATTCTCTTGGGCTATGACTATGTGCTGTGATTTTATTGTTTTTAATTTGAATGAGTGAGACTTTATTTTAGTAAGCAGCAGACCAGTCAGGTCTTGTTGAGTACCCTTACTCCAGAACAAAGTTGATATATACTCTCTAGCATGTTGCTAATACGAAAGCAATTTATTGAGGTTATTGAGGTTGGCATATTGGAACAACAGTAATTTCCCTTGGCAAATCTCTTTCACTGAATTGAAAGCAATCTTACTATAGGTATAGCTTCAGAAATGCTTTCAGATGATCCCTCTGTTGTGTGGTTAGGTCAGTCTAAAGCTAAGAGTTTATGCAGGCAAAGAGTAAATGCAGGCAAAGCCCACCTCCAAGGAGGATCAGCAGAGATTATAGTTATCTAACTCAAAGTACACGGAATAAAAAAATGCTCTGTTGAATAGTTTTGGTCTAATAGCTGGCACTGATTGAGTAGAAGTTTTCACTGAATATTCAATGCTTATCTTTCTAATCATCCTTCTTCCCTGAAAGATTCGCTACTTCTGATCATATACAATGTGAACAACATTTGGTATAGGGAGAAACCAATCTAAACATAAAATCCCTGAATGCAAATATGAAAAGAAAAAGTTGAAACTTTTTAGGGAATATGGAGAGTATTCAAAAATTGCCTTTATTTTTCATGGCATCTGACTAAGCTGCATAACTTAAGGTGTTTATCCAATTTAGTGAAAACTGTTAGAGCAAGGATGGAATCAACGGACCTCAGAAACTCACCAGGCTCAACCACTCTACATAAACAGGGTCAGCTAATCCTATGTAATTCCTAGAAGGTGCTTGTCTAGCCTTAAACATCCCCAGACAGATACACCATATATCTTCACATTCCAACCTGTTTCAGTCCTTAATTATGACCTACCATTGGATTCTTCTAATGACAAATGAAAATCTGTTTCTTTTTTATTTTCTGCCTATACAGAGAATATATTACTCCCTTCCTCTTTTATGTGTCTGAATACTGTTTCCATGCCCACCATTGCTTTTCTCCTCCTCAGCCTAAACAATCACATTTTTGCAGTTTTTTTCTTTGAAGTCATATTTCCAAAGCATCTGATAGACTCCTGCTGCACCAAGAATTATGTACAGAAATCTGCACTGTGCATTACTCCCATATAAATAAATTAGGCAAGCAATCACATTGTCAAACAGGTACCACAAGAAGAAGAAAATAAGGAAGAAATTAAGCTTTTTCTAAATGAAGCTACTACATGCTATCGTTATAAAATGCTAGTTCTGTTATGTTGGGGGGGGGTAGGAGAAGTAGTCAGAAGTACCCATTTTTGCATTAAAACCTTCTCCATTTCATGAATTCGTTAGGAATTGCATGTGCTCCTCACATAGAAGACAGGAAACTTTTATAATGAGGCTCTAAAGAAAGCTGAAGGAGTCTAAGTGCCCCCAGGAAAGCTGCTTTTTGACCTATGGCAGAGGCTGAACAATTTTATTACCCTTTGAATTATAGATTGGCTAGAAGTTCATAAAGAACAGATATACTTGCTGGTTGCTTTAAAGAAACATGAAAAATATTTCTGTTGTATGGGCCCAGAAATATTTTTGAAGCAATCAAAAATTTTTTTAACTGATTGAGAGTTAAGAAGAGAGAGGTACTGGAGAGTTATGTTGTCAAATGTTTTTTCACCACTTGACATGTCAGCAACAGGATTTGGGCAGGTGCTATGGGAAAAAACAAAGTATGTGTTTATGCACATTCAACACCCCTCTGCAGGCACTCTTGCCTCACACTGTCACACTGGGTTGTTTTCAGCACATAATGTGCTTCACAGGGGTAAAAATAGCATAGATTTATGATTTTGCAGAACACAGCAATGATTGACAGGGAAAACTGAATAGCTTTGAAAAGAGCCATGTTACCTGGGCTAATGCTCAAAAAGGGGGAGGAGATGAATACCAGCCCTCTACAATTGAGACAGCTCTTTTCCTATGTGTGCCACTACAGAAAATAAATTACTGTATGGTGTATGCCATTGCCAGTATGTCTGCTTCAACAGACAAGAAAGAGATTTCAAAAATATTTAAACATCAAATACCCATAGAGAAATTGATTTTTGGGTGCTCAGCAGTAGCTGAAGCTACAATTCTAAGATTTTATAATGAGATATTTGAGAGTTTTTCTACAGATCTCAAGAAAAAATTGCTTTTTTTTCTAAGTAAATTTAGATAAAACTCATGTTTCCCAAAAGGAATTGGCAAATATTTATGAGATTAGGATTCTTCTCTTGTTATTTGTTAGGGTTTTTGTTTTATTTTTTTTTTAGGGGGGGTGTGGGGGGTTGGATTTGATAGTTTTTGTTTGGGTTGTTTGGGGTTTTTTTGTTGAGTTTTTGATTTTGGAGTTTCTTGTTTGGTTCATTTTTGTGGGGAGTTGGGGTTTTTTGTGGGGAGTTGATTTTTTGGTTTTGGGTGTTTTTTTGGTGGTGGTGTTGGTATTTTGGTTTACTTCTGTAACAGGATCATTTTCAAACTGAATGAAGTAGGTGGTGATTTTACACTCACTCCGTGCAATAAAATAAAGAGATATCCAAACATAGACACATACCAATTTACTTACTAAGAAACTTTTCCACATCAGAATTGATATTCAGCTGCATTGCAAAACCTGAAACCACAGAGAAATTAACAAAGGTTGTTGGTACAAGAACTGTCAGCATACTCTCCCTTTTAGAATCTAATATGACTTCTACAGTGCTAACAGATATATAATAATACAAAGTCACTAATTCAAAAAGAAAGACCTGAAAAATAGAAGTACTACCAAGGTCCTTTCTCAAATGAAGGAGGGACAATATTTATTATGTGATTTATCAAAAGATCTCAGGAACATGTTGAAATATGTGTTTAACCTTATACAGGAAGATTATTAAGAACTGAAAAAGCATGCACTTAGTACTCTTAAATAAAGAGTGACACTGAAGAAACTACTGCTTCTTGCCATCCATGCTAAAGATTGAAGTCCAATCAAGCAAAATAATTCAATTAATTAAAAAGCAATGATGGATGTTTTTATTGGTGCCTACATAAATATGAATTTAACCTTTTTGTAGACTGGACTTAAGTCCTTGGTATAACTTTACTAGGAGTAATAAAAAGAGAAAAAAAAAAACAAAAAACAAGACTATGGTGTTTTAGTGGTAAGAGCAATTGTGAGTATTTTTTACTTAAATAAAGTTTGGACATATCTCCACAAAAATATGATTACATATGTCTTTATCACCTCCTGACTCTCCAGCAGATAAAGGCAAATGAATGTTTCTCATTAGAAACTAATCTGCAATTACTCTGGTCAGATAAGGAAGCAGATAAAAAAAAAGTATTAATGTTTATATCTTAGATATGTAAAAGATTAAGAGAAAAATACCAACTTGTTATATTCATTAATAACAGATGCATAACAGTACAAGGTCACTACCCTAGAAAGATACCTCAAAATATTTAGATCTTACTGATGGGTTTAGGTCAGCTCTTTTTTTTGTCTTGACTCATTGAAAAGCTTCCAGTTTCCTTATTGATTGCACAAAATCTTGTGTGCAAGTTGCTCAGGGGCTTAAAATTGTTAAGTCCATGTGAAGTACCCCAAGAGCATGAAACCAAGTCTGAAGTCTTTCCATGGAAGAAGGAAGGTTTTGCACTCTGCGTATTTTTTTTCCAGTTAATGAAATGTAGAAAATCACCATTAGATGATGATTAATAGTTACAAGAAAAAAACCTAACAAAACAGTTGGAAAAACCTTAGCAAGAAAACAGTAAATATGTATGCCACAATAATTCTGCTGATGTACCACATAAAAATATATAGTTGATTTGCAGAAGACCACTGTAACAGGTATTGCTTGAGCTATTAATTGTCCTGTGTTGCAAATCTCACATTAACTTTGAAGGAGGGAAACCTGTGCAGAAACTCTGCTACCAAAAACTGAGATAACCCAAAACTGAGAAGCTAATTAACATGACTGGGGTAAGGACAGTGACTGTTCCTTCATGACTTGATCTCATGTCTCCGATTTGAACCATGTAGATGATTCATACAGACTTAGCCTGAAGGTTTATGTAATATTTACCTGGCTTTATTGCAAAACTGATGGAACACAGTTCTGTAGCCCTCTTGTAAGTCATCTAACTGCAAGTTGACTTTTTCTGTCTCTAATATGTACTAATCACTTACAAAAAGCTGGGGTTTTTTTTTCTCCCCTAAGGTGACAGGTCCCTGTTTGAACAGGAAAGGTAAAAGTACATTGCAAAGTACATTATATTTATATAACCTTATAAAGGCTAGCAGTCAAGCTTCTGAAGGCTTATAGTTGTCAGCTAGAAACATTCAAGTTTCATTGTTTGACAAACATATTCAGCAGCAAGCCGGACTCCAATCCAGCCTGGTTCCTAGGTATGACTGCAATTTACTAGAATATATCTAGTAAAGCAAATAATATTAGATAACTGATAAAGTTATGTATGTGTTTACACGTCCTTTGAAGCAAAATCCAGTGGAATAGGGCTTGTGGCTTCCTGGGGGATACAGCTACTCTCACAATGAAAATAAATGTATTACAGAGAAGTTCTCATACAGTGTGGGAAGAATCGTTACCACCACGTCATGGAAATTGGATCTTTTCTTTTAAGCTAAGTGCAATTATTTGGAACTGATACTGAAAATGAAATTGTTAGTTAAGAGATAGCTCACCTCAGCAGAGGGAAGAGTGTATTTAGATGGAGGCTGTGAAGAACATCATAAGTATTTGGGGTCTGCTCAAAGCCATTTCTATGATGAGAGAAATAGAGGGCACTGGGAAATCACATAAACATTCATATGGGGTATTTCATCCCAGCAGAGTCTGTGTGACCTCAGTAAACAAAGAGGGCTCATCTCTCCCAGAGCTATACCAGTCTGTAAAAATGGCTACCTTCATACATATGTAAATATTCTACCTTTTTTTCACTGTTGTCTAGTAGGTCCTTATTAGAGCTGTAACATCCTTCATATGCTTGAAATGAACAAAATGAATCAGTATTGCTATCATAACAAAATTAATACAAATGGTATAAAACAATCAAAGCAATTGTTAAAAGGTAATATCTGAATTCTCTTTATCCTCTCTATTTTAGCATAATTTTTTCTGTTAGGGAATTCCCCAGTATCATCAAACTATGTAAGAAGTCCACGTACTCCTTCAGATTAATGAAAAGAAAGTAGTAGCTTTGATGATCTGTGTTGTTCAACCTTGTTTCAATGCAAAGTTACTACATTCATTCCATTCTGGAAGGAATTAAGAAACAGCTGTCTTTAATTTTCTTTGCTGTTCTAGTCAATCACTGTTCTCCTCAGCAGCAGGGAAAAGAAGATTCAGGTGTTGACACGTGCTTCTGATTCCTGTGTGCTGATGAAGCACAGCTGCCCAGATGTGCTACTTGCACAGCGCAAGTAGCGTGCTTCTCCAGGCCCGAGTTTTCCACTTGGGTATCATATCCATTGGTTAGTTTCTTGACTAATGCAACAAATTTTTGTTATGTTTTTATTTGTTTCTGACAGTCTATGCCTATGTAAGGTCAGATTAATATCCACTTAAGGCTAGATTGAATGATAATTTCTTTGTATAAAATCTTGTTTGAACTCAAGCATAGTAGTCACATAGGTGAATTTATATTTCCTGAAAACCAGCCTAATTTGTCAGGGCCTTTTGTCACTGCATTTAGCTAAAATTCACTTCCTTTAGTATTACAGTGCTATATAGCATAGAGGCTGTAGGGAGTAAGCAGAAGTGAGGTAAAGAATTTTAATAGCTGTTTCACTTTAAATGTGCTTCAGTATTGACATTCTCATTTCTCTATAGTAAAGGAATTGGAATGACAGAATCTCTGTTAATAGTCTAATGTTTCAGTACTCTAGAAAAAGAGTGACATTAAAGGTAACAAGTCAACACTCTCTGTGAGAGAAATTATGGTGCCAGAAATGGCTGACATTTGTACTAATTTTAAATTAAAATATGGCCAGAAAGCATGGACTAAACTCTTGGAACAAAAAAAAAAAGTTTGGGCAGTATTTTCTTGTTTCCAAAAGAAGTTTGTTTTGGTCCCTGGAAGAATATCAGATTGTACTTAATTTACATTAGATTGTTTTAAATCAGGTGCCTTTTAATCAATAATGTTATAAATTAATGTTTTAATGACTTATAATGTTTTAATCACTTAATGTTATAAATGAATGTGGATAATATTTCTTTTGATGACAAAATTTCTGCTGTAATGAGTGGGAAAAGAGTTTAGAAAAACTTACAAGGAATTAGTTCGTAGGTTGCTAAGGAAGTACTTCCTCACACACACATGTGCATTTAGCACCTGATTTTTATTATCCACTTTGGTAAAGTTCTTATTTGACAAGGAGTAAATCTTATGATGTATAATACCTTACTGAATACTTGTTTTCTCATTTACATGCTTTGTTGACTTCATAGAACCTTTAGGTAGAGAAGAAATGGAGCAGCATGAAATACAAAAATCAAGGAAGAATAGCAGTAAGATCACAAACAAGAAATACTTTTATGTTAGAAATCTAATTCACTGTTTCTGAAGATATAATGTTTCACTAACATTAAACAGATCAACAGGAGTAAATATGTTATTTATATACCACAAATTGCAAACAAAATCAGTACAGCTCTGTTATTATGACAAGCGCTGTTTCACAGTCTGGCTTATGTTTTCTCTTCCTAACCACTGAAGTCACTCAAGCTTATTACCTTGTCTAGCTTCTTAGCCAGACAGCTGTTACTGACACCACTTCACCTCAGTGAATTTCTTCCTATTTTCTTATTTTTCCTATATTCTTATGTCTAACCCTATCTAGTTTACTAATGGAGATTGTTCTTAAAGAAATAGGATCTTGCAAATGGAACCCAGTTTTAAATTGGTGCCATACAGAAACTGTGAAAGTAATTTTTTTTTTGTTGCCTTTTGATGGATTTTTAATTGGTGAATATATTTCTGGAATTAGGAGGGAGATGGAATAAGATCCAGGGTAATTTCTGGAATGGTGAATGGTTATGGTAATCCTTTGGGATTTGGTGATTGGGTCAAAATGCAGACAATCATACTACTTTGATACACTTACTCTTTTAAAGAATTTTCAATAGGTGTAGCAGATGTTTTCTAATGCAATTTGAGTGCCCCAATTAGTTTTAGCAAGTGGGTTGCTTTTTTTAAAGTGAAAGGAGTTGGATGGGTAAATGAAAGAAACTATACCTCAGCTGACAATCTGTAACTGAAGGAAAACGAATGGAGTAAGTGAAGAGAAAAAATTAAATGAAATGAGATCTTCCTGTGAAAAGGTTCTTTTTTTCTTCTCAGAGTGGAAATATGGTCATTAGAAAGGCGTTTTTCTTGTTTGAGATTGTAGCATTGATAATTCATTTTAGGTTGTTATGTTTTCTACTCTTACTAAAAATTTGTGACCTGAGTGTCTAACTAATTACTGTTTTGTGTCCTACTCAGTGGATTTGGACAATTAATACAAAGCACACTACAAAAAGACAATTTTCAATGTGCAAAACATACTAATTTATAACCTGTAATTTGACTTTCCTCTCTTTTCTTGTGAGTAAAATTTAAACATAGGGAAAGAATACACAGAAAATAGTACTTTGATTCCCCTCCTCACCCCTTCAGCACAACTGGCTGGTTAGCACCTAATTAACAAACCACTGGTGTTGTTAAACTTTTTTTTTAACCTATTTTGATGTGCAATTTTATATTGAATTTTCTTCGATGCCATCAGATTTCTCATAAGTAACTACTCCTGATTCCTGGAAAAGTTCAATGGAAGAGATCACAAAAAAGCAAAATATTACATCTTACTTTGTCAGGCTTTGGGCTCTTTTTATTGGATCCTGTACAACCCAACAGTCCGGGATGTTTATGTGCAGGCAAAATTTTGGCCAAAAATATAAACCAGAAAAAAGTTACCAAAACAGTCAGTCCAAGTGTATTTGCACTTGCAGTAAGGAGAGAGGGAATTGGTATTAAATATAATAAAGAGGGAGCTTGTTTCTCAATCTTAAAATGTTATTATATCATTAAACAACTCTGATGTTCTAAAAAAAAAAAACAAACCAGTAAGTTTCAATAGTAACTCTTAAGTGTCTAATTTTGTATTAACTGTCAAAGGAGAAGGCATGATTTCTGTTGCCTAAACCTTGAAAATAAGGAAATTATGTCAGTTTCCCACCTCCTAAATGAGTTTTCCATTCAGTAGATCTTAAATCTATTTTTAAATTTTATTCCCTGTTTTTGATCCAATAAAGCTTTATTTACTGTTTCAGAAACTCTCTCAGATCTAGAAAAACAGTTAAAAATACAGTCTGCATTTGGTTAATTATTAGTCTCCTGAGGGGAAGGACAAATCTTGTGACTTTTGCATCTTGAGTAAATGACCACAGCTATGGCTGGAACATACCTAAATGTTTGTTTATTGCTAGTGTTCTAACAGCTTAAGCCACATACCAAACATTAAAACAGCAAGGAAAAAAAGGAAAATTTTTATCCTCGCTCACTCTTTCTATTTTGAGCAAAGTGCTACTGAATCATGGGCTTGTGTCCTGTGACTGTTCTGTGTACCCTCGGAATATAGAGTACTGGATGTTGACATATCTCTTAATTCTTAGTGCTTTAAGGTGTTTCCTAAAGACACTGAAGTGAAGGAAAAAATAATAAGAGATAATGCAATTTAAAGGGTGAAAGTCATCATTCCAGCAGGAACCATCCCATTTCTCACTCTAATGTCCATTGAAACAGAACAGGGTTATATTTGCATGTTATTGGAGAAAAGCAAAATAATTACAGCTTCTGTTCTTTTCTTCTGGTGGAAGTGTAAGCTTCAAGTAGCCCCTTCAAACATTTTTTTTGTTTGTTTGTTTTAGGCTCTGAATACATAAAATACAGAGAAGGTACAGAACTTACTGTCAAAAATAATTTGGCATACCTAGACAAGTTGCCAGTCTAATTTGCATTTTTCTCCTGTTTCATCATATTTTAAGTATTTATTTATGTACATGTAAAAGAAATGGAATACTGAATTCATCTAAAGCAAAAATCACTCAAGCAAATTAGAGATTGATAATGGATGTATTTTCTTTTTCATTTACTGTGTAATATTTCTAATTTAAAAAAAAATATGAATCAAATATTTATGCCTACTCATACCAGATAAGTCCCTAAAATAACAAATCAGCTTCATTATCAGCAATTCTAGAACTCAATTGTTTATGCCATTGATCAGGCATTATTTAAAGGGCTTAAGCAGACTTCCCAGGGAGGCTCATTTCCATCCAAATCAAATCTAACAGGACTGTAACCTCACCTTATTTGTAATGCCTGGTGGGACACGTAGGGCTCCTGTTGTTTATGAAGTATTGCAGTGTAAGTAATTTGCCTGCGTAAGAAATCTATAGCTTGAAGGTCAAAGGTCTTGATTGCCTGTGACCCAGAAACAAGAAATGTTTAGCCTTTCTGTGTACATAAAGTTTGGCCACTTCAAAACCTTTTGAATGTGCCTGTGCTGTGCCGTGCCCCTGCAGCTTTATGTGGCTCTTCTCTCAACAGTAATTGTTTCAAAAATTCCTTTAAAAATATTTCCTTGCAGGAACTGCTTGGCCTTCCAGACTGTGAATAAAAAATATGTTCGCTGTCACATTTGAGCTCTTGGGAGTGAATGATACACTTACCTAAATATTTATTGCCTTAGGTTACTGTGAAAACAGTAGCTTAAATTGTGATTTCAGACAGTATTTATCTCCATGGTTTTAATTACCTGTGCAGCTTTGAGTATGGCAATTAGCCTTGGTTTTTGTAAAAAAAATTTTCAATAAAATCTCAGTTTACAATAATGCATTATGTATCAATAACGCATCTTGTCTTAAGAACTTAGTTTGGTAAATTTCTGGTATCTCTCAGATGAAGAAAGGATTTTGCCAAATGATCTGGAATTTATCTCTGCAGCTGCTGGATCAGGCAGCAAGGGAAAATAATCCAAAAATATGATAAAAATTTGAACAAAACCCAGGATTTTAATGCAGTCTCTTTCCCAGTCTTGAGTGTGATCTCAGCAACATTTTAAATTTTTTTATTTAAAATTAGCTAACCATGGTGTGATGATCTCTCAAGGTTCTTGACAGTGAGATTTTTATAGCGAGTTGAATGTCCTGCCTTGGGCTTCTTTTTCTTTTTTTTGGTAGAGTACTTTTATGCCACTAAGAGGCCTGTTAGAAATATCTTAAATCCATTTTGGGGCAGAAAAGTTCTGAAGATGGTCAATCAAATAACCATAGGTCTCAAATTTGTAGATCTTTCCATTAATGAGTGGAGGCTAGTAACAAAATAGGGGTTTAAAAGCAAAAACCTGATTAATATGTAGAGCAGCAAATTGTGGGTTAATGAGAAGAGCAAAGCTCTTTATTCAACAACTGTTCAGGATACAAATTTACTTTCAACGTTGAGTAGAAATGATATTACCCCAGCAAAGAGCATCTCTTACTCAGCTGTGCTGGTCTCTCTAGCTGAGTACAGGTGAAACATCAGGACGTGCAGTAGGCAAGTGTGGGTGGAGTACAAGTAGGATAAGAGTTTACACCTGAGAGCTGGTAGCAATTCTAGGTTAAGTCACACAGATTTGGTGATTAATGGATATTTTGCTGGGATAAGGTGTCCATATTGCTCCAGTTACATGCTTATTTAGCTGATTTAAGGCATAAGCCAATTAAATTATTCAATTTGACTTAAGATTTTATGCAGGTTAAATCTCTGAGCTAACTGCCTTCTCAAATTTTCCCAAGCTTCTCTTTTTATACAACTTTTTCTTATGGAAGGAGTGACTAGAGAAAAACATATTTTGCCTATTTAAGCTTTTAAATTTTCTTCTCAAGGGCTGGAACAAAAGTAGAGAGAAAAAACATCACTATTAAATTTGACTGTAAACAATTAACAGTAGTCTATGTAAAGCAAATTTGTTGAATTATTGACTTCATCTTGTTATAAATTAGTTATTAGTGGTTCAATTCACTTTTGCTCCAGTTACCTCAATAAAAATTAGAAAAAATATACCAATTAATTTCATTATTTGAATTATTTTATTGTGTAAATCCCTGTTATTGGACAGATGTTTATGAAGTTAAACTAATTCAAACAGTGGGGTTGAATGTATTTTTTCATGGTGTTTTAAAAGCTCTCTGTCCCCTTGAAGCTTTTGTTATATCTGAGCTGGTTAAAGGTAGGATGGCAACAGAAAACTAGATAGAAAAAGTAGATTCAGTTCTGTATGCAGTTTATAAATTATTCACATTGCCATTTCATTTGTTTTCATGGTATCTTTAAGAAAACTGCTGAAAATAGGAACATTATATGCTTTTCTAACTACATCTTTTTTGCATAGCCTATCACATTTTGGCAGAAAATACTAGTGTAGTCTTACATGGAAAATGTAAGTTACTTAGGATAAGCAGGTTTATTGTAATTCTGAGACAGACACAGGATTCCTGCCTTTACTGATTGTCACAGCTTAGCTAAATTTTATAGCTGACAATGTTTTATCTCTTTTGTACAAAGATCTCAGTCTCCCATAGATTAGATCCAACTATTAATTTTCCTTGAAGGGACGGGGACTTACAGGTCAGTGCTGACTTTAAATTACCATTTATTTTGAAAGAAACTCAAGTAGTCAGCAGACCACATGGGCTGCTTTTCACTTCAGAAGATACCCATAATTGTAATGCTATTTGTCATTTTAAGACTAGGAATATGACCTAAGATCCCAGGCCCACAAAGCAAATAAACACTCCATGTCTCTTGGGAGCAGTACTACCACTCCACTACTAACTTTGGCTCATTATACTGAGTTTGCTGAACATTTAGCCCTTTCAGTGTACTGTGCATGGTGATACATGAGAATGAGTGAGTGGGTGTTGCTTGCAAATGTCCTCTGTTCGTCCATAATATAAACAGGCCATCCTTACTGGTCCCTAGGTAACCAGTTTCTGGCTCAGTGTTTAAGCTGCAGTCTCCTAGAAAGATTGTGTGTTGGACCAGGCTCTGTTTGTATTAGAAAATTATCTAGGATTTGTAGAAATTCTAATGATTTACTATACATGATTCTAGCATATATAACCTAATTTGAATGACCTGATAACTCCTTTACCCTATATATCATACATGCTTGAGCAATAAATCATTCTAATCCTTGGGTTTGACCACTACAACATCTTTGTCTTTTGGAGGCTTCAGCAAGCAAACTGAAGTTCATTAACTCATGGTTTAACAGTATTGTACTAAGCACCTTCTCCATAATGTGTTACCATCATTTTTTAAAATATTTATTAATGATTCATATAGATTCACTATAATGATTTGAAAAAAATATTTCTTCCCATTTTAAGTTCTTATCTGAGACTCCTAACATTAGAAAATGACAAATTATCAATCTTAGCATAATGGAGCCTTCATCTTACACTTTATTTTCCATTAGAACTTGGAAAAATGGTCAGGCACTTGGGAGAAATTTCTATTTGATTGGAATTTTTTAGTTTGATTTAGAGTGGTTTTTTTTGCATTTGCAGAAAGAGAACTTTCAAGGTGACTTTTAGGACTTCCCTCTTACACTAAGTTCTGGAGGTGTCTTCATCTGTGAAATCCCTCTAGCTGATGTGTGTGATGTGTTCCAGCAGCACATATTACTGCCTGCAGAGTTGAAGCAGGCAGCTTTGGAGTCTTAGAGTCTTGTCTACTCTTGTAGCCTGTCCTCCCTTCTATTCTGTTTACTGCAGACCACACACTATCCAGCTCTTGTAATGTTTATCAAACAAAAGCCTTCTTTTCACCACAGAATCAACCATGAGAATTGCTTTCCTCTCTTACAATTGCTATATTGTCTTTTGTATTAGACCTGTGCTTTATCCATTACAAAACAGTACTGTAATTTCCTATCCTGCTCTAGCAGAGATAGATCTCTAGGTAGATGTTATCCTGAATATAATTTTGTAATGTTTCCTGATTTTTAGTAGGAGTGAATAACTCCTGTTTATCTGCACCCCAGGCACCCCTTGAGCACCATGTTGCCCCAGCAATCATGTCTCTGAGATACAGGCATTTCCTTGGAACTTAAAGTGTGCAAGCAGAGTGCACTACACAGTAATCTGGGAATTGGTTGTGACATGAATTTTTGGAAGACCACACTACTTGAGCATTTTCATTCTATAGCAGCTGTTAGATACCCTTAAATGGTTATATTAGAATAAATGTGTGGGAAAAAAGCTTAATGAATTTCAGCCATGACCACAGATATAATTTCTATCATAAAACATTTTACATAGTGGTCAACGTAACAAAATATACAGTTCAACATATATTAGCATTAGTTTACACATATTAGCAACTTATGTCAGAGTATTCAAAAAAACTAACAGAACCCCTTGATTCTTCATTTTAGTTATATTTCACTTCTCTAAAGTTCACAGTTGTAGTATTTATTTCAGAACCCTTCTTGTTAGGTAGTACTTCAAATAATAACCAAGAAGTAAAAAATTGCAAAAATGAGGCTTATGACCTACTTTTTGCTTACTATTCACTTAGACAAATTGGCTTGTGAGTTCACCAGTGCATGTGGATCCATTTATTTCATTTGAACTGCATTTGTATGGATGCTCCATGCTGAGCAACTGAAAAGGAGAGGCAGAGAAGTGGAAGTACAGGAAGCCGCAACTGGCAGTTTGATAATTCAAGAGCTCTTACATGACAAGACACACAAGAGCTCTTACATGAAATGCACAGGACTTGTAAGATGAACACAGTTAAAATTGTACTGATATTTCAGAATCCATATTACTTACAAATTTTGGTGCTGTGACCTCGAAGAGTAACAAATGTTTTCTGCTTTATAGCCTTTCTTTCCAAGTATTTTTCATGTCAAAAATACTAATAAATATGACATGTTCGTACCTATACCTTCTGAGAAAAGGGTAATGTGCCTTTAAGATCCTTCCCATGCATTCTGTATTTTTGGCGTAGGAGAGCAAGGTCATCTGATTAAAAAAAGCACATAGCACTGATGCGTAAATACTCTGTTTTACTAGGAAACATTATAAGGAGTTAGAAGATGGAAAATAATAAAATACATTTTTTGTTTTTCCAGATTTAAAGCTGATCAGATCAGCATAACACCATATGTAAGAATTTGTTAGTTAGAATTTATTGTTGTGTTAATTTGTTAAGTTAGAATTTATTTTTTGAGTTTTGTAACCTAGAACACATCTTCAAAAATATCTAGATCTAACTAGGGAACTTGTAGTAACAGTTTGTTTCAATGAGCTCTGCATTCACAGATTACAAATTGTTCTTTTCTTTTTATTAGTACTTGCTTTAGTTTCTTGGTTGTAATATATTTCTGCTACATTTAATGTTCCCATTTCTACCATTGACTTTTCATTTGTTTTAAGCTTCCAGGAGCCAAATGTCTGAAGTAAAGGCAACATAGGGATTGCAACAAGACTCCATTTTATTTGGTCTGTTAAGATTTTCTGCTCTTTAACTAACCCTAAGTTCAAAGTGAAGACCACTTAAAATTATCTTTTATTGTATAATAGGAAACTCAAACTGAAAACCGTAAATCTTTTGAGAGCTGGGAGCAGGAAACATCTTGACCACAGCCCAACTGAATGTTTTATCTCCTATATACACATGAATGTAATTTTCCAGAAATGACCGTCAGTTGAATGACTGTGACGGGTGTCACCGCCTGTGGCTCATTGGGCAAAACGGCCTCTGATACACTGACCGATACATCAGCAGCTCTTGCAGAAGATCCCTCTGCTGCTGCAAGCCTTGGTTCACACAGGGCATTAGTACAAATTACTCTCCATTACACAGAAAAATGCTGTGGGGTTTCTGTGGGGTGACAGTAGCAGAGTGCCTGATCTTATTCTAGCAGCAATAGCACTGGTAGTCCCTTTCAGGCGCTACAGTGCATTGTTGAGCTGCTTCTTGTCCACAGAATGAAGGACTAAAGTATTAGTGTGCCTTTATTTCTTAGGATTCTGGATGGTCTGTATGAATCAGATAAAACTTTAGGAAGAACACATTATTGCAGCATTAGTATGCTGTCCTGGAAACACTAAAACTACTTCTTAGCAAGGACATGTTTAGTGATATTACCAAACTGAGCACTTTTGTTCAAACATTGCTTGATTTCTACTTTAGATCTTTAGTAAAGCATCTGTAACTTTAAAATTGAGTCATAGGCTCGGCACAAAAAGCTGTATGACTTGCAATATGAAAGCAAACTTTTGTTTGTTTAGATTTCTCTCCAAGAGCAAATTTTTGTAACTATATAGGGAATATTTCTTAACTTAACAATTAGTAATAAAGTAAGAAATCAATGTTAAAAATTATTAAGAATGTAATAAAGAAATTAAGTAGAAAACACCACTGTGATTATTTTTATCTCAGCAGACATACAAGAACTGTATACAATTCTTTCTTATTCATTTCAGTTATGCATGAAAAAAGATTTAGAGAAGGATGACAGAGAGAATCAAATATATAAAGCCATCATCTGGATGAGCAAAAAGCATACTGACTAGGACCCTTCACAAAAGAGAAGACTGAAGAATATATGGAAGGAAGTTTACAAAATGAAGTGTGGAGGAGAAGGTGGATAGGGATTTCTTTCAGTTTTGTCATAAGAATGAGAGGCATAAAATAATAAAATAAACCTAGTAGAATTCAGAGCAAACCAAGGAAGATATTTCTTCACACAACTTATTGAGCTGCCACATGGCGTTATGGATAGTGAAAATCTACAGGATCTCAAAGTATGACAGTTCTGATTCCTGGAAGAAAAATAAGAACAGTTACATAGAAAAATAGATAATGTTTCTGCTAAAGAAGTTTTTAAGCTGCATCTTGCTGAGGTTTAGATAATATTCTGAGAAAGTATATCTATGTCCTTGCTTTCAACTTCCTCAGGTTCCTGCTGTTGGTCACTGTAAGGGTCAAGATAGCAGGCTAGAGAGACCCTTTTCCCCCAGTATTTTCACTCAACATACAAGCTGCATCTATTCCAGAAATATTTGAAGAAAACAGAAAGCAGAAAAGCATTTTTTATAATATGTCAGAGTTAGTTACATCTAGAAAAAAATGTCTTACTTCCCTGAAAAAGAAACATTTCTGTGAGGATACAGCTGCCTGAAAAAGGCTGCATCATTTTCATGTTTATTGTTTCTCAGTCACTTTTGGTTCAAATAAGTTATTATTTCTCAACCTATATAAGCAATATTATCTATGAAGAAAATTATATGTTGATTTAATCACTTTTAAAATGACTAATATATTGCATCAGAAAGAATTTTGCATTTTCTCAAAAATATGTGTTTCAGATACTTTCATGTCCTTACTGGTTTCCTTGATGGACATTTTACATAGTTTTCATAGTTATTCTGATTGGACAACAATATATTCATATTCACTTTTTTAAATTAGAAAATAAAAACCAAAATTGTAGTACTGTCTGTTACATATGAGCAAAATAACTCATCTAGTTGGATACATACGGCCTAATCTAGTAGTGTTATTATTTTTCTCTTCTCTTAATTACTTATTTTTTATTCTATAGTTTTTTTTCAGTTAAAATTCTTTAGTAATAATTGAAGTAAAATAGCTGCTTTATTTAATTTTAATGGAGAAAATAAAGATATTTTCATCTGTTAACTGTTTGGGTTTTGCTTTCTACTTTTTTTTTTGTCTTAACTGAGATCACTCATTATTTATTTACTAGTTTATTAGGTCTCTTTATTCTGACAAATGCTTTTGTTTGTTGTTTGTTAGTTTCTAGCATTTCCCCTGTTTTTCACAGTAAGAAAGTTTGGGATTTTTGTCCCAAATGCAAATTCCTTTCAAACAATTCAATTTCAGAGTCACACAAAAAAGTCCTTCACTAGGATTCCATCTTCTTTGCAACACTAAATTATACATTTCACAATTTTTCTCTGCCCGGTCAAAGCAGTGTCATTAAAATTATTTAATATGAAACCTTAAAACTAAATATTCATTCTTATAAACTCCTGTACCTTCAGTTTATGGGCTGAGGTAGTGCACTGTCCATTATCCCTGAAAATAATAGACTCCCATCTGTCTCAATTTGTACTTATTACATTTTATGTGATACCAAGGAAAAGAAACTTGGTAATATGTGGTTTTGGTTTTTGGCTCATGCTCTATGGTGGTTTACTGTGGGTTCTCAGTAGTCATCTTTAACAGTATTGTTGGAGTTTTACAGAGGCTGGCAAGAATTCTCTGCCTCTGATGGATTTTTATGGCTTTTCAAACCCTGCTAAATCACCTTTACAAATTTTTATTCATACAAAGTTCAAGAAGGAGTTATTACATT
Organism: Pseudopodoces humilis; assembly: GCF_049639895.1. Classification (NCBI taxonomy): domain Eukaryota; kingdom Metazoa; phylum Chordata; class Aves; order Passeriformes; family Paridae; genus Pseudopodoces; species Pseudopodoces humilis. The sequence goes on from NC_142205.1 coordinate 34,751,939, forward strand.
TCTTTTAACAGAAAAAAAATCCATGATGCTCGGCATCTGAAGAGAAAAATCCTGGGGTTTTATCAAATTTCCCATATTGTATAGCATTTGATTTTACTATTCCTCTTCTTCAAAGCTGCAAAACATTAATTTACATGTTTTATTTAAGGGAGGAGGAATATTTTGGTGGTTTTCTGGTTTTGCTTTCAGAACTAAGTATAAATATTTCCAGAGGCATACAGTGGCATATGAGGTTTTCCCTTCTCCATCAGCTGTGATTAGAGGGGGGAAAATATAGAAAAAAAAGTCCTTTTTTAACAGAGGGAAAACAAACAGTGGAGCCTTGCCCTCCACTTCTGAACATACACACCTGTAAGTTTCCACAGTTTAAAAAGAAATATTCTTGTGGAAGCTGTTTGTTAAAATAGTACAAACTGTCATGATTCTTGGCTTGTTTTCTTCTATTTAGAATAAGCACTAATTTTTAAAAGGAAAACAAAGCCCTTTTGTAATGACAGAATAGGCTCAGTGTAAGCCTCATCTTGTCCCCATTTTCATTCCTATAGAATGAAGAAATAGAAAGATATGTTGCTGAGTATGCCAAGCTGGAAAAGGAATACTTCTCTTGCTTTCAATACAGGACCGAACTTGATGGAGAATTAGCAATTGGTTTTGCAACACAAAACACTGGTGCTATGTTGCTATCAGTTTTGCCAAGACCAATGCATTTGTGAAACCAAAATGTGTCTAGATTTCTTCATCATATACTGTTCTGCCTAAAAAGCAAAACACTAGGCATGAAGCTTTCCCACTGAAGATTGTGGAAAACTTTTTTATTGATTTTTGGTAAATTTTGGATTTTATTACTATTGGAATATTGCCTTCCCCCTCATCCCCATCCCTGAGGCAAATGAGCACAAGGCACTAAATTATATCCAAAGTGTAACTTATAAACACTGTGACTTGAGCCAGATTTTCAGGTAAATACTTGGTAATTTTTTTCTGCAAATTAAGTACACCATAGGTGTTATTTCATTTTAACACTTTGGTTTTTGAATTAAAAATAAAATCTTACTGAGGGGAAATGGGAAAAATCACAGAAATGGAGACAGAAAATCTTTAGAGTAGGACTAAGTGATTCTTAGAATTCTTAGAATTTTATTGGATGCCAAAAGGGGAAAATAACTTTCAAAATCCCATATTTGCAGGATCTTTACAGTTTTTCTGCAGGTAACCAATCTTAAGCAAAATTTTGGAATGGTTTATTATCTCATTTTAACTATTATGGTAGCATGCATTTGACTGAGCAGCAGGATATCTTTCATGTACAAAACACCAAGTATTGGTAAATTGCATTCCTGTCAATCCATTATTTAAATAAAAGCAAAAAGAACTTAAAGGCCCTAGGAAAAACTGCTAAAAATTTGTGCTGCTTTCTACCAATACAGGATGATTACAAGTGTGGGATGATATCAAGCTGAAAATTTCTGATATGTAAGTATAAATATTTTAATAAAATATAAATATACTGTAAGAATTTTAGTGTCATGCTTTCTACTTTCCACAGATGTCTTGTGGCCTTCTGCCTGATCTTTGGAAACAATAACTGTGACACTGATATATTCAGTGCTATTGTGCCCGTTGTATTAGAAAAAAAAAGACACTTCAGAATAAGATATTCTGCTTAAGACACATTTGGATGAACCTGGGGTAAATCTGCCTGGGAAAATGGGATTTAAGTGTCTAGAAAACAAGATTAGCCTTTTCCATTTGATCTTTGGTGAAATCATGTTGAACTGAGATGTTTTAGAGTTGACAGCTCCTAGTGAATTAGCTTTTTCTTCACATTACAGAATTGGAGAGCAGAGGCCACAGGGCCTGCTGCCCTTTTATTGTCTTATAGCTCTGTTGTGTCAATTCTCATGCAAGAACTTGTGTTGCATGTATTGAGTAGCTAAAGCTTCACTAATAGTATTTGACATTATAATAGATGTGTAGCCAAAATTATAGAAAAAGATTAGATGGATTCAAATCTCTGTGATTAATAGGATATGTAACTTCATGCAATATTTCTTCTTCTTTGAAGTAGAAATACATAATGAATATTATAATGTAATTATAATTTTTGCAGCTTCCTAGAATTGCTTTCTCAAATAGGTGGCAAAAAAGGTAAAGACAACTACTTCTTCCTTGTTTTAATAAAAAGTGAAGCAGAAGCCTCTGTAGTTAATAAAAGAGAAGGTTAAGTGCTATTTTATTTTCCTAATAATGTTATGCTGAAGACTACATACATGGTACCATTTAGAAAAAAAAAGCTATGTGGCAGACCAGCAAGATTCAGGAGAAAAAACTGCAGTGGAACTATTATCTGTTCATAATTCTGTAAGAAACAGTCAGCACTCTATATACGAGATAAAAAGTACAGGGCTTCTGAAGGTGAGATCTCTCTTGTGGAAATCATATCTTGGTTGGTGCTCTCTTTCTAGCCTGCTGTTAATTCAGTTGAGCAGTTTGGATTTACTGCACAAGAAACTTATGGTAAATAAGTCTGGAATTTCCTCATTCCCAGCAAGGATTTACCATTTGCAATGAGACTACCTATAGAGAAATTAGACACAATTTTCTGAGTCTCAAATACTAGAGAAATCAAGTGCTGCATTCAGATAAACTAAATTTAGTCCATAAAACATGAGACTTCTGAAAATCAGACCACTTATATGGAATGATTGATATTTAGCTATAAATGAAAGAATACCTGAATACCTGGAACACAGTTGTCTCATTTCCATTTAATTCCTGTGACATTCACAAAGGAAAAATAGTGCTGTTTAAATTATAACCATAAACATGGTTCCAACAGAAGAAATGGATCCACTTGTGGGGAGTTTTCACATTTGGTTTGCTAAAAACACCATCTCATCATACATTCAGATTGTAAGGACTACCGCAGTGATCTGTGAGTGAGGGAACTCTGCATGCTTCTCCACTAGTTTGTGAAAACCTGAGACTCTTATGGAAACCACCATTCCATCGCAGTCTTCAAAAACCTGATCTGGACATATAATCAGTCCTGCATAACTGGAAGAGGATCTCGTATGATCAGAGCTACGTTTTGAATCAGAGGTGTTTTTTTGCAATGAGATAGACATAGGTGTGAACTTTGTCTCAGGTATCTATATTTCTAATTCAGAAGATTTCATAATTGTAGGTAAAATGCTTCATGTTTCACCCCTCCTCAAGCAGGGTTGGGTTTTTTTTCCAGTTTTGGGGTTTTTTTTTTAACCTTTCTCATTTCTGTTGGTAGCAGAATTCTAAATCTAGTCTGGAAGAGAGGAGATTAAGTAATGTTGGATTTTAATTCTTAATAGGTATGTTAGTCATCCATAATAACATCTAAGAGACTATGTGAGATTTTATTTTTTTTTTTTTGTCTACAATAAAATTGGACCTTTAAAATACCCAGCTGCACACTTTTTTACATGGCAGAGTATGTTTTGTATGTATAATGTGATAGACAGCAATTCAGGAATTGACATACTCCATAAAAACATAACAGTTCAATAGAAATCTCATTCACTAAAAGTAAAAAATAAAAAAATCAGAGTCCAGCAAGACACTTCACTGTGTTACATTAAAATCCTCATAAAGTTATGATTATCAAAAATACATGTTGTAAAAACTTGAAGCTGAAGTGCAAAGAAAAAAGGGTAGAAAAATGGCATGCTCTCTCTAATGGCAAAAAACAATCAACCTCTAAATGTTGTTTCTTCTTTATAAAATTGTAACCTTTACTTGTTGAGCAGTATCTGTTCACTTTGGTAACCAGAACACTTTGAATTTCATTATTTATTACTGCTGAAATACCAGATGAACCATGAAAGAGTCAGTTCCACCTATGTATAATAGACAATGAGATCACCAAAATTGTTAGCAAGTTTGTGTCACAACGTAGATTGCCATAAGAGAGGTTTTTTAACTAGAAAGAGATAAATTGGTTTTTAGTTTCCAGAGTTTAAAAGATTGGCAGGAAAAAAATATGTGGGGGGAGATGTCAGGTTTTTCTGGGTCTAAGGGTATTAAATGAGAAACTTTTGACTCAGTCTATTACTCTAGTTAGGGTTACTTTAAAAAGGCTTCATAATGATCAGATTAAGATCAGATAGTTTCTTTCTCTTTTTTGACCTGGAATCTTCTTAATCTTTTTTTTGGTCTACCTCAGCTTTTTAAGCTTTTTCCACACATGCTGTGTCTCAATTGAAATTTCCTTCATTTAATCTGTAATCTACTTTCATACTTTGTAGATCATGTAGCTTTTTTAGTGGCATATTTCCCAACAGATGACTGCATCCCAAAATTCAATCAGAATGTCAGACCATCTAGCAATATCCTATTTCTATATGGCTTGATTTTGACAGTCAAATGCCTCAGATAGAAATCAAAGTACTTCAGTAGAAATCACACCATGAGCAAGATGAGAATATTAAGGACATAACAACTTTTTTGTCTGACTTAACCAATTGCAATGTGAATTTTTTCATTCACTCATTTGATAATTCTCCAGTAAAACCTACTGACATGTCTAATCACCTTTTGTCACAACTTTTAACTTTTGTTCAATCAAGAGCTAAAAAGATGAGCAATACAACAAGTTTAATATGAAAGCATTATCAGTCAACAACCAAATACTCCCCTTATTTTATCAATTATGCCACTATAATGTTTTCTGTATTTTGGTAATCAAATGGCCATGCTAAGTTCCTGTCCCTCTTTCCACCTGTATTTATTTGGCGTCCCCTTATGGCATTGGATCTCCCCAGGGACAGACATTCTAATGCAGATCCTAAATATGAGACTTCATTTCTGTAACTTGAGGGATCTCAAAGTTAGTGTCCTTCTGTCACTAACTAAGAGAAAACATATTTTAGCACATGTTCTAAAGAAAGTACCAAAGAAATGGAAAACTACTTCCTCCTTGGAAAGAGTCTGTTTTGTTTTTCATGGACTGTAATGAGCCATCAGACCCTTGGCTTTAGACTGGAGCCTTAATTCTGGGATGACAGAAGGGAGATGAGATCCTCTCCTATTTGTTTTTCTCTTTCTGTGTACAGCTAGTTTTGATGAATAACTGCCCACACATGACTATTGTTGAAAACAATTTTAGTTCTCCTTTTGGATTTCACATTCTTTGGTCAGTAAATGTTGGCATGATGCAAGAGGAATATCAAGGCAACAATGCCCTTGAGGCATCCTGGCATTTGCTTGGATTTGAAGATTTCTATGTATTCTAAAGAGTAAAACAAATATAGTTCAACTGATGACCTTAAGAAAATGTCAAGAAAGCAGAAACATTTCTTATTTTTTTTTTTAATCTTTGCATGGTAAAAATTAGTAGAAATAGCCTGTAAATGTCTATTTTAAAGATAAACTATCTTTTTAATGAAAAAAAGCATTTAAACATGCTTTGAAATGTCAAACTGACAGCTCTGTTTTGTTAAAAGCAAATGGTTTGGCTTTGCATCTTAGGAAGGGCGAAAAAAGGAGTTTGCTTATAAGGTCAAGTGTTCAAGCCAACCTGAAAAAATGAGTTGTGTTATAATTACTCCCACTGCTGTGGAAACATGAAGTTGACTGATGAAATGAGTCTTCTTAATTATGAACTTTGATATTGTATATTTCGGGTAAGCTTTTGAAAACTCACTGAGTTTGATCCCAGCTCTTTTTGACCTTGACTGAGAGTAGATTGAACTCAAAAAGTTGTTTTATTCCTACTGGCACTCAGCATTATTATTTAACAAGGGATCTGTTACACAGTTTAACTAAACAATAGGTCACACAATGTGCAGAAAATCCTTTGAATCTGCTGTACCTCTAGACTTTGAAGTTCTGTTTTAAAAAAAAGGGACTCAAAGCAAATGACTTTTCAAGATCTGCTATGAATATTAACAGCAGCCTTGCTGTGAATATCTCTACATGAATACATCTTTCTCATTTGGATCTTAACCCTCTTGGCTTAGGTGATCAACATACGTGGATAAGGGCAAGAAAAGGAATAGGGATTTAGAAAATCAGATGTGATTTGAAGGAAGGCTATTACAATGTAAAAGGATATTATTTCAATTAAGTATGGCTCCTAACTACCTCCAGTTGTCTAAAGATTTCAGTGCAAAACTGCAGGCTATAAACATTAGCATGTCAGGTGAATAGTTTCATAATTGTATGGAAACAAATATTTCTTTGGACTACTTTGATTTTAATTTAGTTTATTCAGCTAGAATATTAGAACTCTATAGATCCACTAATAAACACCTATTTTCATTCTAAAGTATTAAAAACTTAATAGGAGTAACCCAATAGCAAAAAGTGTGTGGTCACACCATCTGCTATCTGCAATGCCTTGGAAACAGAAAAATGCTTTTAAAACTATGGCATAACTTGTCTCATCCCTCTTGCTGCTGCCTTTGTAGTCTCAGCAGCAGCACCATGTAGTTAGTTAGGGTTCCCTGAGCTTCACCAGGTTACTTACCTAATATGGCCAGATCCCAGAAAAACCATCCTGTCTCTTGTTTCTTCTATTTGCATACAGCTGAGCTTATGGGCTTGCAGAGGTTGTCCTTGACTGTATGCTAGTCCATAGAACAGATCAAAGTAAGTTAACAGCAGGTGGTCTGACAGTCCCACCTTCTCTGTAGCTCCTCAGCTGGGGTAACTCAGAGCCCAGCAGCCACACCAGCATGTTCCCTCATCCCAGAGTCCTTCCATAGCACAGGGGCTGCTCCTGACCGGTTGCATCTCAAGGAAACAGAAAAATACGATGGAAGGGTGACTCGGACTTTGCTTGATCCTGCTTAAGCAAGATATCTGTGAGCAGCCATACAATTACATAAAAGGTAATTTTTGACTACTCTGAATTATAAGGCAGAAAAAGCAAGCAAGGGTCTTTGCATCTCTGAAAATTATTTTAATGTAATAATCCACAGTTTGGAATCTATAATTTTTATTTTTTTAATAAAATATTTGCAATTTCTAGTTTTTTTAATATACACGCTTGTCTCTCTACCTCCTCCTCCTCCTCTCTCCAGATCAGCTGGTTGCCCTGGGAAGATGCCATCACTGCAGGGAGTCTTACTAAGAAGCTGGGGTTAGTTATAGCTCTGAATACACTCAGGCTTATGTTCATTATCAATAGAGAAGATTAGATTGAGTTCCACAGCTGGAACCTGCTCCTGAAAGTGGTCTGTTGATCTACCCTTTGCACTTAAGAATTTTATGCTGGGACAGATTACTTGAAGTGTCCCTGTGGAGTATGGTTGTAGGTTCGTGATGGGATAGGAATTCAAAAAATAGATTAGGCCCAGCATGCTACCTGCTTTTTAGGCCAGCAGCAGCTGCTTGAATTCAAGTTAGAAAGAGATAAGCAACCAGAAGGACGATGGATGTGCTCTGTGCAGACTGCTTTGCCCAGTGACAGTCTCATACCAGTTACATCAGTTGCCTAGTTCTGCCTGAAGTGTTGAACATAAAGACTCTGGTCAGAGACAGATTAACAGGTTGTGCTGAAAGTAGGAAGTAGCAAGAACTGGTCTAAGCATGTCTCTTATTGCATAAATTCATTAATGATAATGGGGAAAATTAGCATGGCTTTCACTCTATTACAGGGAACTAAGACCTCTGTCACCCAGCGTTAAGTGTGTAGGAAAATGAAATTTTCTGGCTAGACAGTGAAGGAAGGAATTATTTGAGGCCTCTGATGCAATCTCCATATCAGTGCCCCTTTGCTCTTTCATTTGTTGTCATTGATTTTCCTTGTTCTTTTTATTTGTTTTTTCTTAGCAGCTTTTGAAAAGTGAAAAGGTTCAGGGTTGAATTTTGAATTCTTAGAGATGTTGGTTCCTCTTCCTTCTAGGTTTGTGCTCAGGATGTACCCTGAGGTCTGATAGTAGCAATAACGCTCTTGATCCAGCAGAAAACATACAGCTTTTTGAAGAGAACATGTCATGGTTTTTATTATTCAATTGTTTAGCAGAGAACAAAACCTTCTTAGTAACCAAATTCTGCATGCTGTAAATTCAAACTTAGTAATGGCAACTTCCTGACTGAAAGTTGGTGTGCAGCTTTCTCATTTTTCTTTGTCTTATTTGTTATTAAAAAAAAAAAAAAGAAAAATAAAATATCTGAAACTACTGCTTTATTGTTTTCCTGTGAGATGTATCCAAAAAGCTGATACTTGGAGTTTGGTTTAGGTTTCTTCTCTTTTTGACTGGATGATTAAATCTAGTTTCAATAAGGAAGGCAATAGCACTCTTTATTCATTTCCTTGAAAATCATGAGGACTATTTTACAGATTTGATTTCCTGTGTACTTCCTTTCAACCGTATCGGTTGGACTGATTTTTGGTGTAATAATGATGTGTAAAAATAAATATTTTTGTTATGACTAAGTATAGTGGTCTGAACATGAGACTGCAAGACAAGAACAAAGTTACTCTGTGGTTTGGACCTGAATCAATGAGAAATTGGTTCAATTTCCCTCAAAATATATGATATGTCCTATTGGCTCAGACAAACTATCTGTCTTGACTGTTTATCTCTTTTTTTGTCTCCAACAGTTACAATTGAATATGCTTTTTAAGGAGAGCACAGTGAGTGTCTTCTACTGCAGTCCATTTCCTTCATGCTTTTCCAGCATCTGTATTCATTGAATAAAGTATCCAACATTGGACTACTCCTACCTTTCACTCCTCCAGCTCCCTTTTACTTAAAAATCATTTTCTGGTCCTGATGTCCAGAACTATGTCTGATACATTTTTAAACTTCATAGTTTAAACCTCTCATAACAACAAATTCTAGAGGTTCACTACCTGGTCTATCAAGGAAAACAAAAGAAAAACCCAACAAACCAACAAACCCAAACCAATATCAAACCCAAACTACAAATCTTTGGCAAAATCAGGGGAAACTGCATCTCTTTAAAGAAACAACTAGTTCTGCCACTGTTTTAGAAACTATATAGAAATGTGTCTTGCATTGATTTGGGACTGTCTTCCCCTGCTATTATACTACCAAATTTTGTAAATATAACTGAGAAGAAAAAGATTTTGAATATGTTATCTCATAGCTTGTCACTTAGAAAACTACCGCAGGAAGGTATCATGCTAAGTGTTTGTATGTTTAGTGGTCATGTGTTGTTAGCTCCTAATATTTTTGTTGAATCTAAGACTGTTTATTTAGTGACATATCTTCAGCTATATACAGTTTAGATTGTGCACAGCTTTCAGTTAAGAGGCAGCATAAATTTCCCATCAGTCATTTTTTTGTTTATAGTCAGAGGTTGTAACAATGAACATCATCAGTTTACAGGATGCTAAATTAATATTCAACCTGTTGTTGTGTGAGACCTTACATTACAAGAGGGAAGAAAAACTACGGTAAGGAGAAAAATCATAATGTAAGTCAGCTGGATAAAATTTGTGCTAGGGCTTTCCTCATTCCAAGCTTTAGAGATATGTAATTTGCTTTGGTTAATTCAAACACTTTTCTTGAGATGCAGCCTGGAGCTGTTCATTTTTGCATTATACTAACCTCTTATTATAGCAAGGGTTGGATGGGTTTTACACTACTGAGGTTATTTAGTCTGTAACACAGAGAAATTCTAATGTTAGATGGCAATGGTTTTGATTTTAACAGTTTAAAAAGGGAATCCCTGAGAACAAAGAAATCCCAATAATCCTGTAATCCTTGAATATCAACTGGTGTCAAAAAGCTGAATACTAAGGATTCTTGTCTTGTTAATTAATTTTCAAAAGGGACCAACTTTTATACAAAACAAAAGAGAAATTTCTAGATAACAAAGTGCAGGCTGCTAGGTCAAACATTGCAGAAAATGATTTTGCAGCAATGATGTCTTTCTCATTGAAGCAAAGTTATTTGTCCTGGCAATAATGCGAATGAATGGATGAAACTACATTTCAGGAGTCCTAGCTGGAAGTTTGGTGCAGAACAGTTTCCCGTGGGGTTTTACAAGCGAGGATGTCTGATCAAAGCCAAGGAAAATACTTCAGTAGCTCTTGATGATCTCCAAGCCACCATGCTTAGATCCTTTCCTAGGATTATGTAAGGAAATACTAAATGAGGGCCTGTACCAAGAAAAAGATGTGCTTTTGATGAGTGAGGAAGGACATTACTCTCAAAATCAGTAAAACTGGCAGTACTCCTAAATATTTCCATTAAATTATGTTTTATACAAATAAGAAAGGTAAAGAAGTGGACTACAGCCTCAAATCCACTGTACCCTCCTTTTTCAGTAGTCTACTGTAAGGCTGGTTACTCTGAGTAGATGAACAATATGAAAAGAAATGTGTAATAAAACTTTGGGTTGAATGATTCAATGGGAGAAAATGGATCAGTGAGAAGTTGTTGTGTTCAGTTTGGCACTGAATCTGAATTACCTTTTCTTTTTTTTCTCCCTAAACATTTATAGCTAATTTACGGTATCTGCATCAGACATTAATCAACACCCTTTTGCTGTTTTTTTAATCATGAGAGGAAATACGGCGGAGTCCCATCTGTAAAGGAACTAAGGAAGCTTACTTAGTGCCTTCATCTTTTGGGATGATTCCAGAATGGCACTTCTACAGCCTTTTGAGTTGCTGCACACAAGGAGCAATGTTTTCTACTTTTGAGATTTACATTAAATATAAATTCCACCAAAACTTACCGGTAAGACTGGGTGTATTAAAACAAAAACCATGGTATATGATTTTAACTCTTCAGTATGCCTCTGTCTGTCTGTTTAATAGGAGCATGAAAAGGAGACTGCTTTAAACCAAACACATTAATTTAAATATAAAAATAATGGAAATTACGTTCTGTAAAAAGAAAACATTTGTTAGCATTTAATTCTACATGAAGAAAGTAAATCTCATTATGAAAGCATGCTACTGATTTTTCTTGCTGCTCTTAACTCTCTTCTATTTCCAGCTCAGCTCACATTTCTTGCAGTGAGTTTTCACACTGCTAACAAATGGATAGGAAACAGGCATTGAAATGCCATGTTTCAGAAGCAGAATGTATTTGAAAGGAACACATCAGGTATTTCTAGATACAGGAGAGGAGTGTTCTTGGCAGATGTACATTACACCAACTTGAACAAGGGATTGGGGCCTGGATTGTTAAAACAATATTAAATAATTAATTTGAAAGAATCTCACTTCTGACATAAAAATTGTGTTTTTAATTTTCAACAGTAGCTACTGTTGTCATTGAAGCATATAGGACAATAAGATCCAGACCTGTCACTATTAGGATATCTCTTTAGTCATCTGTGTTTATAAGGTCACTGTTAGTATACACAGTGTCACTTAGAATTTTAAATTATTTGTCCTGTAAGCTGATTTCTACTTTATTTGAAGACAAGAGGGGAAGTATTAACCATTAGGTGGTGGAGAAAGTACAAAATATATTTTAATTTGTTTACCTTTAAATTAGCCATCTTTAATGGGATGGAGAGAAATACAGTATAGATTAAGGAAAACCTTGTTGTGCCAGAGCCAATGGAATATTTATATGTCTGTACACAGAACATATAAACTACCATAGATTTCAACCACTTTCTTGTTAAAACTTTGATTAAACTGAGACTTGAGCCACCATGACTATGATTACTAGCTTTCAATTATGACACTTTACACTTGCTATACAGGGCAGTTGGTAGAAATGCTCTATTGCATAAAAGCCTTTGATCCCATGATGGATGTTCTATGAATTGTGGGGGAAGAATGAAAGTGCTGGAGAACTGGGGAAATAAATAATGAAGCCAGCTGATATTATGATGGCACAGCAGGAGTGGTATGTTTCATCCTGTTTTGTGATTTAGTTACGCGGCTTCTCCTTGCATAGCACTCGCTTATTGAAATAATATTATCTGTGCATGATTTGTCAGGCAGGTTTTAATAAAGTGCTGCAAAAGAACTTCCTCTCCATATCAGTCTGTGGTACTTTTGAGAGGTTTTTAATATGTTTAAACTCAAATCAGTAGTGCTATATTTCTATTTAGATGGATTTTGCATCCTGGACTATGCTCTCTTTAGGCTTTAATCCTATGCTTTGATCTGAAGCGCTGTAAGGGTCCAGTGAAGAACAATGGTCTTTTTAATTTATGTATGCTATTTTGTATCTTCATAGCTGTTCTGTTTAACTTCTACCCCTGTCCTTATTTCATTGCTTTACTCTGTCTTGAAAGTATTTAGAAAAACATTAGTGCTTCAATAATTTTCTAATGACTATACAACCCTCCTAAAATACATCTCTGCTTAAACTATAGATTTCATTCTGATCGCAAATGAACTGATTGCTTTCTAGCATCAAACTATTTATGTAGCAGCATGCTGAAATGCCATCTTGGAAATTATAACAAATAAATCAAAAAAACAAGGAGGTACCTGGAAGCCTGCTAGAGACACCTTTATGTATAACTTCCAGAATGTCACTCCCAGAATAGTAACATAATGGGATTCCCAAAGAATAAGAGCAGTGTAACATGAGCAGACTGCCAGCATCTAATCAAGGCAGTTAGGGATCTGCCCTCTCACTTGGTTCCCATACAGTCTAATTACCAAAAGATGTACACAAGTTACGCAGAAAACAAATTAGAAGCTTTTTAAATATTTACACAAGTTTCAATAATCAAGCAAAAAAGAGTATAGGGAATATAACATTTTCCTTTTGCATAGCTGAGATTTGAGCAGGATGTAAAGTGTTACTTTGAAAGCAATGTACATTCTTTTTAAACTTAATCACAGTGTAACTGGAATACGGGATCTGTGCTCAGTTTCATTTAGGGCTCTGAATGGGGTGTTACTTCTCTTTGAAAACAGCTCCAAAATGTTATTGATAGGAAGTCTACAAATAATTATGGTGTTCTTTGGATTACTGTTTCTAACACGGCAAAAACTTTTTTTCTGCAGCCAAAAATAGCTGCATACTGTCTTAAGTGAAGCTGCCAACACTGCTCAACAAGTAACTGATTAGGAGTCACAGAAATTTTCTTGCATGATTTGTCTGCGTGAGTTTTACCGAACTTCCACCCCTTGGCTTCCGAGCCAAATTAAACGAGCCGGGCACTTTGCTTTTTCCTCGGGGCTAGGACCTGCCGCGGGCTTCATCTTCGCGGAGCCGAAGCTCGGGGCTGGAGGAGCCCAGCTCTGCGGGACGGGGCGCGTTCGCCTCCCCTTCCCGGCAGAGCCGCGGCTCTCCCCGGGCGGCCTCTTGCCCGCGGTGCGGGGCGATCGCTGCCCGGGGCGCCAGCGGCCGGCGGCGCCGCCGCGGCAGCCGCAGAGGCTGGAGGAGGAGGCAGAAGTGGCGGAGGAGGAGGAGGAAGGCGCCCGCCGGCCCCTCTCGGCGCGCAGAGGCGCAGGCAGAGGGCGCTTTCGCCACGCGCGGCCGCCGCCGCCGCCGCGCAGCCCCAGGCGCCGCGCACCCCCCGGCCGCGCCGCCGCTGACAGGCGTCCGCACAGAGCGGCGGGCGGAGCGCGGCGGGACCCCCGGCACCGAGCCTCCGCGGCACCGAGCCCCCGGCCCGGCCCGGCCTGCGCGAAGGGATCTCCCCGGGTGCTGCTGGACGCTCGGTCCCGCTTTGCTGCTCCCTGGCTCTCTCCCTCCTTCCCTTCCCTCCTCCTCCCTCTCCTCTCTGCGCTTTCCACCTCCCCTGCTCCTGAGTGAGCGCAGCCTCGGATGTCCGGTTTCCTGGTGGGTTTTTTACCTGGCAAACTCTGGATAACTTTGGTGAGAATTTGCAAAGCGGCTGGGAAAGTTGGGAACTCCCCTGCCGGCGCATAGGAGCTGCTGCTGCCGCATCTTCTCCATCCCACGGATTTTACTGCCTTGGATATTGCGAGGGGAGGGAGGGGGGAAAGGACAGCGAAAGAAGCGGGGAGAGGAAAAAAAGGAGCCTCATAATTTCGGCAGCATTCGTCCGACTGCCCCGCTCCACGCCCGCTCTGCTATCCCTGCACCATGCACTTGCTGGAGGTGCTCTCCCTGAGCTGCTGCCTGGCTGCCGGTGCCGTGCTCCTGGGACCCCGGCAGCCGGCCGCTGCCGCCGCCTACGAGTCCGGCCAGGGCTACTACGAGGAGGAGCCCGAGGCGGGGGAGGCAAAGGTAAGCCCGTGCCCCCGCTGTAGATGCCAGCTCGCTCCTCTGGGCATGTAGCTGCCACTCCCTCTGAACGGACTGCTTGGGAAGTCCACCAAGGAAAAGATGTGGGAGAAGCCTTTTGAAGTGGAGGATTGCTTAAAAGCGGGGGAAGGAATTTTTTTAGAAGCGTCTTGAGTTTTTGGGGTTGCTGGAGGGTGGGCGGGCTGCACGAGGAACAACTGCGTTTACAGAGAGACGCGAAACACCTGATGAGCAGCGGCAGCCCGCGGGCTGCGCTCCCGCCGTGCAGCGGGGACTGCCCGCAGCGATCCCGGCTCGGCCGGGGGCAGCGGCCCTCGGGCTGCGGCTGCTGCCGGCCCTGGCAGCTGGGGCGCGCCCCGCGGGCGCCTCCGAGCGGGGTCCGGAGCTGGAGAGCGCCGAGGGAGGGCGGGCTGAGAAACGCTCAGGGGAGCAGCTGGGCACAAGAGCGAAGCGGCCAGGGAGGCGTGGGAGGACGATGACAACAAAACCCTAGACTTTCCATTTGTTGAAAAGCCTCTTGGAGTTACTGACGCTTTGGGTGAGCTGCTGCTGCGTGACAGAGTTGACGGGAGGTGTAAGGTGACACTCCAGTCTGAAAACCTTAGTTCTGCCCAGACGCATGGCGAAGGTTGGGCTTAAATTCTCGGATTCCAGACACAGATACTTAAAATTCTCGGTTAATTTTTTGTTTGCATATTAAGTTTCGTAACATAAAACTCAAGTACCTTTGGTACTTGTGGTTATGCAGTTCCTGGTATGCTGATGCGTAAAAAAGATGCATAGTGTGTGGTTGTATAAGCATGTGGCATTGTTAGGAAGACCTTTGATGTCAGTCTTACCCTCATCTCATTGTTTTGAAGATTTCTGACATACTTATTGAAAGCAATCATGACCTAGCTCATTCATTATTCATTTCACTGTGGGTCAGGGAGGGAGTTGTGTGGATTAAATTTAAACTAATATTCTGATTTTTTTCCCCCCTATGCTGTTTGCTTTACTGATTAAAAGTTTGGGACATTTTACTGTAACTACATGGGAAGTCAAGTTTTGATAGTACACATTAGCTGCACTTCAGGTATGCACACTGTTGTACACCATACATTGTACACAGAAGTCAGACTTTCGTACTTTTCAAATAGTAATCTGCATGGAAAAGTTGACTGATTATACTGTAGTCTCACTTAAAATGTTTTAACTACAGCTGAATGCTTACATTGCAATATTCTTAGGGCTAATATGCTGTCAGTGATCGTATTGCTTAAAAGTCTATAAAGTGTTTTTCACACTTAAAAGTAGGAACACAAAATCAATTTAGCTAGCCACTCTTACCACTTAGACTATTAATAAAAATCAAAAAAAAAAAAAAAAAAAAGAAAGTCAAAACTTAGTGAAGGGTAAAAATACCTCAACTCCTTCCAACCCATGACTGTAAGTCAGTTATTTACTGGGTGAAACTGGTGTTTGAGTTGTAAAGCCTCAGAATAGCTTATGCTGGAAAAGTAGAAAGAATCCAAACTGGAGCACAGCACATATTTTGTGTACTTAGACTGCTGAGGTAGAACAGTTGATAGGGAAGGTACCCTCCTCAGCTATGCTTTGCATTCCCATACATATGGTGTGGAAAGTTACTCTGTTTCTCGAAGAAACCTCGAAGTCTTTGGGAGTTGCCACTGTAGCACATTGTGTATAAGTGCAAGTGCTCCCTGGAAAAAGAGGAACTGTCAGCAAAGCAAAGGAAGGAAAGGTCAAGAGACCAGGCAGTGGGATAGCATGTGTTAAGCAATTACGTTAATAGGAAAACGTTTTTGTGCCTGACTACTGCTGAGTAGTAAGTGGAGAAAGACTCTGGATCCAAGCAGACTTAGTCATGTTGGAAGTCTTTAGCTGTGAGTTTGTTGCTTTTGTTGGAACTGTTTGAGTGAGTACTGCACATATTTGTTTCTGTGAATGTTGAGATGAATATCTTAAGTAATTATGAAAGGATTAGATAAGTAAACTGCAAATAATTGTTTCAAGGAAAATATGATTGTATTGTCAGTATAAAGTCATCTGCTTGAATTTTGTTAACTTCAAAGAAGTTCATAGATGTTATGTTTTTACTTCCCATCAAGATGCCATGCTGCTGCATGTTAAACTGATGCCTAAGCGCAAGTCACGCAGGCCTTTGGGTCAGCTCTTAATACAATGTATTTATTTCTCTCCACTCCTATTTTAAGAGCTTTAGAAAACACTTTAAAAAGTGTGAATGAAGTTGAGGCTCCTCCAACATTGGAGGAAAAGCTGTCCAGAAAATAGAGGTATTGTGTTTTTAAGCAGGTAATTGTCATGTATTAAACTTGTCTAGAGATTTGCAGCAACTTGGAAGTGTTACCGATATAAATAGTAGTAGTTCTTCATACACAGCTCTTGCAAGGGCATGTTCTGCAGCAAGTGGGCACTGATAAGTTTGTGCAACACTGCATTATCCCTCTCCACCCCTACCCCCCCACCCCTACTTTTTTTTTTTTTTTTTAGCCTAAGGCTAAAGTTCGTTATTTAACAAGCTTTCAGGGCCCAGGTTAATACTTTTCAGCTGAACTGTCAGCTCAGTGGGATGGGAATGAACCCTGCCCGTAAATCACCTCTTGCGGATTTCCTGCAGCGCAGGGGGCTGTCCCGACGAGCTGACCCCCTGGCAGCCACACCCCGGCCCTGCCGGCGGGGCAGGAGCGCAGCCCCGGCCCCCTCTCTCCGCCTGGGTGCCTTGTTGCGGAAGGCAGGCTGGTGCTTCACATGCCTCTCTGCTCAAGGAGGGCCCGGGGAATCAGCCCTCCTGGCCCACATTTCACGCCCTTTGTCAGGGACCCGCCGCCCCGCAGGGATGCTCGGAGCAGCTGCAGCAAGGGGAGGGTGAGGGTTTTACCACACCGGTGGCTTGAAACTTTAGCTGATTGTACTGTCTTTGAGTGTTTTAATAATTCTTATGTTTAGTCTCTGGCTTTTGTTCTTTAGGTAATTTTGAATAGGGGATGTTGGGTGAGTACACACTGTCTATCTGGGAGAGTATTATTTAAAATAAATAAACAACTTCTTATTGTTTGTTTGCAGAAAGTTTAAAAATGAACTGAAGGAACTACATGGGCATTCTATGCGGGAATTAAACTTCTTAGGTTATTGAAATGAAGATGTGGCAGTAGCATGTACCTAGACTTCATTAATGGCAATGAGATAACAATAGCAGGAATATTATGGTAACAATACCTGGAATGGAACTACACAGCTGGCAGCGTTTGCCATAGCTGCACCATCATTTTGTTGCAAAGTCTTTAGAATTATGTGGCTATGCAAAAGCAGTATTGGTCAATTGTCCCGTGTAGTTCAAAAAGGTTTAAAACTATGTGCAAAGATTCTTAGTTTTGTATTAGAATGGGAACAGCAAATGCAAATGTATTTGCCTGTTCTAAAGCGCACCCCTAAAAATTTTGCTGGGGCTTTTTTACACAGACAGCAATAAAGTACAGAACAGTTTGTGCTGAGATTGTGTGATTTGGGGTTTTTTGCAATGTAAATACATGTGCTTACTTGAGCTGCATTTTTCTTGGATGCTACCTGAGATACACCTTTTTAATTTTATTATTATAAAATTATTTGGAATCTGACCTAATGATACAGTGCTGCTCAGTGATGGCTAAGAGAGTTCTATACTGTTAGTTAGTGGGAGTGTGAGGAAAAGCAGAATGTGAGTTTCCCAGGTTTCCTGCTGTCACTGTACCTCCATGGCATAATCTCAAACCCATCAGTTTTATGGTCACCAGTGAGTTTATCAAGTGCTTTACTCTGTGTCCCATGCACAGGTGAGAGATGGGGCTGCCTTGTCTGTTCTGAAAACCAGCGCACACCTCACTCCCTGTACTTGAGCAGTGCTAAATTGAGCATGTAGGGAGAAAGTTATTTTTTCCTGCTGCTGCTGTTTAGTCTGATGCAGATTTTCTTGTGTGTATATGTGTAACCACTCTCTTTTCAGGCACGTGAACGCAAAAAGATGCTGGTTTTTTTTAAACATTATTTGTAGCAGATGCAACAGGATGAACATTGGCAGTGGTAATTATTTTAAAGACTAAGCAATGTTTCTGCAAACATAGATATTAAACTTTGGTCTAGCCTTTTGTGTGAGTAAAGCACAGTAAGTACTAAGCTCAAAGAGCTCACTGCACTTTCTAGTTCTTGGAGTACATTCCTGGGTGTCTAGTGTAGGCATTCTGGTGTGCCTGGGAGGGACTTCAGCTGTTTGTCAGCAGCAATCCCATGCATTTATGAAGGTTATAAAAAACTGTGGAGGTCATTTTAACTGCAGTGTTAGAGGCATACAGAAGGCATAAATCTCATCAAAAGTATTATTTTTATGCTCGCTTAGGTTGTGTGTATTCAAAGTCTTGCCTGTTTTTCAAGGGTTTGTATTGACTTATTTTAGTAAAAACAAACCAGGACTTTGACTTCAGACTGTTGTAGCTGAGGATGATGGTAATAATATTCTCTCATTCATACCCTGTATCCAGGATAGAAAGTCTGTCAAGAACCTTATGTTCAGCTTCTCTTTTTTGGATGTGGTCAGTGATTCACTAAAAACATTTCTTGGAAAAAGGGAATCCAACTAAAGTCACGCTGGTTTCCTATCAAATGTAATATCCTGTTTAATGTAAAAAAAAAATGTTACAACTGTTTGTAGAATGAGTTATAAGAAATTCTGAGCAAGATTGTCCCTAGAAAGCTGCAAGCTCTTTCAAAGACTAAGTTGCATCTTAGGAGTTTTGTTTGGTAAAGTACTGAACTTTGCTTAGTGAGTAGGATAGGTATGATTGTTTTTGTAATCTATTATAAATGTTTATTACTTTTTAAATTTCACCTTAGTTCTGTTTAGAGTGATAATATAATACCAAATTCCCCTCCATGTAAATGTGTATCTACTTCAAAGACATTAATGGCTGCATAAATTGCACCAGCATTTTAATTTACAACATTGATAACTTACAGGAGTGTGGACAATTGTTTGTTGAATTTTTCAACTTGTTTGTCTTGTTTTGTGTTTATCTGTCTCCAGAAGTTCTTTTGGTGACAATAATTGTGTTGCTCTCACTCTTTGAAGTATTTCAGATTTCAGTTAGGAAATAGCTACACTGTAAGTCATTTATTCTTCTATTCTTCCATTGTAATCATCATAAATTAATCCTTTTAGCTCAGTAGCAGTTTGTTGGGTTTTTTCTTTTGACATTTCCTGACTTGTCTAAGATACCTATAACTCCTTGTAAGTATTTAGTTGCCAATGGAAGGAATAGATATTCTAGTAAGAAGTTCCTTTTTAGCAAAGTAACCAAGAGAAATGGTGTTTGGGGGAGGAGGAGAAAACATGGTGGAAAACTTCTGATTAGGAGAAGGAAAAAAATAATAGCACTTGTTGTATTTTGAGTCTTTATATTGTAGTCTTTACTGAGTGTAGATGAGTATGTTATCATTCTTCATTAAGTTACTAAGGCCATATATCATCTGCAGCTAACTTTTGGGATCTTGATTATAGTTAACTTCAATGAAAAATGATTGCTTGGGGAAGTTAATGACATTAGTTACCTGACACTGCTGTCACCCTAAACCCTGTATTACTTCATACTGTTAACATAATGACTTTACCTACTCAGTTCTGATACATTGACCTTGAGAACACAGCTTAAAGACTGTTAAAGGCATTTTATAACTTGTTCCTTATGCTGGACAAGGGAAAATTCTGGCGAATAATATGAGAGTTTTTGGAAGGAGATGCCAGAAGATAACATTTGTTGGGAAGCAAATGACACATGTATTTCTGTCTGATGTAAAGTGTGACATCACCTGTGTTACTTCTCCTACCTTCTTGTAGCAGCACTGAGAAATAAGTAATTTAGGGAATCATGAAGAACAAAGTCCTTTACACCATTTTATGGTTAAATTCTTTGATTTTCCTTACTCAATAGTTGTGTTCTGTTGCAAAAGAAAGAAGAGAGGAATTAAGCAGGAGGGTTAGCTTCTGAGAACAGATGCAACAATTGGCTATTTACTAATATTTTTCCCCAAAGATAACCCATAGTAACCCCCCCAACACAAGCATGTGTGGAAACTTCTAACATTTCTAAGATTTTTAGAAACAGGAGATACCCTGCTCTCATGCTGTGTTTAGCATTGTTGTGGCCTCACCTGAGTTCTGTGTGCAGTTCTGAGCCACAGAATGAATGCATCCCCTTGGATGCAGCCAGAGGGCAATAGAGCTGGTGATGGAGCTGGAAGGGATGGAGAGCAGCTGAGGACTCTGTCTAGCTTGGAGAGGAGTCTGAGGGGTGACTTCACTGCTCTCTCAGCTTTCTGGGGAGAGGAAGTTGAGAGAGAGGTGCTGATCTCTTCTCCCTCAGGTGCAATGGTTGGATGCATGGGAGTGGTTAAAATTGCATCAGTGGAAGTCTAGACTGGACATTAGGAAGCATTTTTTACTGAGAGGATGTTTAAACACTGGAACAGTCTTCTCAGAGAAGTGGTTGATGCCCTGAGCCTGTCAGTGTTTTGGGGGCATTTGGACAATGCCTGTAACAACATGCTCTATCTCTTGGCCAGCCCTGAAGTGGTCAGGCAGCTGGCCTAGATGATTGGTGTACGTGTCTTCCAACTGAAATATTATATTCTATTTGAGATTGTTTAAAAGAAGCAAAACTACTGTTGTTGTCCTTCAACTTACTTCAACTGCCAAATTCAGCTGGACAAATGTATTTGTGGTGAACTGCTCCAGCTGTCTAGAATGTACTTGTGGCATCAGTTACAGTATTTAGAGCCAAGAGAAAAACTGGCCAAGTGAGGCTTTACACCTTATCTGCTCGACTTACTCATGTTTGTGTAGACAATGAAATGTTTGGAGGGCTAGTTAGTTTGTTTCATGGGTGTATTTTTTTCAGAGGGAGAGAGAGAAAGTTAAAGCTGGTGGGCAAACTCTCCAATCTGCTTAAGGAGAAGTCTCTTTGGTTTTCTTTGTTCCCTAAGAAAAAAAAAAAAAAGGAGAGCATTTCTTGCCTCAGGTGTTGGAAGTAATTCTGAAAGGGTTTTGGTGGGTTTTTTTGGTAATTTTTTTTTGTTTTGTTGTTTGATTTTGTGGGTTTTTAATTTATTTATTTTTTTTAATTAATTTTTTAAATAATCTATTTTCTTTTAAAATGTTGCCTTTGGAGCCTTGTGAATTTACCAGTCTTGACCTGTTGTTCTTCTTGACTAACAACTGCGAGGTGTTGCACACTGTGTGACAGCTTTGTGACTGCTGTGAGTTGGAGGCTATGGTGATACTATAATAAGTTTCACTGGAAGTCAAGGACAATGCTTGTGTTTTGTACCCCTAAAAGGATAATTCTTTATTTGGTGTGCTGCTAAGGTGAGAATCTCTGCTTAATCGCACACTCACTATTACTTAGAACATACCACCCCTATTTCTTCTTAGAAATAAGGAACTTAAATCATTCCAGTTCTACATATTTTTAACTACCCACAGATGCACTTGACAGAAACATAATTTGCCTGTAAAAGTAATAATATCAAGAGTCTTGGTGGAGATATTAGTATTATTTTTATAGAATTGCTACTTATGGTTAGATCAGCAGTGCAGTTAACTGTGAAAGGAAAATACAAAATAAACTTGTGAGATGATGCCTTATTGACATTGGTCCCTTCCCTAGGGACAGATGTTTCCAAATTAAAACAGAGCCTAGGGACTTCCTCTTCACCCCACCCTCTCTCCAGCACATCTTGCATAACGGGCAGAGCGCTGCTGCAGCACAAATACAACAATTTACTTTGTTTCATTTGACTTATAAATGTTTAAATACTCATGTTAAGCATTCAGTATCTCTGCCACAAGGATGTTTTTAGTTTTACCTCCTTTAATTCATTAGTACTGAAATATTTGTGATTTGAGGAAATGAGATGATCTTGTTAATAAGCTGTCTTGCGCAGTAGATTTAGTAAATACGGAGAATATTTTTTTTCCAGAAAGGACAATTACTTAGACTTTCCAGTTGGATGTTGTTCTGGGTGGTTAGAGAAGGGCAAAATGTTGGTTCATTTAAAAATACCAAAATCTTGTTGTGCAACCTGAAGGGCACAGCTTTCAGGAGAACATTAATAGCTGCTAAAAGTCCCACTGACGTGAGGCCCGATACAGTGGGTATTGGCATGTATCCTTTGTAAAGTTTAGCTTTGTCTAAACTGCCAGCCAACAGAAGCAGGAGGCTCAAAATCCAATTCTCCAAGGGTTTCCTTGCTTGCTGGAGTGTCAGTGATGCTGAGTTTGTGCCTTCTGCCTTGTGTTCCCAGGCACACTCAGAGATGAGAACTTTTTTGAACACTTGGTTTGGAGTGGTCTGGGTTGTTTTTGTGGCTCAGCAGAGCCCAGCAGGTGAGCAGCTCCTGGCTACCTCAGTGCAATTTGTTTCAGCTGCCAGGAATGCCATGTTAATAGTACTGGGCACGTGAGAATGTCCCCTCTTGAGAGGGGTTCAATGTTTGTGTGCCGAGGGAGGTAGTTTAAATTAACAGCTGGACTCAGACTGAGATCAGACCACCTTAGAGTGGCAAATTGGTTGATAAAGGGCTGCCTACAGTTATGGCTCTCTCCAAGATTGTGGTGCTCAAGTAAGATGAAAGGCAGCCTGTACAACTAAAAGTTGTAAAGTCTTTTGTGATAAAATGCTTTTTTATCCAAGAAGAGCTGCTGATTTCTCTCTGATTATCAGTTATGAAAATTATGAAGATTTTTAAGATTAATGATATTTTTTTTTCTCCTTGTGGCTGGACCAGCAGGTGATCAAATCACTAAAAACAAATAAAGGAGCAAAAATCTGTAGAGGAGCTCTGAAGTACTTTCCTTTTTGAAATGTATGTGGATGGGCTGTAAAGCAGTAAAAGCACAATGAACCATGAATTTGGAACAGGAAGTAGGGGAAGGAGCAGAGAAGAATTTTCAGAGGGCAGGGCCATGCTTCAAAGGAAGGAAGAATTAGGCTGTTCTGTTGCATCAGGTAGAACTAAAGATTTAGGCAAACTCTAAATTGAACAGTCACTACTAATCTGGATTAACAGCATAAAAAGACTCTTTGTAGTAATGAAACTCTTTGAATATCTTAGCTAGCAGTTTCAGAAAATTAATGAAATTTTCAAATCCTCATCTTGTATGACAGATGAATGATCTCTGTTTTCACTTTGAGCCTGTAAGTTGCTGCTTTACTCCATGATTAGTTGGCTTATTCCATATATATATATATATATATATAGAGAGTATTGAAGTCATGCAAGAGTAGAAGAATATGTCTAGCTGGTCAGACAAAATGCCTGATTAGCCCTATATGCCATTCTCAACAACCTCGTTGGAGAGCCCATGCTGCACAGCCGCTGAACTTACACCCTGTGCCCCACTGATGTAGCAGAGGATGATTGCAGAGTGATGTTGGAAACCTCACACAGAGTGCATCATGAGAAATGATCTGTCCCATCTTCCCCCTGACACACCCTTCTCCCCAGCTCCTTTCAGGTGAAGGCTGCCCTTTAGCCACAGCCATGTCTA
This sequence comes from Pseudopodoces humilis, assembly GCF_049639895.1. Classification (NCBI taxonomy): domain Eukaryota; kingdom Metazoa; phylum Chordata; class Aves; order Passeriformes; family Paridae; genus Pseudopodoces; species Pseudopodoces humilis. Next base: position 34,775,687 of record NC_142205.1, read on the forward strand.
TTCCTGTAAGAAGACAGCACTCAATGAGTCCTGCCCCAAAACGTTTCTTTTTTTTATCCTCAATCATGTAAGCTGCCCTGACTGATTCAGCTGTAGGGAGCTTGTTGCACAACATCCAGCTGATTTGTCCTCAAACCACCTCATGGAAATGTTCTGGAAGATTTCTATTCCATGTTGTTCCTTCACCCTTGCATCCCACAGACCACATTCAGGATAAATACCTGGTGTGTCAGCATGTACCTGCTGCTCACTCCTTGGCCAGCTGGGGACTTTAGTTAGAAAACTCAGCAGCAGGCATTTGCAGGATCCCAAACTCATCATGTTTGTGAAAGGGCAGCAGCCATGGCAACATGCACCTGTCTACAAGCACTCTTCTGGTCTTCCAGTACCTCTTAGTATTTTTTGGCTGGCCTTCTTTTCTTTTTATTTATGCCCTTACCATCCAAGGCCCTGCCAAATTACAGGAACTGCTTGACAACCTCCTTCTGAGGAGAGAAATGGAAAAGTGTCACTACATGCTGACAGGCTGTTGGCAGCAGCTTGTGGACTTGCTTGCCTTAAATGATGGGGGGGGTGTGTGTGTGTGTTATTTCGTTTTCTTTAATAGCTTTCAGTTGACTTTTCTCCAGGTGCTCGTTGGGCCCACAGAAGCTTTTCACATCAACACTTTTCTGTATCAACAAGTATGCCTTTAAGTGGATGTTCTGTTTACTATACATAATAGTAAATTCAAAAAAACCAAACAAAGGCTCAAGACAATTAAAAGGATTGGTTCTGACACCTGCTTATTGAATATGAAACTTCCAGAGTCCCTCCTCTGGACAAGGCAGGGAGCAATTCTGTCCATACCACTTTTGGTTTTAAAGTCCCCCTCTTCACTGTTCTTTTTCAGACTAAAGATCTTTTACCTGTGTAACCTGCTTTTTGAAATAAAACTGTTCTTTACCTTTGATCACCTGAATTCATACCTTCTTAAATCTCTTAAAGACTGCAGAGCAAGGAGAGGGGAGAACCAGGAGTGCACACAGGATTCCGTGTGTGGTACACAACATATGTATGTAGGGACACAATGATGTTTTGTTCTCTTTCCTAGTAATTCCACTTGTGTATTTGTTTTTAAAAGTGTGTCTTGATATGCCAGTATTTTGTACCATGTCAGACATGAGTATGATTAAAATGCCTCCTTTAAAGAACTACCCATATTTATACTGAAGAACAGGATGGGGGAAGGCATTTCATAGTTATTACTACTTCCTCGAAATTCACATAAAAGCTGTTCTTAGGGGCCTGTTTCAAGATGATGTATGATTATTTAAACTTTTGTGTTCATTATGCTTTTAATGTGTTTTTCTGCCTGCCACATGTGCACAGTAAGAGATTTAATTGAACTAGCTATCTTTTGAGTTATAAACCATAAGCTGTATATTTAATGTCCTTAATGATTTTTCATTAAAAATGAGATGTGGTCTCAGTGTGATATGTGAGATATGTCAGCAGTCTTGCAAAGGCTGTTTATGCCTGCTAACAGTAAGATGTTACTGTCAGGCAAGATTTGTGAGGGCTTGGTTATGTGCACTAATTAGGTGCATATGACCAAGCAAATTTTAAAACCTGCCCATGCTTGCAAATTTTTAGATAAATGTCAAGCCTAGCCTTAAGCATAAGAATATAGGAAATACCCCACTGGGACAAAGCAATGGTTTGCCTAGGCAAAGTGCCCTTTGTCATGTCAGCAGCACGTGCGGTTCTGTTTAAGGAGAATATTTGGACTTAATCAGTTTCTGCAGTTCCCTCCTCTCCTACTCACCTAACATGCACAGTTGTTGGATTGAGGATATTAGAAGACATGCCTCTGCCTCTTCAGTATCTCTTTAAGGATGTCTTGTGATAAGTGTGGTCTGTTTTCATACTGAAGATGCTGCAAGCAGTTAGTAGATTCTGAGCTACATCAGGCCAGGATGGTGCTGGTTTGGGGGCAGTGGAATGTCTTTGATTTTGTTGACTTGCAATGTGTGTAAAGACTTACTCTACAGTTAATATTGATTAATATTCTAAGATTTTTAATTTGAACCTTGTATGTTACATAGGCACAGAAGTTATTTTCAGCACTTGAGGAAAAAAAAGGGATTCAATTTGAGGGTCTGGGATATATGTCCTTAAATTTTTGAAGACCAAACTTAAAAAAAAACACCATAAATGGGTCATTTAATTATTTAATTCTGTATTTCAATCAAATAAAAATTTCATTCGTTCTTATATTTGGGCCAGTCAGAATGACTGAGTGCATTGGCAGATTTCTCTCACCCTCTTGCTTAAGAAATTGATTTTATTTTCATCTTTGGACCTTTATTACATGTGTGGTGTCTCTTTAGTTGCTGTCTGCCTGTGGCTTTTGCTGTCTTGGGGAAATATTTTCCCTCTAGGTCAGAATTAAAATCTATAGCTCTTTTGAGGTGTTTATGGTGCCTGAAATCCTTATTAGGGATTTATTTGTAGGAAATTGCATCTTCCAAATGCCATTTGATGAACAGTAGTGTGGTGCTGAGTACAGGGGCAATCCAGGAGAGCCTTTCTCTTGATGCCCTGTTCCATAGAAAAGTACAGGAACAGTTGAAAGGGTATTTAGAGGAAGGTGGTAGAGTTGGGTCACAAATTTCCCTTAATTCCCTGTTCTCATCTTCTAGGAGGAGGGAGAAGATAAGGGAATTAAGAGAAGCCCTTCAGATAAAGATTTTATACTGTGAGCTTTAGCAGACATTGAGTGTTACCCCTTTAGAAATACTGGTACTCTTCTGAAGAAGATTAAGTCAACTGGGGTTAGAATTTTTTTTTTTTTATCTTTGCATTGGTTGTTCCTTCTGTTTTGTGGTATTGGGACACTTTTTCCTTCTTCTTCACTAGAAAAGTACCATGTTCTGCTGTATTTGAGAAATTTATGCATCTTGCTGAAGGTCCCATTGAGGTGTATTTGTTTAAAGCCTTTTTGTTATAATAGAGATATTATCTAACAAGTGATATGTTGATTAAAATTGAAGTTCTTCTGGACAATAACATTTTTAAATTTTAAATATTTTTTCATATTTGTGCCAACCTACTGATTTCTGGTTTTGTTCCGCATATTTTATTACAATTGTGAAAACAATTACAATTGTATTTAGTTTTGATTTTGTTCTTTACTTCCTCAAAAACATTGGTATGTGTATTAGAGGTCATAAAGCCCCTAATTTAGACTATTTGACATGTATTCTTGTAAAGACTTAAATTTTCATCATCACTATACATATATTTTTTTATCTTTAAACTGCCTAATGAGAAATCTATTAAAAAAGCTTTTTCTGAACCAGAGTAGATTGTGTTCATTAGGTAATTAATTTAATCAGAATGGGAATTTCCTTATCACTTTGAGTTAGTGCAGTATTGAAAAATTTAAAGTAAATGCAAAGTTTTACTAAGATGCAAAATTAATTGCTTATCTTACAAAGCTTGCACTGATACCTCAGTAGCAATCTTAAAAGAAAAACTGAATTAATAAATGAAAGAAAAATGGAATTAGTGACTTTGGTAATCCTTAAAGTAACTGAAATTCATGTTTCAAGTAAAGTAAGTGAATTTCATGCAGATCTGCTCTAATCCATTGCTTACCAATTTTCCCATCTGCTTTCATAAAATCAGAATTAGTTCTGCAACCAGCATCCTGATACTCTGATATGAAAGTGCTTTAGCTGGGCTGCAGCAATGGCTTCAAAGTCTTGTAGAAGATTGGAAGAAAACAAAGAAGTAAACCCCACAACCTCTCTGACTGTAGCCAGCAAAGATCACAACATTTTGACAAGTTTCTACTACCCTCTTTAAGGTCACTATAATATACAGAGCTGTACCTTGGAAGGACAAATTGTTTTATTCAATTATTTTTTCTTACTGAGTTTGCAGTGTTTTTACTCAAGTTGTCTAAAATACATTAGTTTTCTAGTATAATTATACTCTGTAAACAAAACTGATACAAAGGTGTAATTGACTATTCCTGCCCTAGTTGTTGAAGAAGATAATATCTGTGAGTAACAAGGAACTGTTAGGGTTCTGGAAAGTAACTGTACTTTGGCAGAAAAGGTGCTCTAGCCAGAAGCCTGTCCCTGTTCTCCTAGTTCTTTCTCCTCTCTCTACATGCATTGGAAAGCTTGTAGTGGGGAGGGAAGTACTCCTTTTGGTAGCAGCATGGATTTATGCTGGATTTACAGTAACTGTGCAACAGTTCACTTATGAGCACTTCAGTGCTTCTAGTGGCTGATCTTGCTTTACTGTGTAGCAAAATTAAGAGCAGTTGTGTACCTAGATGCAGTGTTTCACAAACTCATCCTCATGAACCATGACTACCAATGTGAACAGATTAATCTAATAAAATTGTCTTCTTCATTTAATCTGTGTAGGTAATAAGGTTCTTATTAGCCAAACTAATTTTGCTGATTTAGCTTCTCCCCCCCCCCCCCCTCCTTACATACATATAAGATTCAGCAATATTGAAGTGGAGGGCTGGTAATACTGGACTGATTGCTAATTTAATTAGTCAGCTATGCTTCCTGCAGAACATGGCTCAGAAACAACTATGAAGCACTGACTCAGGTTTCTTTGTGATTGGATAATACTGTGTGGTTGTGTTCTGTGTAGCGAGAAAGTGATCTGGCTAATGATATAATTGTAAACAGGTTAATTTTTGCAACAAATTCCATGTAGTTCATGAGCAGCTAGACTTGCATTGACAATTTGCAAGACTGTCCATTGGTGTGTTATTTATGTTGAGCAAATTATTTCTGTAGAAATAACTAAATTACCAGAAGGACATATAAATATTATTTGTCTTTTACTTTGTACTTGGACTTCCAGTGACACAAGTTTGGTGTCTGGGAATCTTTCTCTTGCCATGATATGAAGATTTATTATCAATGCCTTGCTGTCACTCCACATAAATAATACGTTAGACTAGAGCCAAGATAAATCTGGTAGTGCTGACAGGCATTGCAGTCACAAATGTATAAAGTATATGAATATAAACACTACAGCTTGTTACTTCAGTAAAAATAAAGCATTCAGAATTTGGACAGTGCTAATGTTAAATGGATTTTTGTAGTGTTTAATGTTTTTTCTGATATACTTCTGATACTCGTTGGAGTTACCTGATGTTTAGGGACTTTGAAAAGATAAACAAAAAATGCCTGAAGCTGTATTGTCCAAATCTAGAGAATGGCCTACAGCCTTCTACTGTAGAAGAACTGGGCTGGGAAGAAGCACCAACCTAAGTGCTTCCACTTAGCACCCTCACTTCAGCCCGTGAATTACATGTTGAACCTAATTTGAGGACTCTGCTTTGATACATAAGCTGTTCCAGCTGAAGAGATAGAAGCCTGTGTGTCTTAAGACCTTTGGGTGTTTTTTGCTCATTCAAGGCTGCTTTACTATTTACTGTAAATAGTAAAGTAGTTGAGGGGACAGCAGGCTTCTGTCCTTTAATCTTCTTTGACCTGTGTTCTTGAGCAGTTCCTGTGTTTTAAATCTGTCTCTAGTTTCTCACTCTTTTCTCCACATCTTGCTTCTCCATCAAACTATGAAATAATCTGATGTCTCCCTTCTTCTCTTTGTACACGTTACAATTTTTAATTGCCCTTTCTCATGTGAATAAATGGCAACCAGCCTGCCACAGCTCTTTGATTCCTTTTCTACTTTTTCTCTGCATAGCAAATTTGTGCCAACCTGTGTCCCTTATGGAGTGTGTCTCTCCCCCATCTCCCTCACTAGCTTCAGATCACAGCTTTCTTTACCTGTTTCTCCCACTCTCTTCTTTGAGATCCAGGTTTCAATTGCAAAGTTCAGATCTCTTCTTTGTGTTCTTTCTTTTTCTCATTTTATTCTCAGGACAGACTGACCCTTTTCTGTTTTGTGTTTCTTTAAACTGAAGTTCATGCTTCTCACTGCTGGTGCTTCATGACCTGCTGCAGACCAAAGCTGTACCTGCTCAGCAGGTCTTGTTCAGCAGGGAATATACACTGATTGTTCCTTAAACCTTTTTGTGTTTTAGCAGTGCAATCTACCAAAGTCTACTGGAAATTCATAAGCTGTGATGCTTATTTGTTGGCTAAATTTTGCTGGAGATTTTAAAAGTGTGCCCCTGAGACACCCTCCATTTTTTATTTATTTTCTCATCTTTCCATATCATACTTCCCTGTCAGTTTAAGGTGCTGCAGATCTTCAGTGGGGAGGCTGCACTATATTAATGTGGACAAGAAACAGACATTAGGACAGCTCCTCAGTGGGAAATCAAGCTTCAGGTTAAAGTCTGTCAAAACCTTTGAATAAACAGGTAGAAACAAGGTCTTGAGAGTGGAAAAACTGGAGGTGTTCCAGCTGAAGTTAACTGCCAGAACCTGCATGGTTTGATGCTGATAGCCCAAATGGTGTTCTCATTGCTCACTTGCCTTTTTGTCACCTGCACTGTCCCTTCCAGAGTGCCAGTATGTGGGGAACTGAGTTGGGAACCTGATCCGAGCCACAGCTTGCCTGGGGGGAAGGGGTGAGAGGTAAAGAGTACTTGGTTGAACTGATTTTTTTTTTTTTCAGTCTGGTTTACTTTTTGGCTTCACGTGTGCTTGTGTCTACCCAGGAGACAAGAATTTGTGGGAGGGCATGAATAAGCAGAGTGAATGTGGGGGTTTTTTTGTGATAGTCTAGGACATTTGTTGATCAATAACTTAGATCACAGTGGTGCTGTTAACCCAGCTGTGAGGGCCTGTTTTCTTTTCACTTTGCAAAGTCCTATGAAAAAATAGCCCTAGAGCAGAAAATGCCTTGAAGGAGGCAGTAATTCTTTGAAAAACATCTGTGATTATTGTGCCTTAGCTGCTCAAAGTTTAAGCAGCTGAGTCACACTGTCTGCTCTTGTGCTGTAACTACAGAGGCTGGCAGCTATGAAGAAGACATGGCATGGCCTTGGTAACTGCAATTTCAAAGTATATTCACAAATTTCAGTTTTCAAAAGTTACCTTGATTAAACGGGAAGGCTGATTGAGGGGGAATATAACTGTGTACTTGCACATTTATCCTGTGAAACTAGAGCAACTCTTTTCAGTTGCATTTAATGTTTTCCATAGTCTCTTTGGTGAAATTGCTGAGGAATTTTTCTGAAGTATTGGAAACTTTTGTCCACAGATCAAGCTCAGGTTTCTGCAGTATTGAACATTTGCTTGGTGTTTTTTGTTGGTGCTGAGTTATGCGTAACAAGTAGCTCAAGGAGAAGGTGAAAGGGATAAAGTAAAGCAGCAATGGAGAGATGGGAACTGCTATCCAATTTATTCCTACTGCTCCAGTAACATGCATGCAGAAACTAAGGTTAGTAGAAACACTATATAACACTCTCTATGCTGAGAGAGTCTAGCATGTTTGAATTTTTTTAAAAAATAAACCTTTATATAGATCAATGAATCTGATTCTTAGCACCAGCTGTTGTCTTGATTCCCATTCACTGCTAATACAGTGGAATTAAAGGAGAGATAATTTTAGTATGGAATTTCCTGAGATCATATAGTTTTATTTTAAGGTATTGTTCTGTATCCGGATGCTGTTGCTTAGTTTAGATCTAGCTATAGAATATAATCATGCTGTTCCCACCCTTTTATGTATAGACACACAAACACACACATGCACATTCACAATATGTGTCTATATCTATATATACACATCGATTCTTTAAATAACTTGAAAATAAGAATACATATTTAAATGTGTATTTAAAACTGTCAGCTAACAATTCTGCTATAGCTGAATTAAAATTACTCTATTTTTTTCCCATTACTTAATCTCTTCTAATTTTATGGTTTTCTTTCCAATAGGTAGTTGCAATTTAGAAAATATAGAATCCAAAAACAGTTTTAAAATTAAAATAGTCTGAAAAACTGGTATTTACTTAGCTTCCTATTTTTACACTATGCCTAAAACTTTCATACTGTGTCATAGATTAACCCCAGCTGCCAACTAAGTACCACACAGCTACTCACTCCCCACTGCCCCCAGCTCCTAGTGGGATGGGGAGGAGAATCTGGAAAAAGAAAGGTAAAACTCATGGGTTGAGATAGGAACAGTTGAATAATTGAACTCTTGAATTATGATAACAACAATAATTCTAATGGAAAGGAGAAAGAAAGAGAGGACTAAAACCAAAGAGAGACAAGTGATGCACAACACAAATTACTTCCCACCTGCTGCCCAGCCCATCCTCTAGCAGTGATTGGCTCCTCTTAGTTTCTACACCGTTTGTGATGTTTTCTGGTATGGAATATCCCTTTGGCCACTTTGGGTCAGCTGTTGTGGCTGTGCTCCCTCCCAGCCTTTTGTGCACCTGTTTGCTGGGAGAGCAAGGGAAACTAGAAAGTCCTTGGCTTAGGCTAAGCACTGCCCAGCAACATAGTGTGTTTTCCATGTCAATCTCATACCAAATCCAAAACACAACCTGTACCAGCTGCTAAGGAGTGAACTCTGTCCCCAGTGAAAGTAGGATGCTGACTCTGTTAAATGGTGAGGAGAGACTCAAATTGCAGATCAATAAGCTGTGAGACCCGAGTCACCTTTCTCACACTCATTGCATCCGAGTCAGAAATGTTTCTTCTACTTCATTTTTTTGTCATATTACTTCATTTTTTTTTGTCATATTTGCCCCAAACTATGTAGTTTAATGCATCTCTCTGCTTTAAACAGAAAAAAAAAAAGCTGCTTTCACTAGACTGCAATTGCAATAAAGCCCAGCTGACTAGTAGGTGAAGTGCAGTTCTTGCCTCAGCCCTCCAAGTGATAGTTTCATAGAAAACATGAAAAATAAGAAAAAATGAATGCAGCTCCCGAACTTCCCATTCATGTTTTTATGGCAAAAGGCTGTTAAATTTCATTAGAAAGGAAAGCAAAAATGAATCAATTAAAACTCTTATCTCAGATCCATTGCAGTATCTTGATTTTATTCAACTTGGTAATCCTGACCCTGTTTGTCTCATGTTTTTGATCGCTAATGTGCATTGACAGAAACAAAGCACTGTAGAAAATGTATTCTTGAATGCCTGGAAACTGTAATTTGAAGAATGATTCAACTGTCCTACCATGCTAGTGTAAAATGTCCTTACTAATAAATTTTAAGTGTTTTGTGAAGTGGTCTGTAAAATAGCAACCTATAAAGACAGGGAGAACAATAAATAAATGTACATTACTGCTGCAGAAGAGCTTCCTATGTGGTTATCTGCTATGTCACATTCAGAACCTTTCTTTACCTGCTGCAGTAAAATGCCAGCACTCCCAAGTGTGAAAATTCATTACTCCAGCAAAGCAAAATAATGAAACTTTAAACTCATGATAGTTGACATAAAACTGTGATTTAACTTCTAGTATTTAAGATTGAATATACTTGTTGAATAGAAGACTAAATATGAAATAGTTCTAGAAGATTGATTTAAAACCCCCAGTAAGAAGTAATTTCTACATTCCAGTGTTGTCAATGAGACAGGATCATAAGAATCTCATGAATAAAAAAGGAAACAGCAGTGAGTTGTACCCCCCTTCCCTCTTCCGCATGTGGCACTTAGTAAGGCAGGGACTGAGCTACTGTCTCCAATTTAAATTTCTACAGATGAACTTGTATTGAAAAACTGGATTGGGGGTAAGAGATGCATAATAGAGGGAAATAACTTCTAGTAAGATCTTAAAGAGTTTCTAATCAAAAGATGACTGGGAAACCACGTGGAAATCTTTGGAAAGAAGAAAATGTAATATGGTAAAAGGCATAAAACTGAAGTCAAAGACTTTGGTGTGGGCTTTTTTTTGTCCTGAACTGTGAGAATGACTAATCTTTGTAAAAAAAACTGTCAAGGGAAATGATGACTTTAATATCTATTCTGGTCCTTAGGTTTAGATGCTCTAAGACAGGAGCCCTTATGTTTCAAGATGTTTGATCCAGTGCTGAGATAATGCAGGTGAAAATGGCCATTGCAAGCAAGAGGTTGGAGTAACTTCCTTTGGTGTGTCTGTCTCTCCAAGCAGAAGGCCTTTGTACCAACATGTAAAGTATAGCATGCCAAAATCCTCTCTGGTATGATGATAAGTACAAAAAATGCATAGGAAATACCCCGATGAAGTCTGGGTTAATATTTCATCTGCTTGTGATGATAATACTGAAAGATGGCATCTGAAGTGGAGATGATTTTTTTCAAGTTTTATCCTTTGGTTTCTGTCAGGCAGCAGATAAGGCCTGAGCCAGGGTAAGTAGCCCACCAAGTTTATTATCCAGTTATACATACACCCTCCCAAGTTTGTTGAATTCCTTTGTTGTGGCTGCTTGTAGCTGTTGCCTCCACAGAAATGAGTTTATTGCATCATGTAATTGAGTCTTGGAAGGGAGGTGGAAATTTCCTCTCCACCCCCTTAACTCTGTTATTCTATTGCTTTTTATAGATTTTAAACAGTTCTGATTTTGTAATAAATAGTGTATAATTATTTTTGTGCTGCTATTCATGTTATTTTTGTTTTACAGCTCTCATACAGAAACAGTGGGGTTGTGGCTCGTTTTTCTTGTTTTTTACTGTTCGCTTGTCAGATCATCTTTGCATTTTGAAGTGGGGTGATCTGATTAGTGCAATTTGTGAAGAGAAAGTGGGCTATTAATGAGGTATGATCATACAAGACCAAAATGTAGTTATTTCTTGTTGAGACAGCTGGTAATAGCATTCAGTTTCTTTCAAGTGGTGCATCCAAACATTATTTCAACCCTATTATGCTAATCAGCGAGTAACACAGTTTTCTCCTAATTTTAATGATTATGTATCTCATCACATGATTGGAGGGTGTGTGCTGCCTCTTACATGTCCTTCTTGTCCTTAATTGTCCTTGTACAAGCACACATGCTGCTTTTATGTAAGTGTATGTTCATCTGTCATAGATCAGTAAACCAGAGCAGGTATCATCATGGCTTGCCTGTTTCTAGTTAAGAGAGAGAGGAGCTGTGATCTTTCCATAAATGTTATGACAGAGAGCAAGCCATGTGAGTAATTCATGCAGCCCCAGCTTGCCCTTATTTACATCTTGCAGTATCTGAAGAAGAGCACTGGATGGAGGAAGCTGTAGCTACGTGCAGAAGGAATTATTCTAGTGAGCCAAATCTAGTCAGTAATTTTGGGCATCTCAGTCCAAATGACCTTTCTGGCTCTGGAAGAAATATTTAATTTTTTAGAGTTTTTGTCATTGCTGGGTTTTGTATAGAAACATATGTGGAAGTTTGAGTTGTGCCTCCAAAAGTTTAAATAAAACAGTAAAAGTTCTGTTTGAAGATGGAAATAAGATTTGGCAATATTGTTAACAGGAAAAGAAAAGTTTTCAAGCAGTGTACTTAGGAACAAAGATAATTTATTTTATAATTAAATATAAACGCACATTTCCTCGACTGAGCATGCTAAACCTGAAATACACTTTGAATTTCAAAAATACGTGGCTTTTCTGATCTGTTAAGGATTATAAAAGTCATAAACTAAAGAAGTTAAATCTATAAATCTAAGAGTTATTTTGGCTTATGTTCTCTTATTTACTCAGTTTTATATCACAAATAAGTGTATTAGGTCAGTAGTTACTCTGGGCTTGCACTTATGTGGAAACAGAGTGCAATCCATGTTTTTGTCCCAGTCTGCAGACTTATGTCAGATCCACACGTAGAAAGAAACAAAATGTGGAGCCAACATCCGCAGTACAAGTCTCAAGTCTTTACTTGTGGCTATACTTTTGGGTAAAAGATCAAGGGCTTGATCTTTGTGGCAACAAAGTGGGAAAAAAGGGCAACAAGCTGCTAAGGGCCAGATCCAGTGATCCAGCATGACTGCACTCATGGCTGGCCTCTTGGCACCGAGATGCTGGGTAGCTGCCTGGTGGGAAGCAAGACACTCTGATGATTGGGTGGCTGCTGAGACTCACTGGGTGGTTTTGAACTTGTGATAGAAACTCCTCTGAGATAAGACGTCCATTTCCAAGGAAAGCATTCAGATAGCAGGCCATACATAGAGGGGTCACTGACCCCCTCTACTAAGTGCAATTTTTAGACAGAAGCACCCGCTGCACCTTGCACAAAACTCAAGCTTTCAGAGTGTGCCAAAGAGATCAGCTTCCTCAAACTCCTTGTGAGAGCTTCTCCTTGTGAGTCCCAAATAACTTCATGTGTGCAAATGGGGCTAGGACACGCTGTTGTTTCAAACTGGGAAGCAGGTGTGGGTAAGTGTGGTGAAACACCTTTGGGTATTGGGCATGGTTAGACAGAACTTGCAACTTCAGTTTCTTTTCTTGTCCCTGTAAATATAGCCAGATGGAATGCTGTTGTGTGTGGCATGTGATAGAAGTGTGTTAGGTGCATCTTTGGTGTACATCATTTTCTATCATTGGCCAGAAGAAAACTTTTAGGAGGGATTTTTGGCTTTTGCCTTCTGAGAAGCACAGAGATGGTGTAGGTGGGTGGAGGGCAATGGCCAGCCTTAAGGTCCTCTACCTCTAATTCACTCTACCAGGCTGTGCAACAGCCTGCTGAGCGAATTAGAGCTGCTTCAAAATTTCAGGCCAGTGTAGCTCTGGTGTGGAAGTTCTTCCATGGGCATTTGTCCTCCTTCTTTCATTCCCTAAGAGGCTCTACTTAGAAAAACCTGTAGCACTTCATACAAAACACAAAACACTTCTGCTCTAGAAAATGCTCCTTAGAGCCATTGAGTCCCCTTCTCAGCCTGTGAATGCAGCTGCAGTGTCATGTACAGAGGGCAGACCAGGTCAGACTAATTCCCTCTTTGGGAAGCATGGGCACCAGCCAGAGACTTGAAATATGCAAGAAGCTAGTTTTGGAGAAGTCATGGACATGGTAGTGAGAGCTGGTGTAATTCTCTTCTTATTTATGGAAAACAAACGAAAAACCACAAACCCCAAAACTGCTGCATTGCTCAATGTGTATATATAAAGCCATAATAATTGCTACAGAAAGTGGAGACCCAAAGAAACTCCTTTTGTTTTGCTTCTGTAATTTCCAACAACCTTTTAGTTAAGGTTTACAGTGGGAAGGGAAGTTTAGAAAGCAGTATCTTGAATTTATCAGAGGACACCTGTTCTTGAACCCCTGTTTAGGATAACTAATGGGGTATTTCTAGGCAGGTGGCTGGGGCAGGGTGCATCTCTGGGAGAGCCTGAATGAAGTTTCTTGGAAGGATTTTATTCATGCTTAGTTCTGTGTTGCAACAGCCGAAGAGTGCACCACCACAACAGCCACTTCATTGTTAGTGCTTCACCTGTTAGTGCCTTTACTAGGTAACTAATTTGCTGTTAACTTGTGCATGATCACAAACTACCTTCATTTTCTGTTGGAACTTGAAATAAGTGCTGTGATTGAATATATGGTAGGTACCATGAAGACAGTGACAGGCTTTCTTAATTCAGGTGTGTCACTACTGGTCTGGAGACCTACTTTGGATATTCAGGTGGTGAATTACAGCTGTAATATATGCTTGGAATTTTAGTTAAAAAAAACAAACATAAATGTGGAAATGTACTTCTTATCTCTGTATATGTAGTGTTGGCTATGCAAACTGTAAATTGGCAAATCAGGTTTTTTTCCTGCTAGCAGTCATAATTTTGATATCTGTAGCCTCATTTTGAGTTTACTGGCTACATTTCTGGGTTGAATACTTTTGAACTGATGTCCCTGTACTTGAAGATTAGGAGCTCTCTAATAGTTATGAGGTTCAGGGTTTGATTCAGTTTCTGAAGTTAGCAAAAGACAATGGAATTTAGTAGGCTGTGATTTAGTCCTAGTGCACATAAATAGTTATTTTAATGGGAATAAAGTGTGTACTTAATGTCTTATAAAAAATAAGAGATACTGACAAGAAGTTCTTTTGCCATTACTTATAAGATCAAATTAAAGATTGAAGTACATTTATGTTATTAGACAACTACATAGGGATATGTGAAAGTGTGTTAAGCTATTTGTTTTCTTTTTAGTATCCTTTCTTTGGAAGGCAGCATAGAATAATTTCAAGTGAGTGGTGTCAACTTTTTTTCCACAGTCTAAAAAAAACAGTAATCTTCAGAAAATGAGGGATTTGCAAGTTTGTGGGCAAAGGAGTAGTTATTACCATTGGAGGACTTTAGTGTGCTTGTTAACTGAATTGCATTTTGAACACAGTCCAGCATCTGTGGGCATTTAGCCATGTGCTGTATTAGAAACTTGGTCACCCAAAGCTGTTGTGAGAGATCAGGGAGAGGGAACAGCTTCAAAGGATAAACCCATGCAAATTCTAAATTAGCCCCTGGAAGTTCTCTCTGCATGGACTAAGGCATTGGGAAACCTGAGATTACCTAGTGCCTGAAGTGGAATGTATGGTAATGTTGGATTTTTATTTTATTTTATTTTTTTTTTAACTTGTTACAAAATGTTCTCTTTTTTTGATAATAAAGGTCAAGTTCATTTCCTGCATTGCTTCTATTGAGGCAGATTTAAAAATAGTGACCTTTTTGGCTCATGACTTGGATCCATTTTTTATTTGTTTGGATTTGGAGAGGTTTGAAGGTTTTTGAGTTTTTGTTTAAGGATCCCTTATTCATGGGTTTTCTGTGCCTAGATCTCATAGGATGAGTTTGCACGGGCTTCTGTTAATCAAGGTAGGTTGAAGAAGCATTTTATCTTGCCTTGGTCTACCTCTAATCTCTTAAAGCAGGATTTTGAGATACCCTGGGCATCCAGTAGTTTAAACTTCTGCTTTCACAGGTATTTCTTCACTTCAGCTGAGATAGATGAGTCAATGAACAGCTTGGGGCTTTACAGAGATTTCTAAGAACTTTGGGTTCCAAAAAAACCCAAAAATATAAGTTGAGGCACTATTAGAGACCCCTCACCATGTTCTTTTCTGCTTCAGTTCTTCTCCTCTACATAAGCTCTAGAAAGCAGCCAAGATTTCTCTGCTTCCAGGTGGCTGCTGAGGTAGAAGCTCCTTCTTCCTTAGGTGGAGCTGTAACAGTCAAATATAAAAATCATTATGCTATGAAAGTATGTTCCTTCACTCTTCTCTGTTCTGTGATGACATCCTGAAAAGTGGGTAAACCAGGCTGCAATATGAACTTATAATGCCATACGTAATCCAACTATTCATTTAACCTTAGTATTTAATGAAACTGGCTTTAGTTAATGTATTTAATCAGATTTTTGTCCATATATATTTGTTTCTGAGATTTTGACCACTATTCTTTTGAGATTTCTTTTTGCAGATAGCTAGCTGATCCAACTGAATTTTATGTTCTTTAAAATTGTCATATCTCTACTTTTTTTTTGAAAAATCTTTATAAGCTTAAATCTTCTGAGAGCTCATTACCACTACAAACTCAATCACACCATATCGTAAGTTATGTAACAAATTCCAGCTTCTCCAAAGTCAAAACAATAGTATCAGGAATTAGCTTAAAAATTAGTACATATGCCAAGTAAACATCCACAAAAAACTGATATGCATCACACATTTTAATTGACCTAATTTTATTTACTTTCTAACAAAGATTTCTTTTCTGCTTAGTCAAAACCTAGTGGATTTTTATGAGTGGAATTAATAGAAAGCAAAATAGCTGTTGCTCAGTATTGGAGTATGCACCTTGAAAGAATAAGAGTTTGATACTTTTTGCAGTGGAATTTTTCACATGCAGAAAATGAGATTAGTCCTTGGAATTTCATAATTTAATTTCTTTAGAAACTAGCTAGAGTTAAGATTCAATATGGACCTGTTTCAGAGATAATTTAAAATTGTGTCTTTAAGAGTTTGCGAGGGTTTAAAATTTTTACCAATTGCTTTAAATTAAAATTGAATTGTATTTAAAGTGGGACCAATAGTAATTTTCTTTTTTTATTCTCCCTAAAACTATGCAGTTTAAAACAGAAACACATTTGATCTCAGTTACATAAATGTAACCTCAATCAAAGCTGAAATGCTGATGTCTTTATTATAGGGGGAAATTCTTTCTGAAAAGCCAAATGTTGCAGCTTTTTATGACTTCATGATATAAATTATTCTTACTGTAAATTGTCACGCAATTCAAATAAACTGATGATTTGATTTCCATAGCCCTCCTTTAGATTAAAGCCATAATATGGTACTGAGTAGGTTTTGGTGGGATTAATTCATACTCTTAATTTTTAGAACTTTAAAACAGTTTTTCTGATTAGAAAATTGTGGTTTAAAATCAACCATGTCAAGTAAATCAAGTGTCTCTTACACAAAGGATTGGCTTCTGGTGAATGTCTGCATGACACGACCTACAAAGGAGGGTCATTTTGTCCCTAAATCATAGATCCATTTTTATATGGACCCAGTG
Organism: Pseudopodoces humilis; assembly: GCF_049639895.1. NCBI lineage: Eukaryota > Metazoa > Chordata > Aves > Passeriformes > Paridae > Pseudopodoces > Pseudopodoces humilis. Next base: position 34,792,082 of record NC_142205.1, read on the forward strand.
CAGGGATGGATGGCTTATATCTGAATTCATGAATGAGAAAGGTAGCCAGCAATGTGTGTTCTGCTCACTGAAAGATTATGTTTCGCTCTTGTGGCTGCCTTTGTGTTTTGTCTTCTTAAAGCCTAATTAGATTTCCCCTTTTTTTATTTTTGCTTTTATGCACACTTATATATGTGGCGTTACAAGACTGAGGTGTATTTTGTCTAAAAGTCATTGTAAATTTTGCACAACTACTAAGAAAACAAAAGAAAAAAGAAAGAGCTCCTGCATTTCAAAGTGTTTGGAATTGATCCATTAGTCAGAAAAAAATCTGTATCCCTTTTACTCCTTTCCTCTCCCCCATTCTCTTAAACTACTGGGTGGCAATCCTGATTTTGGAACAGGTGTCCAAATAACATGTGTTAGGCTGCTTTGTAACTGCAACAAAAAGTTATAGTTTAGAAGTACTTTATGTATTTTCACAAGGCAATTTTGTTGGCTGGTTATATCCAACACCTTTAAGGAAAAATACGTCTATTGGATTATTTCTTGGGCATTTTTAACCAACTGTGTTGTCCTTTTATGTAATTAAATGTATTAGAGGGAAAGATTTTCTTGGAATCAGATTTTCGTGTAGAGGTGTCCACATGAATTTTGCGGGAGTAACTTGGGCCACTCAATCTAGCTGAAGCTTCGCAGTAAAAGAAATTTTGAATCAACATGTCCTTATTTTGTTGCGTATGCTTGGAATATTTACAAAAAATGCTAATGAGATATGCTCAGCTAGTTTCATTAGAGAAGTGTGTTGATTGCTTTCCCAATTTCATCTGTACTGTTTTACGACAAGATGAGCAGAAAGCAAGACACTGGTTAGATTCAAAGCCAACAAAAAAGCCTCGAAAAATTTTTTCATGTGACACAGCAAAGGGAGACTATTAACAGACAAAAGGGGAATTTGTTTAATATGGCTTCATATATAGATCTCTAGAAAATATATTGATTCAGCAGAATTGTTTTTCCTAATATCCAGTGTAAATAACATGTGCTGTAAGTATAAATCTGGTACTCTTTGTCCAAGATAAGATGGATATGGAACATTACTTATTTCCTCTTTCCTTATATTTAGCTCTTAACTTCCCTCAATCTCCTCTTCTTTAGACTAAACACAAGTCTCTTCAGTGTGTTTTTAGTTTTTTAACTCATGTTCAGCTTGTGACTTATAGGTGGCTTTACTGGAGAGCTGTTACAAAGTTAGAACTTCTTCAGTTGTGTTTGTCCTTTTGAGTATTCCTGCTTGAAGGACTGAAATTAAAAGATTCTGAAGAGTAGAAGTGTCCTAACAAAATCTCGCTGTCTTTTTTTTTTTTTATTGACAAAGTTTCTTTTGAATTCTGTTCCTGTCATCCAAACTTTTTACAGCCTACCACTAAGCAGTCAGAAACATATTTTGGTAAATGTCTCTCCTCTTCAGCTACCCAAATCCAGAATGGGTACGTTCAACTGCACAGCAGCAAGTGTGTTAACTTTGACAGTGAACACAGCTGTGTTCACTTTGACAGTGAAACACTGACAAACAATGTAGGGTACAGTTTTCCAGCAGTTTTGCTTCCCTCTTTGTAGTAACTTCCTCTAGACCATACTTCCTGCGTCTTAGAATATCAAGGAAAAAGCCTTACTAAAGTCAAAATAAATTACAGAGTGGACAAGATGAGGCTTGTAATTCTCACTGAGGTCACCAGCTTTCCAAGAAAACTGAGCTGACAGAAAAAATTACACAGATTTTTTTTCTCAAGAATAATCGTAAGAGGGAAGTGCAGCTCCATGACAACTGTTTGTATTTCTTGTACTCCTTAGCCAGTGCAACACATTGGAGAAAAGGCTGAGTTTGCTAATCAGTATCTTTTAGCGGGTTCCTTTGACCACGGAACCTCTCAATATCATTCATGGGGCAGAATCATGGGGACAGGGGTTGGGGAAGCTATTATACAGGTGCAGCCATATCATCAGGCTTTGGTTTCTGACTTTATTTAGGCTGCAGAAATAGTGAGTTTAAAATTATGTGTGACCTGTCTTGCAGCAGAGGCCGTCTGGATCTGACTTGTGGCTGCATATGCATGCAGAGAGGGTGCAAGGCTGAGTTGCTGGCAAGCAGAGGAAGAGTATGCCTCATGTGACAATGTGACAGTGCTGCTTATTGCCATGTAGAAGGTTTCTCCTAACTCGTCTAATCCATATTGCTCTGTCCTGATCAGGAAACCATTTCCCTGCCATAAGAGGAAAAGATAACGATACTAATTTGATGTGATTGGTGTGTTACACATAGCTGTAACAGATGTTTACAATCTCTTGGGGGATAAGGGATAAGGACAACTCTTCATTTTCCTCCCTAAGAACTTGCAAATAACTTGTTTGTTTATTGTTTGCTCTAGTGTTTGTGCAGTTGGAATTGAGCCTGGGGTAGGAACTCTGGTTTTCTTTTCTAGTCTCCTGAAACCACCAGTCCCCCAGATTGGTTGTTCTCAAAGATGGCAAGTAATAGCCTGTTGTTCCTTCTGAAAAAATTGAAAATATCTTATAGAAAACTAGACAAAGTAATTTGATTTTTAAAGCATCCAGATTAATGCATAGGAGAATACTTTCCCTATTTCAGTTGAAGCCCTTTGTTACTGTTACCCATGTCAGCTGCCTGGTTACAACTGACCTTTTTTAATCCCAAATATAAAGACTGAAAGGCATAAATATGTCTTCTCATCACCATCTGTCTATAAGTTGCTCTTCTCCTGATTAGGCAGAAGATCAACTTTACTTTGAAGGTTAATGCTCTATTTAATAGAAAACTGTTTCCTTCTTCACACTCTGGATTAAGTCCTCCCATGTAGTTTGAGTAGGCTTTAGCAATAGTTGCTCTCTAGTGATTTGCTCTATCCTCTTTACTGAAAATTGTGATAAGCACTTAACAGAAGCTTGCTGGACAATCTGTTCTGCTTCATTCTTCATCAGATGAGAGAGTTAAAGCACGTTTGTTTCTCGGTACTCATGTCCCATACATTGGGTGGTCGGATCATGAGAGGCCAAGTCCTACTCATCTTTCTGTGGTTAACGTTCTTTCCACTGCCTTTATTCTTTTTATTCTGGTTACTATTAAGTTGCAGTGGATTCTCTGTTTAAAAACAACACATGCTGTAGTAGAGATAATGATGCACAAATTGGCATCTATTGCAGATAGAGCTTTGAAAAAAACACCCATCAGTACTTGGTGATACTCTGATTTACCAGGTCTCATGTTCTCTGTGCAAGTCAATCGCTTGTTTAAAAAAAAAAAAAAAAAGAACAAAAACCCCATAAAACAACAACAACAAAAAGACCAAAATCCACCCCCATCTGTAAAAGCTAAACTAGATAAATTTGTGTCTGGTATATAATTTGAACTGATTAGAAGCTAGAGGGCTGGATTTAGAGCTGTACCACTTTACATAAGCTAGCAATCTGGTCTAGGAAAGGAAAAACAGCTTTATATTTACAAGGACATAAGGTAGATTTATTAGAGTTTGTGTTTTTGGTGATTGATGTAGTACATAGCCATAATAAGTGCCAGCTGTTACTCCTCTGAAAATCAGAAACAATAATATTTCCTTTTAGTTCAGTGTGAACTATCTGATTTGCTTGAATTCCTTTTTAATTCAAAGGACTTTATATTTGCAGTTACAAATTAGAAATATGTCTACACAAACAAATTAGAAACATTGCACCATAATACTACGATGGAACCTGAGAGCAGCATCCCAAATGTGTATTGTCATGGTTTGTTATCCTTCATGAGCTAGATCAAAAGCATTTTTCCATTTCTGCCCATGCTTTAGAATTAAGTACTTTCTCCATTAAAGCTGATGTGGTTTTGGCTGCTCACTTCACTTGTTACTCTAGCTGTATATGGAAGCACAGTGTTTTTGTTAATGGAATTCAAACAGACTTAACTATTCTGTTCCTTTTTATCTCTACTTTGAAAGTTCATTCTTTGTTAGCAACTGTTAAATAACAGATTTACATATTTGGCATGAAAAAAATCAGAGTTTTGATGTACTGTCAGATAAATCTAGTGAACTACACGCTACAAGTAGTTGTCATAAACTCATAATATATCTGGTCTCTTTAGCCCTTAAGGAAATTGAATTTTCGTAGTCCTTTTCAGTTTTCTGTAACTAACTGACATGTTGAGAAATGGCATGTGTGGTATAACAAGACCTAAAAATAAAATGTTGTGTTTGCATAGTGTAACTGTGTAAAATGGAAGAAAGTGAAGTTGAAATAAAACAATTGTTCAATATGCATAGTCATGTAATGCAACAAGCACATTCCTGCAGCTTGTTAATAAATTCAATAAATGAGAGTTATCAACGGCTGGTATCTGCCTGTGTTGTTGTCCGAATGAACAAATGGTCCATGGTGACCTTTGATAGTTTATTTTAATTATATTTTAGTGGCTGTTTAGGGTTCTCAGACAGGTTTAGTTAATAAAAAAAAAAGTCTCGCTGACATTCTTATAGATAATGAGTGTCTTACAGTGGTTCTCAGCCTTCAAGTTACACAACTTTTGCCTTTTTAAATGAAATCATGCTGCTGCTTGTAAAAGACACTGCTACTCAGTTTGTGTATCAGAAGTGGCATCAGTTTCCTTAAACAGCTTGCTGTGGTCCACTGATGCTTAATGTTTAGGCCCAATTCTGCTAACTTGTGTGTGCGAGTTTTACTGAACCTTAAACTCCAGATAAGGAGAGGTTACAGATTGTAAAAAGAAGACAGTACTTACTTTTGGTTTGCACCTGAGTTCTTCTGCTTTAGAATATATGAAAAAAAATTATTACTTTTGTAGTTATTTGTGTCTTTATAATGTTCTGAAGTTTAAATAGAAATTAACTAAAGCATTTTTATTTCTGGAAACACACAAAATTGTCATTTGCTTTTAAATATGTATGTATAATATGTATATGTTTTGCTTTTAAATATACATATTTTGGATGTATTTTATTCTGTCATTCGCGTCTGTTTACTCTTAAAAAAGATTATTAGAAGTCAAAATACAGAGGTGCTACCACTTAGAGATGTAAGCTGAAGCTTTGTTATTTTAGGACCTGTGCTTTTCAGAAATAAGTTTCCCTAATTTGACCCTCAGTAACCCTTGAGAGTCTTAAGCGCAAGTTCCAAACTAATTACATTAATTGCTTTACTGGAACTAGCTAGGCATTTTCTGTTTATACATTAATGTAATATAAATATATCTCAGGCAACAAAAGCCCTTGGGGCAAATTTATGTCCCGAGTAACCCTGTTCTAGTGACCTCAACAGAATTACTCAAAGTCAAGACAGAATTTAAATTGGAAGACCAGATCTTCAGCTGCTGTTAATAGTCTCAACTCCACTAAAATCAGTGTAGCTCTGGTCACAACAGCCAGAAAGACAGAATGACTCCTTCAATTATGTTTTTTGATTTGCAGGCACTTCTAGCAAAGGGATTGGACTGCCTTTTCATTCCAGGTTTAAAAATTAGCAGAATTTAGCTATAGAAAAAATTTTCATTTTAGTCTAGTAATTTTATAATTTATACAACCTTCTTTTTTCTGCATTTTGAAAAAAAGCCTTCATTGATTGGTGATGAACACAACCTCTTTTTGTCCTGCATCTTTGGTTTTTCTGTGCCATTTTCTGCTCTATGATCTAGCATCTAAAAAAAGTTTCTCTAACCAAGCAATATATAGGAAGTTATACTTAACAATTCCATGGTGTTGCTTAAGAGTCTGTATAAATATAGGAATAGTCACCTAGTAATATAAAGCTTTTTTCAAAAATAAATTTAAAATAAAGGCTGATCTGTACTCCAGTCCTACAGATGTCACTTTATTTTCACCTTGGGATTATCTCCTCGGTTTAATTAAAAAAAGATGGGTCAGAATTAAGTCTGGGTGAAAGAAGATTCTCAACTGGAAAGTTGAATTGTGAGTATTTGGTTTGGGAAGAACTGCAAGTGATCTACATTTTTTTACAATATTATAGCAATAACCTATCAATGGGAGTTGTTTGATAGAGTTTTCATTCAGTAGTCAACATTAACACTTTTTTTTCCAGCACATTGTATTGTGTCTCTATTCCTCCTCTCAGAGGTTTTTTGAACTAACTGTAGGGGTCAATAACATCTTGTTTTTTTTAAGTGACCTCCATTTGCTAAACAAATATTAAGTTGCCCTCAGTCAGTTGACTTGCTGGAAGAGAAGCTGCATACACTTCTTATATGTTCTCTAAAGCTCTTCTGCAGGCTTAGCCAAGGAAGTCGAATTGTAGGTCAAGATGCAAGGCCGGTGATCCTCACTGTTGATTAATGTTTCAGTGTCTTGCTGGTCAATATCCCCAGCAGAACTGAAGCCCTGCTGATTTTTTTGTCTCAGGAAATGTTTCCTGTCAAGGCCTCTTGTCTATCGAGAGAGTCAACTGCACCTCCCAGCTAGGGTGCCTGTATTCTGATCCAGTGTGTATCCTGTGCCAAATGAGATGGAGTTAGGCAGTCTCAGAATTGCAAGCTGTAGATATTCCTAGGGTAACTTTTAACAGAGGTGGTTGGAGTACCAGTGCAGGATAGCTGTACTTATGTGGCTGTTTGATCAATTCCAGATAATATTTTTAGTATTCAGTTCTGGTTTTTAAACCCAAAGTGTTAGATAGCTGAGATTTTATCCTTGTTTGGCTAGGATAAAACATTTCTTCCCATTGCCTACAAATGTGTTGGACATGTTATTGCATAGACTTCTACAAGTTTTTCATAATGTTAATTTACAGCAGTACAGCTTCTCCCAAAATAGCAGTGCTAATTTGAAAGTGTGACAGCTGACAGACAAACTTTGTGAGATTGTCTGTACACACTTTTTAATTAATGTTTTGTTACTGGAGTTGAGAGGGATGGACACAGATTTTAGAGAAGAAAAAGAGTTTGTTGGAAGAAAACAATCAAAATTTGGATGACAGACAGAAAAGTACTATCAGCAGATGGTCAAATCTGAGGAAGAACAACTCGAAAGCAAAACATAAATCTTCTGGTTTATAGACTGTCAGGGAAGAATTGCCTGCAGAGAGATGCACACAGCCTAGGAATCAATCAGGAAGAGACAGACCTCTGCATGCAGACCTATCAATAAGGCATTGTTGGAACAGCTGTGATGGATGGATGTAGGAAGACTGGCAGGGAAGAAAGGAGTGGGGGTTTTCCTTTGCAAGTAGAAGCAGTTTGAGTGGGTGGGTTTCTTGATTAGGATCAGAGGAGGGGCAGGTATGGGTGACATAATGGTGAGCGTAGGGATCACTTGCTTAGTACGAGAGTAAGAAAATGTCATATTTAAACAGCTCCGAGACCCTTGTTCTTGGGATGGACTTTAGCCTCCCTCCTGCCTGCTGGAGGGGCAGTGCATAAAGGCAGCCCAGGATGTTTCTGGAGACTGTCAAAAGGATGCTAATGAGGGTGCAATATATCTGAGAGAGAGTCCTCACAAATAAAGAGCTGGCCAAGAAAGCAATAATCAAAGACAGCCTTGGCTTGTAGCAACCAGGAATTACTGAAGCTCATGTGAGGAATCTGAGTTACAGGGTATCATCCTTCCCATGAAAAGAACCAACTTTAGGTTTAATTAGAGAACTGGTAAATGGGATATTTTTGGAGTCAGACTGTGAATGCTAAGGGTAAATCATGCTTAACTAATCTGATCACAGTCTCTGATGAAATTACTAGGTTTGTGGATGACAGCCCTCTCCTGGGATTTGTCCTGTTTTACTACAGTCACAGATCCACATGTTATTCTGAGTTGGAATGGACCCACAAGGATTGTTGAGTCCAATTCATAAGTGAATGACCCATACAGGGATCAAACCCACAACCTTGGTGTTACTGTGCTCTAACCACCTTTTTGTATCTTTGAAAGTTACAGGAGAAGAGGGTACATGATGGTGAACCAGAGCACACCCCCATATGTTTTTTGTATAGCAACGAACTGGAGGTGTGGAGGCAGTGAAGCTGACAGGTTTGCCATTGAGAAGGACTCAGGTACACTGGAAAAATGGACTGACTGGAATCTGATGAGATTCAATAACGACAAATGCAAATCTTTAACCTGGGATGGAAGAGCTCCTTGCAGTGATGGAGGCTGAGGTTCAGTGGTTGAAAGCAGTTATGTGGGAAAGGACTTAGGGTTCCTGGTGGATGGTTAAGCTGAACATCAGCTGGTGTTATGGCCTGCCGGCCATGCAGACTGACAGTGTCCTGGGCTCCCCCAAAAGGAGTGTGGGCAGTAAATTGAGCAAAGTGGTTGCCTCTATTTGACCGTTAAACCACATGGGGAATACTGTGCTTGGTTTTCAGGAAAAAGAATAAAAACCAACAAAACAGGAAAGATATTGATAAACTTGACTGAGCCTAGCAGTGGGCCACCAAGATGGGCTGAAACATCTGCCCAATGAGAAGGATCTGAGAGAACTGGACCAAATAGTGGTCTTCCACTTAGAGGTTATTTCAGATATGGAACCAGGCTTTTCAATGAGGTGCACAGGCTTAGAACAAGAGGGAATGACCATATGTTGAAATAGGAGAGGCTTCCAAAGGATATAAGGGGGAAAATATATTTTTTATGGGGATGATTAAGCAATAGAACTAGTTTTGTAGAGAGACTGTGAAATTTTTTGTCGTTGGAAAATTTGGGATGTTGGACTAGACGGCTGTTGGGGACCTTTACAATTTGTTACTCTATGAGGATTAGAAGGTAACGAGTACTAGTTGGCCATAGGCAAGCAAACAAAACAAGAAAAAAAAAATATACCCCCTCTGAAAAAACAAAGAAAACCAAACCCACACACATTTTCCCCTCCCAACCAGGCTCATAAATCTTTACTTGGGAGATTTTTAAGTGGAAATTATATTTCCAAGTTTTTAATTTTTCCCTTACTTACAAAAAATACTACCATGTGACCCAGTAATATATTGAAATCATTAAAATGGGAGTCACTAATATACCTGTGATAAATCTGAAGTAATGAAAGAACGCATATATAACTATATATTCATTTATGCCATTTATACCTTTGAATTTTTAAATTTTCTTTGTCTTTTTAATTTTTCTCTGGAAAAAAATAATAAACGGGTTTTTTTTAGAATAATGTGCCATATTTTCTGTCTGACAATGCATTTTCTGACATCTGTTTCTATCTAGAATAGTTCATGCTTTCTGAAAACCAGGTTAAGTATAAATCTAGAGACCATCACTTCAAATATAATGACAAATCAACATATTTTTGATATACCATACTTTCTGATTCAGGATATGATACCAAGTGTAACTTCTACCTTTATTAGCAGATCCAGGCCTTTTGTCAGGAATATTGGTATAGTCAGTTAAAGACCACTTCCTGTTTGTTTTTCCCAGAAAGAGTTAAAGTTTTGTGGCTTTAAATTTGGAGGTACTGCTAAACAAGTATAATTCTGCCCGCTAGTGATGTTTGCGTAACATGGCTGTCTCAATGAATTCATATGGGGCTTTAGTGTGTACTGGCACTGGGCAGAGCTCTAGGAGCTGAAGACTTATTGCTCCCTTTTCCATGTATTCCCTGCAGTTTCTGTGTGATTTTCTACTAATGTGATTACTGTGTGATTTTTGTACTAATTTTGTCCAGGAAGAGTGTCATGAAATGTTGCTGTTCATATAAGGAATGTCCATCTGCTCTTCAAAACTACCTTCAAATGTGTTAAGCCCTAAGAAAGATCACTTTGCCTTACCCTAAGAAGGGTGCTGAGTCTGGCAGCACTGAAGTCTACCTGTGGGCAGAATCAATAAGCACAAATAGCTTTGGCAGTTGGAGCTGGGAGACTTTAATGCATGTGTCATTTGGTCTTAAAGATGGTGGTGAGAAGTCTTAGGCAACTCATTAAGGAATGCTCTAAGGAAATGTTAGCATTGAGCTCAGCATGCCAGCCTCATGTGGTTGCAGAGAACAGGAATCCATCCTTAAATGCTGAGTATTTGTTAAAAATCTGAAAAAGGCTGAGAACAGAATGTATCTGGACATGTCAGAGAATTATTTTCTGTTCTGAGTGCAGGCTGCAAAGCAACATGACTTAGTGCAGGCTTCACTGAGAGACGGTCAAGATAAGACACACAAGAATTTCAATTCACAGAAAAGACATTATTTGGAGTTCAGTTTAAAAACATGCAGTATTGCATGCATTTACTGCCTGGGTGTCATGCACTTTGTTACCTTCTAAAATTTGGATTGTCCAGTTCTAATTAATATTCTCCATGTGTGTGCTTCATGTTGCTTACAGTGAGGCTAGTGGGGTAACACCTCTTTCATTTAAGTTACAGCAGTCTAGACTTTGAACTGCATCACTCTGCTGGGTTATCCAGCCTCCCTTATTGTATATTATATTGTATAACAATTATACTACATTGGGTATCCCTTATTATATATTATATATTGTGGCATTTTGTCCCATGATACTGAAGAAAACGAAGAAGTTCTTCTGCAAAGCCCACAAGCTGATCTATACTGATCTGTACCTCATCTAGCAATTAGCTGTGCTCTTTACTGCGACTATATGTGCCAGGGTGAAAAGAGTGGTCAAGGTGGTGCTTGAGCCCCAGAAGTTAACCACTGTTTCTGAGTATATGAGTCTAGCACTTGCTGACTGTAGCAGTGTCCCAAACTTACCAAGTTTGCATCCCTTTTTGTCAGTGGGAGTTAAGTGCTCTTTTGCATTTAAAGTAAATAGCTGATAAAATCTTCTGACTAGCATGTGCCTTTCAAGCATGAAAAATACCAGTTTGTATGTCATTTGGCAGTGACTGTTTCAAACTCTGTTGGAACATAAGGTAACCTTGAAAGTGGACCCCATTAAATAGTACTCTTATCACTCACATAGTGATGTCACAGAAACTGCAAACCTTGAGCAGCAATTATACATTTGCTGCTGCTTGCAACTCACTCTTTTTAACTAAATGAATACTTTTTAACTAAATGAATACTCAGTGTGTTTAAGCTTTACCCAGTGTGTTGCTTTATGCTTCTGATCCTCATGTAAGCAATTCTTAATTTTTTGTCTGCTGCTCAAGAAATTTTGTTCAAATTACAGTAAAATGCTATTAAAAGCATGTTGGAGTATTGGCCTCTCGTAAGACAAAAATCAGTCAGTGAACTCAGTTTCTCAGACTGTGGCTTACAGTTGACATATTGCTCACAAGTCAGAAACTAATATTTATAATTGAGGCTAACAGAAACATTTGAAGTTACCCAAAGACCCGTCTGAGCTAAGGACTGTGGGCCTGCATAGACACTAAATCTATAGATTTAAAAATCTAAATGTTTAACATAATGATAATATTGAGTGCTCACTAACGCATCTTTCTAATCAATAGAAAAAAAATACCTTTTTCTTGACAATGTATTAAGGAGGCATGTATTTCTCTAACATAAGATTTTATTTTTCTATATCTCTATTAAAAGTATTGTGCTACAAAGATGCAGATAATATCACTGATAACATGAGTGTAGATAGGATGACCCAAGGTAGGATTACAAGTCTGAGGGAGTTCAGAGGGTGTGAGACGGTCATGTGATGGTTTCCTGTGGTAAGACCAGTAAGTGCTTGGCTTTCTACCTGGACAGCTTTGCTTGTGTTGGTTTTGTATTTTGCTTGAAATGTTTGCAGTGACAGAGGTTAAGTTTGTGATGTAAAAAGTCTTGCAGCGTTAATATTTTTTTCTTTAATTCAGCAGACCATTTAGAATACAGGGGTCAGAGAAATTGAGGTAGCTACATTTCCACAAAGACCTTGCATGGGGAGGGACTATGGAGAAAAGCCCATTTCCTAAAAATGTATCTGGTTAATACACAAATGCAACAGGTATTTATCATGTATTGATAAAGTTGATTAGACAAAACTGGCTCCCTGAAGCTGCTTGGCTTCCTTTTGATAGGACTTGCATGAGGAAGTCAGGGAGTCCAATTAAAGCCAGGCTTTACTGTGGGAGGTGTTAGGAGTTAATCAAGATTTTGACAAGGGTTGTACCAAATGTATCTCATGTTCATGGCGCCTCTTAAGGAAGGAAAGGCTCCATTTAGGTGGGCTTTGTGGATTGTTATAGAGAGCAAACTCGAGCCCTCAAGCCTCATTGGTCTACCTAATGTCAAATGCTGCTGAGAGCACGATGAGCACACACACTTGTCAGAGCATTTTTTCAGTCTCCTCAGCTCCTGTTTAATGTCTCTGAGGCATAATTACTGTTTTTGTTGATTTGGAGGGTCTGTCAATTCAGAGAAACTTGATTTGGTTGGGGTCTTTGAGTATAGTTTGAATTTTGAATTGTCAAGGTATGTGCTTCAGCCCCTTGGAAAGGGTTTTGTGTAGTGTCATATTGCAGGTTGCATATCCTGAGAGGTGACAAAAGGGTTTTTTCTTGCTCGAGTAGCTGGGATGTGCTGGAGACAAGCTCGTGGTGTTTTGTTTTGTGCTATTAGAATCAGGCACTTGAGTGAACTGTCTTGTCAACTGTGTCTGGGTTTCCTCATGTGTTCAGTTTGGATGAGGAAGAGACCAACAGGGCTGAACCGACAACATAGAAACACCCTTGTCTTTCAGTTGTACAGCTAGTCTGATAAAAAATTATGGCATTCACTTTGTCTAGATTGTAATGTTTGCATAGTGATGAAAAAATGTTTCATGAACATATGTTGTGTGGGGTAAGCTAGGAAGACTGCAGGCAACCTGATGTAAACATGCTAAAAAAAATAGAATCGAGAATTAATCATACAAACATGCCGTGGCAAGCAAAAATGTTTAGAGAAGTTAACAAAAGTTATTATGGGCATTGGTAAGGTCATGTAAAAATCACCAGATTGCTTTGATAAGGACCCGAAATGTAACCAAGAATTTAAGAGACTTTGGAGTAGGAAACTGTCTTTGGGTTTTAACAGAATGGCTGATATAGTAGTTAGGTCAGGAGAGGTTTAGAAAGCAAATTAGAATGTTTGAAATGAAAATTATACCAGCAGTAAGACAAAGATGAGTTTCCAGGTAACTATTTTTTAAAGTCCAATAGTGTTGACCATGGAAGAGCCAAAAAAAGAAAGGGTGAAAACCAGAAACTGCATTTTAGGGCTTTGGAATGGTAAAAGTCTTAGAAAGTTCAACATGATATTTAGGGCTAGGAAAACTACAGATACAGTAACCGTAGGGCCTGAAGCACATTACACAAAGTGATGTATAGATGCAGTAGTTAAGCTAGGAGGCTGAATCCTGTAATCCTCACTAAACAAAAATCCCATTGAAGTCGGTAGAAGATTTGCGTGAACAAGGAATGTATAACCAGGCAATTAGAGACAAAGTTGCAGCCTGACCTTGAGTGGGCCTTTGTGCCTGTGATTAGCTGTACCCAGAGCATCTGGGCACATTTGTTTAAAGGCACAGTCAATTTTAATGACAGCTCAAAACAGAAATACAATTATGCCATACTTTAAGTTCTAATGGATCCAAATGACAAATGCAAGTAACTGTAAAGAGATGTATTAAGGCAACACTTCTATAATCTTAGCCTTTTGAAACAGCAAATTCTGTGTTCTTTGTCCTTTCCTTCTCAGGAAAAACAGGAATTTAATAGATACTGCTCAAGTTTTGCCACTTATAATTGAGAGTGGCAGCTATTTGACTTTTCTTAAATGTAAGAGACCATGGGAGATTATTGTGTGAAGTGTCAGAAATAGCCTCTAGTTAAATTAATAAAAATATCTAATAGCATCTGCCATGCATGTTTATACAGCTAAATTAATAATTGCTCTCCAAATTGTTTTAGAACTATTTCAGTATGAAACAAAATGTCCTTAAAATTCATCCATTTACATTTTTCCATCTTTTGCGATACTAGTTCAAATAAATTTGAAAATAAACAAAACACTTTCTTTTAAAGCAAACTTTAATTCAGCATACCAGAAATGTCATTCTCACTGCCAGTTACTCTAATGAGACATGTGTTCCTTGTGTCTGAATCTACTTTGTTTGAAAAGAGCTGCTGTTAAAGCATTGAGGAAATTGCAGTTCTCAGTTAAAGAAATGTTAGAAACATGCAAGAACAAACAGAAGTTGTTTCATGGTCTGGTCCTGTAAATGGTGACCTCAGTGGCTACAATGGGCTCTTGGTATTACTAAGTGTGTGTCCAAAATTCCAGTGTCCAGGACTGCAATCCTGTAAATACATGTGTGCACTTTTTGGTACGTGCAATAAGCTACTGGAGAAAAAATTCAAAAGAATCCTTCTACTGCATTATTTTTGTGTGCACATAATTCCACCATGGTTTTATATGAAAACCATTATACATAATCTCTTCAGATTGTCTTTAGGAAGTAGTTTCATATGCTTGGAAAAGTACTTCCTGAAGGGTTTCCAGTAGTGCTGGAGAATTTTAAATTTCTATCTTCATAAATTCTCCAGCTTTGACACTTTCTACTGCTAAAATCCAAGAAAACCTCTAGAACCTTTGATTTTGAAGTTGATGAAAATGATAGGATCTATTTTTTCATAATGTTGAGAGCCTTTAGTTGGATTTTTTTCCCAATTTTTTTATCAGAATCTGTCATCTCAAGGTGTGTACCTTTACTGCTGAAGAATAAAATCTCAGGGGGTTGCACAGTCATAGTACTAACCCACTTTTACTCTCTTATTATTTCTTCTCCCGTTCCTGTTTTCATGTCACAAATCTTTCTGGTTTCTTTACCGAAAGTTCTTCTGTTCAAGACTCTGTGACCAAGTGGCTACAAAATGCAATGATACAAATCCATTTTTTTAATTTAAAAATTTGTTTGCTTCTACTAGTAGATAAAAAGCTTAACTTGAGTAAATATTTCAATATAACATTAAGGTTTATGCCTATGCTTAGCTTAATTTTAAATATTTTTGTTATGTCTTTGTACAGACTTGGAATAACCAGAGCCCCTTTCTCCTGCTCTCTGTATGCCTCTTTTTAATATATATAATCCATATAAGTCTGTTTTATTTTTCATAGTTTCTGGGCCTGCATAAGAATGGAGGCAGCTCAGCAAGGTGGTAGGGGATAAGTTTCAACTTATTTCAACTAATGTCAATTATCATGGATTTCAAGATGCAATGTTGTATCTTCCATCAGGGAATATATGTCTTCCTGCCATTCAAGGGAAGTCGATAGCGCAGGGCATACTTGCAATAAATTCATTCGGCGATCAAGCCTCATTCAAAAACTCTTCTGATAGCATACTGTGTTCAGCACTGGATTACTCTATGTCCTGTCAGTGTAAATTAGGATCTATTTTAATACTGCTGATGTTCCCTGATCCTTTTTAAGTAACATTGCAGTACAATATGCTATTCAGAATAATTT
Source organism: Pseudopodoces humilis (assembly GCF_049639895.1). Classification (NCBI taxonomy): domain Eukaryota; kingdom Metazoa; phylum Chordata; class Aves; order Passeriformes; family Paridae; genus Pseudopodoces; species Pseudopodoces humilis. The sequence continues at coordinate 34,807,490 of NC_142205.1, forward strand.
AAGCCAAAAATAATGGGCAACATACATTCTCCTGATTTAGTTGCATGAAAGGGAATCGTCACCAAGTCTCAATTTAGTTCTTGGATTTGCCATTCTCAAGGTTTCATTTGCCTTACTCTATCTCTCATGCCTTGCTGGCAAATCTCTTAATACCTGTCAGATTTTACATGGTGCAATAAGCTTTCTCCTTTAGTGATACACAAGCATGATTTCTCTTTTTGTGATCAAAGACCCTTGGTTTTGTTTTTTTATAAATTTTTTCCTCCCCATCGTTCAGAACAGATGTGACAGCTCCACAGAACTACTGACTTTTATACTGTAGTTTGGAATGAAGTTAGCCAGTCAGGGAAAAGAAGTATTACAGGCTGAATGCCTAAACAAATGGGTTTGTCTCTGCATAACTTATCTGTAACATTGTGGTGCAAAGGATGTTTCATGCAGAATTCAGAGTAGAGCAAATTTCCCACACAAATTACCAGGTTAGGCACAAGCGGCTTGTGGGTAGCAGGTCCTCTGAATTGTATACCTACTCAGGCTAAAAAAATTCAGATGAACTCTTCTTTTTGCCTGGATTAGCAAAGATCCTTTACATAAAATATTACAGTAATAGCTTGATAACAAAAATAAAATCTTCTTCTGCTACTTTTTTTATTAATGAAATCTCACAGTTTAATACCTTAGTTTCCAAACCTGTCTGATATGTTAATCTGGTGTGTTACTTTGGTTTATTAAATAGACTTGTGTCAAATTAACTGAAAAAACATGATGCTCAATAGCATAAACCAATAATAATTTAATGGCATATACTTAGAAGCCCTAAAATATAATAAAATGCACAGGTTTCTGAGGCACTTTGTCTTTCCTCTTTCATGTATACAAAACCTGTTTGCAATAATTTAAAACTAAGATTTCTTTTTAAAAAATGGAATTACTGTGTTATAACTTACTCATTTTTCTTTAGCTTTTTGTTGAATTTTAAGTAGTGTGTTGTGTTTATGGCTGGAATATATTTTTAAATAGTGACAAAGTAGGTGGTCTTGTAATTAATAATTTTGTACAGATCTGTAAACTGTGCAAGATTTGTTTAACAAAACAAATCACGTCCTTTTAGATTAAGACATTTGTTTAGGAATAAAGTTCAAGTTTGTCTTTGAAATTCAATGATCTAGTTTCATGGCTTATGAAATGATTTGTTTTATGAACCATTTTGAAAGTATAACTAATTCAAGAAATTTCTGTGACCTGTTGCTAAATATTTAGACCATGGATTAATTATATTTGCTCAGTGTTTCAAATAGTGATTTTAAAAACTTAGTAAAAAGGTAAGTTACTTAATAGTGAGAGAAATTTTTCAACAATGATAAGACATGATGTATTCATGCAATTTTCCCCTCCTATAAGTGACTACATTTTCAAAAATTCAAGAATAATAAAGGTGTTGATTTAAAAACTAGTCTCATCACAGTGAGGACCTATGTGTTCAGCATAACTCAGAAAAATTCTTATAGATATGCAATTTGTTATTCTTGCCCTTAGCGAAACCTTCTTTTATGAATGATTGACCTGTAGAATAGAAAACATGATGTAAAAGCTACCTACTGTTTTCTTGAAGCCAGTCCCTTGATACGTAGCCAGAACTCCTACTCACTGACTAATTAAGATCTGGGATGTATTCATGTAGCACAGGTACTGTGCTCAAGCAGTGTCTCATTGTGCTGGCATTGAAATTAAAATGAAGGGGCTGCCCCTTACCTCCCCACTTAGGAACTTGATACTGAGGAAGTTTTTAATTCTCACTGCTGGTGTTAGACTTGCTCAATGATGGCAGCTCATTGCAGTGCTACCATGATAATAATTTTCTTCAAAAAAGGATGCTATATTTGATATTTTTTGACAAAGCTAATGGTAGTTGTTAATAAAAGCAATGCCAGTGGAAGCTAAGCAAAGACAGAATAAGCAACCTTCTTTGAAAGGCATGATAATTTATTCTTTTGTACATATTTTGATGGGATACACGTGGCTGCTGAAAGGAAAACAAGAGGTTGCAAGGTATTTTACTGGCATTTTATTTTAACTGGCATTTTATCTTTCTCTGAGAAAGATCTTATAATAAGGAGGATTTCTAGTAGTAGTACGAGTTTTTCTTTTCAGATTTGTGTGCTTTGTTTTTGTCAACGTTAGTTAAAAGTTGCTTAAAAGCATTCAAAATGAACATATTGTTTTATAATGTATCAAATTCTATTGCCATTCAGAACTGCCGTGTGACAGCATCCCAGAAGTCTTTTAGACAGAGCACACACAGTCGGCACCAGAACCTTGCTGGCTGCAGTGGCTGTGCTGCAGAGGGCACTGGCATTCTCATTGTGTTAGTTGTCTCCTTCCTGGCAGGGTTCCGTGTCTGTTTATCACCTTCATATCCCAGCAATCATCACAGTGCTGTCCTTTATTTTCACTTTACAAGTGTTTTTTACTTACAAAGGGCTTCCCCTTTCTTCTCGTCATGCATCTGGTCATGCATGGCGATCCACACGTTTGTCGCCACTGGAGCAGCCGATGCCCAAGAAAACAGACAAATCTCATCTTGTACAGATTGTGCTGCCCAATGTCTCCAAGATTTAATCAGATGTAAGCCTTTCAGCAGCAATAATCCAAATCCTTATTGATTCCAAATCTATCTGTAATTCTAGCTGGAAGCTTCAGTTCAAGCCCTTGAATCAATTAAACAATCCAGATGCAGCTTCACTTAGACAGCAAATGGTTATCCCACATATCTGCAGCCTTTGACCTTTTTGTAGGCTTATCTAGTGAAAGCTCCTGAATAGTGAATTAAGTCTATTGATATTGGGTTTGATTTTTGTATTTTATTTTTCAATTACAATTTTCTATCCTCCTAGAAATAGTCTGCAGAGATTTAGGAACACTGAAGACTGCTGCTTTGGAACAATGCAGATTTTAAAGATCAGGCTGAAGTGTGTGAGAACAAAACCTTTCCTGATACTATCATCTAGTTGTGAAATTGCTTCCAAAAAGGAGCCTAGCTAAGGTGCCACAAATCCTGTTCTGAAAACTGCTCTCTGTTAGTTAGGAATGGTATTAATTGCCCAAGTTTGTAGAGACCTGTGAGAACTGGCTGTCCAAAATGAGTTTCTAAAGCAATCAGGCAACAGCCTACAGAGATGCTCTAGAAAGCAACCAGAATTTTTTTTCTTTTCTTTCCTCTTCCCAGGGAACTCAAACTCAGATTAAAAAAAGGGTACTTTCATAAGTAATTCCCATTGAATATATGAAAGTCCTGGCATTTTTTTAGTGAGGGTTGAGAACCACTGAGGAATGCAGGTACTTGAAGAGTAAGTACCAGCCAAGAAGCATTTTTCAGAACCTCAGCAGCAGCTAAATGTTTGACTAAAGGACTTAACGTAAGTACCTTTGTGCAAATCTATAAACTTCGATATATATTGCAGCATTTTCTGAGAATATCTAAATAAAATATTCCCTAAAAATGCTGACATGCATAAAATTGAATTTCCCTTAACATGGAAATTTTACATTGCCTACTACCTCGCTTTAAATACTTGTACTTATAAACAGGAGGAGTTAAATAGTATAAGCCTAGGATGATTTTTCTAGCAGTTTATGTATCTTCCTTTCAAAAAATGGTCAAAACAAGAGAAAAAAAGACATGATTTATAGTATAGAAGTGAAACTTATGTAGTCCTAAGTTTATCCTTATAGTCAATGTCTTTTTCTTTCTTAGCAAATTCTCTTTTGAATGTCTTCCCAAATTCATTTATTTTTCCTTGCCTATCAACTTTGTACATTCTCTCCCCTCACTCCTCCCATTTGTTTTCTTTCCCTGATGTTATTCTTAGTATTTAAAATGCCATAGCGAATAGAAGTCACTTAAAGCATAATATAGTTCAGACTGTTTTATTTATTTATTTTGTACTTTGATTCTTACTTTTTATGTTTGTCTGATGTGCTTTATAAACTCTTTAGAACAGAGACTGATTCTAATCTCTCTTCTGTTGTCATGATGTTTTGATTTAGTTCATATCAACTGCAGTGGTCTTTCTACTTACTTGGAGTGATTTGAAATAAAATTTATGTTCACTCTTATGTTACTCTTTGGCTTCTGTAAGGCACTGTTTTGTTACTGTATTGAATGGTAACTTAAAAGTTTGCAACTACAGTCATCTAAGTTTGCTGGTGACAAATAAGTGCATGGGAGATTGAAATCAGGGCTTTTGTAGCAAGGTCATTGAAGTGGGCATAAAAGTTGAATTTAATCCTTAACTGTAGCTACAATTTTTAATTAGAATATTTTCTTTTCTTTTTACTGGCATCAACTTCTAAAAAAACTAGCACTGAAATACATGAAAATTGCAATAAATTATTATGCAAGTGAAGTGTTTATAAATACTTTTCTCTTGCAGTATTTCCATTTGCTTACAAGTAATTTCAACATTCAGATTTAAATATGTGATTTTAATCCATTTCAGTCAATGAAAAAATACATAATATAAGCATCTTAAAATGGAGGGGTTTGTAGATAGCATTTTCCTATTAAGAATTGTCCACAAAATCCTTGAAAATGAGCTGACAACTGTAGTCAGAACAGATACATAAGGTACCATTGCAGCATATTGCACCATCAATTACATGTCAAGCATGCTGCCAAATATTAAGTGTTCTGACCTTTGTTATTAATAATAGAGGCAAACACTAGGGACATGTGAAAGATAAGTGATGTAATGCATGGAAAATCTATTATACTTTTGACTTTGTTAATGGATATAGAGCCTATGTGGTATCATGCCCTTTCCCTTGCAAGCCATAATTTTATGAAAAACTGGACATAATGTAATGGAAAGCCACATTGTGGAAAACATACTTTGATAGAACAAAATATTCTGAAGTTAAATAAATAATAGCAAGAGAGCATTTGTCGTCAAGCTTTACACTTTATTTGTATGTATTTGGCATTTCCCCTGTTCCTCATGAAAAATATGAAATTAATGAAATGGACAATTGCATCTTTATTGTATTCTCCATTCATACTTGTATTTTTAGGTTGTCATTTTACATAATATCACCTATTATCTTGTACAGTTTGGTTAGTCAAAGGTTTAATCAGTGTCTTTCTCTAGAATATACCTTCTAGCATTTTCAGGTGTTCATGCAGGACAACATTGATAATAGATAAAAATGACCAAAAAATAGTAGAAGGGTCACCCAGAGGATGTAAATGAACACTTATGAAGGGAGTGGTGATGATTACAAAAAAGTTCAAACTTCAGTCCCTTAATTGACTTGAAAATGCCAAGAATGTAGAAAGCCATGGGAGAGAGAAAACTCCTTCCTGTGTGATCACTCTTGACACTCTTCCCTGCTTCCTTCTAAATGTTAAACATAGATCCCAGAATGCATTACCAGTAAAACATTAAGCAGTTGGTCCACAATTTCATTAAGAGTGCTCTGTAATTATATGAAAATCAACAGTATGTTTAAATTTATCAAAAGACTTTCTTCAGTCCTAAAAATCATGGAATTGCTCTTATTACAACCTGTGCTAATGTTCTATCACTTTTTTTTTTTTCCTTCCTCCCTTTGAACTTAACATTTGGGAATAACTAGCTTGGTGACAGTAATTGCAGCTACAAGCCATATTTTTTTCCGAAGTTCACTAATCTGTACTTGCAAAAGAAGAATGAAAAATGAGAACCCCTCTGATCTCTCGTGCATTTTTGTTGATGTTACTTTATTTGTGTTGTCATATATTCTAAATATGTGCTTAAATCTCAAAATTGTTTTGCATTGGAAGTCCAGTGTCCTAAACTACAAGCCAATGCACACTTAAGAAAGAGCAAAGAATAAAAGATATGGACCAAGACAGTCTATTTTTGTGAAATTACCAAAATTTGCACAACAGCAAAAATGTTGCCAGACTACAATTATATTTACTGAAGCAGATACATTCTTCTCTTAAAAAATAAGAAACTCTTTCTGACAATTCTTAATGATCTGATGCTTATCCTGTATGTAGGACACACTCTTATAATCGTCCAAAACTTAAGATTTCATTTGATGTTTGTGTCAACAAGACATTTGGCTATTCTACAAAATTAAATCACAAGTTCCTTAAATAAATGTTCTTATAAACAGTTTTTTTCACAGATGACAGTCATTTGCTGCAGTTAAAAAATACATAGATGTACAGGAAGAAATTGTTGATCTGTATCTCAAGGTAACACTCTAAGCATATTGAAAAGTCAACATATATTTTCTATTTTTTTTTGTTCCCTAACTCTGGACCCTAGGTGTAATGTATTTAGTACAGATATATTAATTTCCTTCTCCTTTTCTTTGTGAATTGGAAGAAGGGAGAGAACAAAAGTCCTCTAGTGATCAATTTTTTTTCCATGGTGTAAATTTGAATTGAAGCCATCTTTACAAGCAAATGGCTTTATTAAGCTGAGCAGAAAATACTTCAGATGCAATAATGATGATTTTTTTTTTCTTAAAGTAGCTTTATATACGTGCTCCAGAAATTGTTTTCCTTTTGTTTATATTGAGTATTCAGAGAATCATAGAATAAACTGAGTTGGAAGGGATCCATCACGATCAGTCAAGTCCAACTCCTGGCTCTGCGCAGAACTGCCTTGAGAGTCACACAGTGTCCTGAGAGCATTGTCCAAACACTCCTTGAACTCAGACAGCCTTGGTGCTGTGACCACTTCCCTGGGAAGCCTGTTCCAGTGCCCAACCCACCCTCTGGGTGAAGAATCTTTTACTGGGATCCAAATTAAACCTCCCCCAACTCAGCTTCAGTGACAGGATTTGAGGAAATGGCCTGATCTTGTGATAAGATCAATGTCTGTCCTTCTGCGTCTCCTCATGACACAATGAGGTCTCCCCTCACCAAGTGTTCTCAGTCACTTCAGACCCTTCACCAACCTTGTGGCCCTCCTTTGGATGCTCTTTAATAGCTTGATTCTTTTTTTCTTTTTAATTGGGGCACCCAAAACTGCCCCCAGCACTCAAGGTGAGGCCGCCCCTCAGAGCAGAGAGGGACAATCCCCTCTCTTTCCCAGCTGGCAATGCTGTGCCTGATGTACCCCAGACATGGGTGATCCCCCTGGCAGCCAGGGCACTGCTGACTCATGTTCAACTTGCCATCAACCAGGACCTGCAGGTCCTTTTCTACACTGCTGCTCTCAAGCCTCTCCTTCCTTAATCTACACACACAATGAAGGCTGCCTTGTCTCAGGTTGTAGGCACATGGTGCTATAGCCCATGGAATATCTAGGGTAAAGCAATACTTTATTATGTTTGATACAATGCTTAATTTAAGCCGTTAATTTCTTCATATTTTGAATTTTGTTTATACATATTTAATATATGTATAAAATTTTTTGTGTCCAGTTGAAAAGACATGATTTGATTGTGTGAACAAAGAGGAATTAATCAGCATGCATTATTTTCAGCAATTTCGCTTTCCTGCTCCGTGCCTGACTTTTTACCAACAAAATAATATTGAGTTTCTTTACTTATTTTCCTGATGCTCTAAGCCTGTACTTTGAATATCTGCAACAGCAATAGCCAATGTTTTGTCTACTGTGGGCTGTACAGGCTTTCAAGGATTCATCAAAGGTGGCAAAGCTTTGGTTGAATTCTCCTTCCATGTTATCCCATGATCTGCTAGGACTTCCTAGGATCAGCTACTGGATGTCTGATGGCACTGGATGGCACAGGTTTTATTCATGTTCCTTTTATATAATAGACTGGCTTCCAGCCTTGTGACAGGATAAACACGCTGTGCCATGCATATTCCCATCACGTGGCAGACATGCATCTGCAACACTGGCATTGTGCTGGTGCAGCAAATTTCTTCCCATTACTCAAGGGCCATGCACTGCAGCACCCTCAGGAAACAGTTTGGCAGGAGTGAGGGTGCTCAAACCCTGTACTCTCACCTCTCAAGAGGTGTAAGCAGTGAGGAGCCAAATTAATTTTTGTTAAGCTGTGATTTTTGTCTGTGACCCACTGATTGAGACCCTGAGTGGCATCCTGCAAGGAGAGCAGAAGTGATGAGGAGTGAAATTCTGTGTTAGCATTAAATTTGAAGGCAAAGCTCTTGGAAACTGCTTGATGCATGGCTTGGGTCAGGGATAGTCCTTCCTATGGTGGAAAGGAGCGAGATGAAGATCTGCATGGGCACATTTCTGAGACAATAGCTTGGTTGGTGAAACCTCCCAGGACAAAGTCATCTGCAAGGACACTGTGGTTAGCAAGGCTTCAGTGAAAACATTTTTTTAATTTCATAATGCCTTGTCAAATAAAATTAATCTTAAATTTGTATTAGAATAATAGAATCACTGGGTGGCCTGATTTGTAAGGGACTTTAAAGATCATCTAGCTCCAGGTCCCCTGCCATGTACAGGTACATCTTTCATTACACCAGGTTGCTCAGAGCTACATCCAGCCTGCCCTTGAACAATTCCAGGGATCAGACATCCACAGCTTCTCTGAGTGACCTATTCCCATGCCTCATCCCCTTCAGTTCCCTCTGTAGTTCTGTATATGATTGTATGTACAGAAATGAGTTCTGTGAATTTGCCCTGTCCTGAGGTGTTTCTGCTGTATTTGACACCAGATAAGGATGCAACCAAACATGCCATTTTATACCCTCATAGTTGTTTGTGAGACATGGAGCTGTTTTGATTCAGGTGGGATCATTCTAAACTACCTGTTTTACTCATGTAATGTTCAAAATCATTGAACTGAAAGAGTTTATTTTTTGTTAGTAGTGGAGTTGGATAAGAAATTGTAAATTTCAGTTCATATAGTTTTGTATTTCTGCATTGGGATGTGTTTTACACCCTTACAGCCTGGTAGTTTTTTGAGTAGAGCAACAGTTTTGTAGGAAACTTTAGAGTCTCCAGCCAGTTGATGCATTTTGTACAAAGTGTACCTCTATATTTCATGTCTCATACTGCCATCTAAGGGCCATCTAGGCTGAGAAGGTGGCTAAAGGTTCTTCAATACTCTTCCTTCTCCATTCTGCTCTTCCCTTTGGGAATTCAGCAATTCATCAATGAGAAAGGTGGGCAGGGGATAAACACCAGTCTTTTGATGCAGTATGTTTCATCTAAGAGAAACAAGAATCTTCCTGATAAGTGATAAACTGGAATGTAAATCTCAGTCATTTAGAAAATTGTAATTGCAAAGAGTTTGTGTAAAGGCCAGAGAATAAGAAAGCAAGATTACAGGATTTAAGTCTACTCCTGAAACAGAAAGGGAGTGTGAGATTTAGTTACTTCAAGGTACCAAAGTCCTCGTTTCCTACTGATTTAAGGATTAATGTTTTATAATAGAGTTTGCTTATTAAGATTTTCCCTAGAAATGTACTAAATAACATGAATTAGTTTCTTGGTTTGGTGTTTTGTTTGGTTGGGGTTTTTTTAACTGGTTTTGCATTTCTGGGTGTGTTTAGATTTTCTGGGACTAAGGGAAAATGGGAAAAACTGGGTGTTACTTTAGGAGTATATGATATTAAATAGCATGCATATTATTTAAATATTTTGGGGTTTAAGCGTTCAAAATTTTATCACAAAAACTTATCTTTCCAGGATAAAAATGCATGGTTTATAATCTTCAAACTGTGTTTGTATAGGCTTAATTCTATAGCTCTTTTCTTACACCAATATTTTTAACTACAAGGGTGATAAAGAAGTGGTGGAGGAAGCAAAACATTTTATTATTTGTCAATATAGTAATGTTGGCAATGACTGACAGATGCAGTTTTTATAATGAGGATCCCTTTATTTTACAACGTATGAGTTGTTTTTCAGGCTAGTTTCCAGCAAACCTTGTGTACTAGAGAAAGTAATTAATCTTGCACGTTATTTTGACAGGCTCATGGAAGCAAAGACCTGGAAGAGCAGTTGCGGTCTGTGTCCAGTGTGGATGAACTCATGACAGTACTTTACCCAGAATACTGGAAAATGTTCAAATGTCAGTTGAGGAGAGGAGGTTGGCAACACAACAGGGAACACTCCAGCTTTGACACGAGATCAGATGATTCCATTAAATTTGCCGCAGCGCACTATAATGCAGAGATCCTGAAAAGTAAGTACAGGACACAATCTGTGTTCCAACACACAATAAATGAAAATCTGAAGGTTTTTCAGTTGTGTCAAAAATATTTAAAAGCTAAGCATTGTCAGTAAACCAGCTTCGGCAGTTTGAGAGGATATGTTATCTATAATATAAAATGTTTGATAGTCAGCCTTTCATAATGAAACAAATCACTCTACAGACATATTTTAGGTATGTCCATTGTAAGAAAGTGCTTTCTCAGCTCAGTAGAGAAAGTGAAGTGCTTGCCTTCAAGTATAAGGAATCCTGCTTTGTAGAGGCTGTAACAATTTTGTAGAAAACAAAGAGGATGGTAATAGTTGGACTCATTGACCTATTTCTTCTCATTTTCTGCAATTGCATCACGGCTGGTAATGCTTTCTTCTCTTATGCATTATGGCTGTGGAGGGCCAAATAATCCACCTGTAACGTTTTCTTGTCACAGAGGATAGTTGTAATGATGTTGTGCTAAAACAAGCAAAACAGTTTTCAAACTAATGTGTTTGAATACCTTTCAGTGTTTCAGATAGTTTGGATGAAAATATATTAACTTGCAGTTTAAGCAAGTGCTTGTAGGCAGAGAAATGCAGGATTTATAGCAGGTGTATTTTTTGACATAATACTGGAAGTCATATACCTTAATGGAGAGTTTAAAATACACATAAGGAAAAATTTCCATTTTTGTTGAATAGCTTACCAAAATCTAGTGCCAAAAAGGAATAAAGGGACACGTACATCTGCAAGTCTCAGGGCTGTTTAGTGTAAGATTATATTTAGAAAAATTCTGTATAACACGAGTCTTTGCCCAAATTTGTATGGATAACTGGGCACAAAAATCATCCGTCAGATTAAATCACATGCTGCACATAATTGCTAAAGAGTAAGCTTTTGCTTTAAATTATACCCTTCTAGTTAACAAACTAAACATGTATTTAAATTAATTTAAAGTATATACATTAAATGTATAAAATTTAATATTCTAATATATCCAAATGAAGTGCTGTGTGGGGCTGGTTAAAATTACTTTGCAGAAGTGTGTAGTACTAAAGTTCAGACTTTACTGAAGATGAGGCTTGACCCAGGTGAAGAAAGGACATGTAGAGCTTTAGCTGCTGGCCAACAGTTTGAGGGAGGTGACTCACCTGCAAAGGTGACCCTTTGCTCCAGTGAGACCCCATCTGCAGTACTGTGTCCACAGTGTCCAGCTCAGGGGCCCCCAACACCAGAAGGATGTGGAATTGTTGGAGCAGGTCTGGAAGAGAGCTGTGAGGATGTTCTGAGGGCTGGAGCACTTCTCCTGTGAAGATGGGCTGAGAGAGCTGGGCCTGCTCAGCCTGGAGAAGAGTCCCAGGAGTTCTTATAGCAGCCTTCCAGAACCTAAAGAAGGTCTGTAAGAAATATGAGGAGAGATGTTTTAGCAGGTCCTGTTGTTTTAGGACAAGGGTAATAATTTTAAACTAAAGAAAGTAGATTTATACTTGATAAAGGGGAGAAACTTTATGGTAAGGCTGGTGATTTACTGCAACAGGTTGCCCAGTGAGGTGGTAGATGCTGCATCCCTTGAAGCATTCAAGGTCATTCAAGTTTGGATGGGCCTCTGAGTAACCTGATCTACTTGAAGATGTCCTTGCTCATTACAAGGGGGTTGTACTAGGAACTTTAAAGGTCCTTCCCAACACAAGCCAGGCTATGATTCTGTGCTTTAAGGTCTCCCCTGCCTCGTAGGTTCCCTTTTAGCTCCACTGTGACTTTTCATCTGCTCCATGATGATAGATCATGTCCCTGTGAAGAAGAAAAATCAGCAAGAAGGTAACATAGAGAGATGTGTGTTTCACTGACTAAAGGGTGTGACTCTAGAAATTCATATTCTGGTTTTGAAGTTTAAAAAGGAATCCTAATTTACTGCAGGATAGTTTTGACTTTAAACAGTTACTTTATAACATATGAAATTCCCTGTAACTTGGCAGGTATTGATACTGAATGGAGAAAAACTCAGTGCATGCCACGTGAAGTGTGTGTGGATGTGGGAAAAGAGTTTGGAGCAACTACAAACACCTTCTTTAAACCCCCATGTGTATCCATCTACAGATGTGGAGGTTGCTGCAATAGTGAAGGACTTCAGTGTATGAATATCAGCACAAATTACATCAGCAAGACAGTAAGTTCTCACTCTTATTACTGTTCATGTATTCCTTGCAAATGCATTTATGGCCATGCATATTTTAAACCTTCTCATTTCTACTATGACAAAGGAAATAGTTGATTCCAAAATATACAGGAAAAACAGCTGAAGACACTACTGCCTGGAAAAAATGTGTTTAACGTTCTTTTCCCCAAAATATTTTTATTTTTCAGGGGACAAAATAAATTATGATGTCTCATTCTTCCATTCTTAATTTTGAGATTATCCATGAAACTTAATTCTCTCTCTCTTTTTTTTCTTTTTTTTTTTTCCTTCTGCCTTATGGCTGTAATGGGGCATGCACTCAGTGGAGAACTAGCCTGTAATTTTATTAGCATAGACTGCTACAGGACATGTGCAGACAGGATACATTTTTCAAATAAAGCCTTTTAGGAAGGGTGTTATACCATATTAAGACATATTAGTATTATGCACCTATTTGTTTCGTTGTAATGCATCTTCTTCCAGGTGTATGTGCAGGTTGTGTTCTTAAGTTCAGGGTTAGTGATCAGGTAGGAATGTGCAAAGATCATGCACTGAGACTGTGAGCTGACTTTAAAGCAGCACATAGTACATTATTCTAAGTAGATACAGGAGTTATCACAATTATCTTTCAATATTTCCCTCAAAAATCTTGTGAAAATAGTCATACTTAAAACCATTTCCTAGGGTATTTTCCTGTTATTATAGTAGCTATAATTTTTTTGTTGGTTGTGGGCTTTTTCACTTTTTAGTGTAAATCTTGGTTTCTTTTTCAAGAGGATTCATGCAGCTGAAGATGCAGTATGTATTTATAATGAAGACCAAAAACTGTATAGCCAGTTATAAAACTGAAGCCCTTAGAAATGTCACTCCCTTACCATAAAACTTCTTAGTGGTATGGTATGCTCTGAGATTTTCAGGGTGAATTAAGAAAAGGGAATGTAAAGAAAACAGCAAAACCCACTAATTTTGTAGAGCGCATTTTCTGCCATTTTTCTCACTAAATCTGTCTGTCTGAAATGGTACATCCAGCGAAGAATTTTCAATCCTAAATTTAGCCTACTGAGAGACAACCATGCAGCACAGGAGTAATGTAACTCAAATAGCTTAGATGAGGACAACTACTACTTTGACTTTGCTCAAGCCTTACTGTTTTTCTCATTATTAGGAGAAACCATTGTCTCAATTCCACTTGCTTGAAAGGTGCAAATATATTTTTAATTTTAAAACTCAAGAAATGGGACTATTTTTTTTTTCCACATATCTGTAAAGTTTAGTTTGCCAAAACAAATAATTCTCATCACAGAGAGAGCTGTTCCACGTAACACAGATTTCCTAGTTTTTGAGCACTATGTCAGTTTGGGCTAAATCATGTCTTTCTCTTCATCTTACTGTTCACATCTATCAAGTGAAGTAACTTTTTACCCAATAGAACAAGTTTAACAATGAGTTTCCTTTTGAAATTCTTGATGTTATTGGTGATGATATGACAGGAGTAGTTAGAGATTTGAGAGACTCTGAAAAGGAAGATCTTAAAGGTCTTATTAGAAAGAATAGGCAATAACAATGTTTTGTTTTCTTATTCTGTAAAAGGAAGCAATTGTATCTATGAGTTTTTTGTCTTGCATCTGATTTCCAGTTTTATCTGGTCCTTGACAGAATGCAGTTTTAAAAAGCCCTTAATAAAGGAACAGACCTATAGCTATATGTGTCACCATCTCAGATTTTTTAAAATTATGTGACCAGAGTTTACTCCATATCACATGAGACTTAGGAAGGAAAAAATATTGGATTCAAGGCCTTCTGTGGAATTAAGGTACCCTACACATCTATTTTCACCACAGTTTCTCTTACTTCCTGAAAAATGATAACAAAGAGTTTTCTCATAATTCAACAATTTTTAGCTTTATTTTTTGTGCATAAACTCCGTAAGATAACTTCATACTGTTCGCCCTGCAGAAAAAGTGCTTAATGGGAAATTAATTTTTCAGCTGGAGTTCTTACTGTGAGGGCAAGCTCTAACATTTGTTCCATTTGTTTATATTAAAATATAAAGCAAGATTATATCAGCTTTCATCAAAATTAATTAAAAATAAAAGAACTAAGCACAGAAATTATTTTTATAGAGGGCAAATAATTGATTTCCAGGAGAATGGACCAGGTCAGATGTTCCCAGATTGCCTTGTGGAACACAGTGGTGGTCCAGAGCAGGGTCAATTGTTTTCTAGTTCAGGCCACGTTCCTCCTTTCTATCTACTTTATTGGGAGAAAAGTACAAAAGTATTCTCCTTAGTTTTTAATACAATTTTTCCCTAAACCCTTTTTTGTAGTTGCTAAGGGGTGTTTATACGACCAGAATTGAGATAAGAGACAATTTCTTAAGATACACTACAAGATCTATGACAGTATTTGAAGACTCTCTAGGCTAATTCACAAACTGCAGTAGATCCTCTCCTGACTGCAGTAGCCCAGTTTGTAAGTGGTGGCTTTTCTAGTAAGGATATGTGGGAAATGTGACTGGTTGGGTTTTCATTTTGTGGTGTGGTTGTTTGGGTTTTTTCTCTAATTTGTTATCAAACAGCTGCTCTCTGTTTCCAGGGCACAAATAATTCAACAGTGCTAACAAAGACTGTGGAGCTACATGGTGCAGCTACAGCCTGTCCCTCAGCAGCACTTTTTTATGCCCCACCTAGAGGCACTTGCTAATAGGTTGAAGGGAAGCAGAGGACAGATGTCAAAGAGCTGTTTCATCCCATTCTCCTTCTTGGCTGTCAGGAGGGACATTTTTTTGGCTTCTTTATGATCGCTTTGTGTAAAGGTCCTAAATCATCTTGTTTCATGGTTACAGTTATAGTCCCTCAAGGGAAAACATCTATCCAAGCAGATCAAAATTAGATTTAGAGGAGATTTTCTCACAGGAAACAAGTTAATAGCTTGAAATTTTTTGCCCATTTTGGGATCTATGTGGTGATCTTTTTCACAATTCAGAGATACACCACAAGAATATTCCATTGTTTTCAACATTACCATTTCTACTTTTTCCCGTGCACTTTTCTGTTAGTTGCAGTGATATAGTACGTACTTTTAATAGTGGGAGATATATAAGTTCCAAATGTTTTTCATTAATATTTCAGGGAAAAGAAAGGGATTAAAATAGAAAAAGATAGAATAAGGAACCCAAGCATATTAAATAAATATGGATTTATTGTATTAAGTACCTATTGTTTCATCCCACATAAACCTTGAAATAGTTTTACAAGAAAGTTCAACAGTAAAATAATGATAACGTGCCGTTTCTCAAATAGTTTATTTTTATTCTTTTCAATATAGAGATGTTTAGTTTTGAAATCAGTCTTATGTCCTTAGTTTAAAAAACTCTTTAGACACATTGTACTGTGTTACACTGGTTATATTTGGCTGGCCTTACTGACACTTCGGAAAGTACAAAAATCACAAGTGATGGAAACTTAGGCTCAATCAGTTTAAGAGAAACTTGCCAAGATAAACCACAAGCCATAAGAAGAATACGGGGTAATTAATGTAAATTTTGGGGAAAAAAACATACGTAAATCCTGTATTTGAAAAGTGTCTAGAATGGTGGCCTTCCGATATAATAACAGTTTTGATATATTTCAGAAGGCAGTAAGCATAATAATAATTTTATGTGCACTGATACAATGGTTATCGGCACATATGATGACAGTGCTGAATAAATTAATTTAGCCACTGAACCAAAGAAATACTTTGTATAAAAAGCCTCAGTTTTTCTGGTAAGTATGCTATGAAATCTAGTGTAAAGAAGAAGCCTTCAAGGCCATGGATCAAAATTTCAGGGCTTTTAGTAACCTGGTCTAATGAAAGGTGTCTCTGCCCATGGCAGAAGGGCTCTAATTAGTTGATCTCTAAGGTCCTTTCCAAACCAAACCATTCTGTGATTCTAAGGATCAATGAGAAGGAATACATGGGAAATTGTTTTTTTCAGGAGTTCTGATAACACTTTTTGTCAACACATTCAGAGATTTCCATCTTCTGTTAGATTTTTCCTTTTTTTCTAGTTTTTTTTTTTTTTTTTCCTAAGTTCAAAATCATATTAAGTTCTAGGTTCTGGACAGCACTTGGAAGAGAAACCCTAGAAATGATGCAAACGACTGGAAGACCTGCCATCTGGCTCTCTGTGATAAAACAGCCTTAGACTGGCTGAATGGCAGGTGTTGAATTCATATTAAGTGCGTTAATTATTTATGGCTCTCAATTGTTCTTCAGTTACACAGAGCTTCTGTTATTATGTGCTGTAATCTGAGGTTAACAATGTATTACTGATTTATGTTCACAATTAGCACCTTCTCTGGAGGAGGACAGAGCTTTTTGATTATGTGAGTGTGGGTTTTTTTGGTTTTTTTTGATTGGTTGGTTTTTTGTTGTAATATTTATTACTCTTTAGTTATACAATCACTTACTGCTTCTGTTGTTGGTTTCCACTGGTTTCATGATAATACAGTGTTGGTGGCAAAAAGATAAAGGACAGCATGGACAAGTTGAGTCTATTTTTTCTTATATTTGCCTCTGACTGGAGAAATACTCCTAAATTGCTGTTTTATTTATTATAACTACTAACATTTTTCAGAGCAATAGAAACTCTCCACTTTTTGAAGACTTCTCTTATCCCTACTGCTATCAGATCTTACGTTCCTCTGGGGACTGAAGCTCATTCGTTGTAGTCTTTGGTACTGAATAGCTGTCTTTAGGCATTGGTACCTAAAGGAAATAGCTTTTCCCTTTAGAGTGAGTTAATCTGGTTTTTATTATAATTTAAAGTTGGAAAGGAAGAGAAGATTTGGGCTTCTAAGAATGCAGTAAATCCAATCTTTTAGAGAATGAGAGATCAAACAGAAATATAAGCTATTTGGTCTCCAAGAAGAATTACTATTTGGGCCATGTGGGTGCCAGCAATAGTAGCCACAGCAAACAGCAGTGCCAGAAAAAGAATTGAAAAGCAGCCTCATACATAGATGTTATGAGGCATTTTTCATAGAAATATCCTTTCTAGGTATTGATATTTGACTGTTAAATGTTGCCAGACATGCCCTGTAGTGACAGCAGATGTTGAGCTTATTGTTCTGGTGGATGAGGAAGGTGAGCAAAAATTAAATTGTACATGTTATCAAAAGCATAAAGTATTGCTTATGGTCAGGTTTTACATAGCCTGAAATGTTTTACTTAGATGAGGATTCAAACATAACTTATGCATGTTGAGAGTTTATTCACTTAAATAGTTTCACTGAATAAACAGTAGCAACTCTTGGGTGATATAAAATACATTACTATGAAGAGAATTTACTTGAACAAGCTGAAGGTAATTTGAGGAGGTCAAGGAAGGCTAGTCTACCTTTATATTGTTTAACTATACCTTTTTCTCACTGCACCACTGAAGTGTTGATGGGAATAGTTGTTAGCAATGTTCATCTCCAAACTGATACCGTTCACAGCTTTAATGGAAGGATAAATGTAAATTAAGATTAATTCACGTTCACCATCATTTCCATTACCATGATTGATACATCTCAGCTGTTTGTGTGAAATTTCTATCAGCGGTCTCCTAAAGCTGAATAGGACAGTTGGGCAGGGACCTACCTCTTTTAGGTTCTGTGGAAATGTAGCAGCTGTCCTATGCTGCCATCCCCAGTGGTCTGGAGTCTGCTATGCTTTGCACCATGACAAATTGATCTACTGCAAGAATACAGGAAGAACATGCACTTGCTTTCCAGCTGCAGTTAGGTCCTTTCAGACTCACACATATTTCATTTTCTAAGATTTAGCAGTTCTCTCTGTAGCAGGTTTTTATTTCAGCTTCAGAAAAGCAAGTTCATAACTGTCACGAGAGAGCAGAAAAAACAAGATTCTCCTTACATGTGCATTATTGTAATTAAGTTCATAATCTTTTTTTCTGTCCATCAATTTATACATATCTTCTAAGGGTCAGCTTTCCAAGCAGGTAAACACATCCCATAATGCTGTATTTTATATTTTGAAGCATTTAAAATTACCAGTTCTGATTACATTTGCATGCTGCCTATATGACATACTCTAAGATTACAGATTTTTAAAGAGCATTGCAAACACATCTCACCTAAAAATTAGTATTTTTATACAGTCTTACTGTCTGGAACAGAAATGAAAATGAATGACCATTTTTAAAGGTATTAAAGTCCCCACAGGATGCAGAAATATTCTTAAATGTATTTGGAAGAGTGACTGAACACCTAAAAGACAACAGTGGACTGTTGTCTTTCTTTCTTAAACACTATCAAGAAACAGCCTTTAAGACTTCGACCTAGTGTTTTAGTTGTAACTGTTCAGGAGATTATTGAGACTTGAGTTTTGCAGCAAAACCCACTTAATTTGATAAAGTAGATGTCCTGAACTGAAAATTGAAATTAGTCTCTCTGTTTTCCTGTTATCACTTTTCAATTTTACTATAAGGTATCACTGAAGTTGTCCTCTTTCACAAGCCGAACTATAATTCCCTCTAAAATTAAGGTTTTGTTAATTCACATACAGATTATTTTATCAATAGTGGGTATTTCTTAATACTTTGGAAAAAAAAAAAATAGTTCAAGATATATTCCATCAGGATAGGCATATAACTTGCACAGTTACAAATAATAAAAATTTGAAAAATGCAGTGTGCTGTAGTTCAAATGTTATTCATCCAGAGCTGGTTTGATCAAAGTCCACCATACCGCTGTTTCACATAAGCTTTTGTAATTGTGCAACTGATGTATTAGGTGGTAACTTACTGTCTTATATTATTCTTCAGCTTTTCAAAGCACCTTCCAAATGTTTCATTTTGTATTTTTTTAAAATGCCGCCAATTTGAAGTCAACACCTCTAGAAAAATGAGTTCTTTGAACACTTTCCTCTTGTATATTAAATGTTGTAGTAAGCAAACTGGCATGTAACAGGGTTTAACACTAAAAATGTCAGTTGTCGTACCATAGCTGTTGTATTCATTTTGCACATAGTAATTATTTAGCAGTATAATTGAATGCTGGAAGACAACAAAAAGATCTGAACTTAAATTTGTGATAGGTTTTTTGTATGTCCTTACATTAGTTTTAGCTGGATCTATATAAGGAGTGTTTTGCTTTGCCTTTTGCAGCTGTTTGAGATCACAGTGCCTCTGTCGCATGGCCCCAAGCCCATCACCGTCAGTTTTGCCAATCACACGTCGTGCCGGTGCATGTCCAAGCTGGATGTTTACAGACAAGTCCACTCCATCATCAGACGTTCCCTGCCAACAGCACAAACTCAGTGAGTATGAGGCTTGTCTTTCCTTTCACATTAGGAGCAAGACTATATAATTCAGATTTAAAACACTGCCGTGGAGTTGTCACAGCTAAGATAGGCAAGCTATGCATAGCAGTAGCAGAATGCGTTCTGCAAGGGAGCTGCTATTACTTTATACAAAGAGAATTTTACTACATTAACATCACCTTTTTTACCCAGTAGATAAACTGGAGCACGATGATTTAAAACTGAAGAATAGTGTGTGTGGGATTTGCTTGATGAAAGAGCTACAATCAAATTGAGACTGAAAGAAAATATCAGAAAAAGCAATTTCTTTTTTAAAAAAAGCTAAAAATATCTTTGTAAATAATTAGGAGACAACATTTCTCTTTCAATCTGTATTTTCATATTTTAAATGCTTTTTTTAAAGGCTTGTTTTTTAGGAAATCTTTAACATACAAATGTTTTTTGACATCTTCATATGCCAGAGGTGCATGTAAAATAGAATGGAAGGGGAAAATAAAGGGTTTATTGGCATTCCACAGAAGTAGCATATGAATTTTTTTGTGTGTGTTATTTTGAATGAAAAGTGTCACAGAACAATCTGGCATGAGAAATATTTTAAGATTTTGAGCTGGTTTTTTTTTTAAGTTATTTAAACACTTGAAGATCTCCTTCCTTAATTTAGAGGTCTGAGTGATGATTTTATGATGTATAAATATTTAGGAGGTCAAAAGTACTAACAGTTGCTTTGAGGAAGAATCAATAACTAGAAGCCAAACTGGAATGAATTAACATTTTTAATAAGGTGAATGAGTAGAACAAATTTCTCAGAGGTGTTAAGCATTTTCCTCAGTGGTTTCGTTCAGTTTAAGTCTGGAGTTTTCTGATATAGTCCTAAACATAGATTACATTCTATTTTAGTTTAATTTATTTAATTTGTTCATGAAAATATGAATCAGAAACAGTGGCTTGGAAATAAATCCATTAATAATTTGTTTAATTACTTAATAAACAGATTATAAGAAAAAAACAAACCAAAGAGTCAATAAGAAAGTCAAATTATATTGGCTCTCCCCAGCTTCTCAGTGTTTCTAAGTTAAGAGCAGTTGTAATGATCAGTGCAAGAGTTAATTCTAGCCAGTAAACAGCTACCTGTAGTTGAGGGAGGTGAGAGTACAGACACCAGACTTGGACCAGCACTCACAGGTAGCTGTTTCTCCTTGTACCTAAGGAATCACGCTTCAACAGAGGAAAGACAACATAGTACTAGATCAGAATATATATAGGTCTTCTCTACAGTAACTTTCTGGATTTTAGTTTAGAATCCATGGCTCTGTGCAACAAAACAGGCAGGCTGGTTTGTTTTTTTGTTATTGCTTGGTTTGATTTTGTTGGTTTTTAAAGCAGAATTCAACATGTCTGTAAATTATCCATACTATTTCTCAGGCAGAATTGGAAGGCAGGCTGAAGGAAATGTGTGCCAAGTGAGGCAGCGAGAGTGAGATCATTAGTGTAATGAAATCAGGAAACACCAGTTTGATAAAATGTGATGTGAAGCAGGGTGATATTAAACCACAGCAGTCTTTACAAGTGGAGTAATTTAGTGTGTTGAAGGGGAGTGGTCTACTTGAATGATGATTATGGAAGAATGTCCCAGCACCTGCACTTTTGAATGTGTGAGTAATGGTGCTCGGGGGAATGAAAAGTGCATCAAATATATAATATAGGTATTGTCTTGAAAGATTAGTAAGATTATAGAAATACTACAGAAATGAGAATAAATGACACAGCCCGGATGGATGAAGTTAGGCTTGACTTGTTCAAAGATGTAATGTCAGCTGTGGTGATACAGAAATTGCAAGCAAGGAAGATGAGATAATACACATAAATATTCTATCTCTGATTCACCAGATAGCTCAGTTCGCTCATTCTTTTTTTAAAAGGCAGCAGCTGCTGTTTGGATTTTTTTGCTTTCTTTTGTACCACTACCTTGGCTGCAAACTGTAAAAGGAAAAGAGGACTGAAGTGTTAATTTGGTTATTGGCTTTCTTTTTAAAGTGAAGAGGCATCACTGCTGAAGACAAATCTTTACGTTCGAGAAGGCTGGCCAGAATGAGTAACTGAGGAGAAAATCTCAGCTAGTGGCACATAATTTTCACATAAAGACATTAAGTGGATTCTGATAAACTGATTTTATTTTCTAAAGTTTTGCCTACAGCATTAATTCAGAAACTATTATCTGCTGTCTTTTGACATCTTAAATTTGAAAATATTTTTGTACTACAAAAAACGACATGGAGAATGATGCCTGTTACTACGCAGTATCTGGCATGTGAAGAATTTTTATACTCTTCTATATTAGGCTTATGTTCTAGGGTTAGGTCTGTTTCCAAACAACATCAGCAAAGTACAAATATCAGCTTCTAGAAGGTGGAGCTAAAACTTGAAATGTGAGAATGTTTCTTCAACAAATGGTTGAAAATCTCTATAGTGGGGAAAACCTTTAGTAACAGATTTGACAGGAATAAAAATAAAATTATGAATGAGCTGACACTTAGGAAGATATTTGCAGTGGAGAGAAGCTAAAGCAAACAACAGCTAAAATAGATTTTTCTTTTTCTCCTTGAGTTCTTATGGTAGTAAATCAACAGCATTTTTAATTTGACAGGTGTCATGTGGCAAACAAGACCTGTCCGAAAAATCATATTTGGAATAACCAAATTTGCAGATGTTTGTCACAGCATGATTTTGGCTTCTCTTCTCACCTTGGAGATTCTGGTAAGCACTTTCCATTAAACCATCAAATGTCATCCTAAAGACAAGAAGTTGTAGTAATTATTTGTATACTTTTTCTGTATCAATGCAACTACCGGTTGTTGCCTGTCCTTTGACATATGCTTGTTTTTGAAACACCATAAAAAGTGTGGATTTGCTCATTTCTTCACATAAAAATAGGTGACAGAGTAGATGCAAAATTCTGGTACTAGTGCAACTTCTCTGCTGCTTTTCTAGACACATCTGAAGGATTCCATATTTGTGGACCAAACAAGGAGCTGGATGAAGAAACCTGTCAATGTGTCTGCAAAGGAGGCGTACGGCCCTCGAGCTGTGGACCTCACAAAGAGTTAGACAGATCATCGTGTCAGTGCATGTGCAAAAACAAACTTATCCCTGCTTCCTGCGGGCCCAACAAGGAATTTGATGAAGAAAAGTGCCAGTGTGTATGTAAAAAGACCTGTCCTAGACATCAGCCGCTAAATCCTGCAAAATGCGTCTGTGAATGTATAGAATCTCCCAATAAATGCTTCTTGAAAGGAAAAAGGTTCCATCACCAGACATGCAGGTAAAACCTCAGTTTTTATTTCTTTCATTGTGTTCAAGGCCTAAAATTTTGGGTTGTGACATCAGCTGTTTTGTTGATTTTCTTCGTAGTCAAGTAAATAGTAAGCCTGGCATCAATTCAGTTTCATCTTCTATGATTTCTATAATCTCTAAGAGAAAGCTACTAGGCATAATAATCATTCTAAAGCATGTTTAGTTTCTAGTACTCTTATGACTGCTTCCTGGAACTTTTCTTCCTTTTCCTTTTTTTTTCCTGATGAAATTGAACTCTAAGTTCAAGCTTGCTATGTCCGATTGTATTTAAAATCACACTCTGTTTTTTTCCAAGAACTGAATATTGCAATTCAAGTACCTCAAATATTCAGATAACTCAAATATTCTAATTAGATTTCAGTGCTTAGTTCTGGAGATAACGTCTTTCATTTCCACCTCCTAGATTTTGGAATCACCTAACTCTGGGTGATTTTTGTGAAAAGGAGACATATATAACTATAAAACAGACTGCCTTCATTCACCATTTAAAATAAAATTTAGTCAGGAAGAAAATTCTGCAATTTCTTTATATACCCCAAGACCTTTTCCTTCCATGACTGCTACACCCATTAGCAGTTTATAAAATGTGAATGACTTTGGTTTATGAGAATCAAACAGTATTATTTTTGCTTTATATATTACGTGATGAAAGTTTTCCTGTAAATTTCTCTTGTAAATTCCTTGAACAAATTTCTTAGTTAATTTTTTTTTTTTTTTACATTTCCTACACAAAATGCCATTTGGAGAAGAAAGATCACTTATTTCTAATATAGGGGAAGTATTTCTATTATATGGATGACAAATAATTCAGGCACTGCAAATGGAAAATAGCAAATTGGAACATTTAAAAAACATTCAGAACTGGAGAAATCAGGCACTTAAGAAGCTAAGAAATGTCATATTAAATATCTGATGTTGATTTCAATATCTCTGTTGATTTAAAGACTTAGTATTTGAGGGAAGTAATTAAGTTCAGCCTTTCTCTGTTGTGTTGTGGTCAAATATGATAAAGAGTTTGAATCACTTTCTCACTTCCAAGGACAGTATGGTACAGGATGCTTTTACCCATTTTCTAAGATGTTTTTCTTTTCTCTTCGAATGCAGAAGGAAAGGTTCGTATATGTTGTTACCCTATACCTATAGAATCAATAGTCCTGTAGATGTCAAGGAAAATAGAGGTGACAATCTCTCCTCTTTAAGAAAAGAGTTAGCATAAATTTCTCACATTTTGGCTCTGTCCAGCACAAACTGTCTCTAAAAAGAATAAAAATCCTGCAACATCCTTTTTATCTCTGAAAGATCCCTTGCTCATTTAAAACAGCATCAATTATACTATTTAATTAATACAATGAAAATATGAAATATATTAATTATACAAATTTATTAAAAATAAATAGAAGTACCACTCTGTTTAGCATTGTGCTAGATGTGTGAGCCCTAGACATGAGCATAATCCTGTAGTCATGTCCTAGATGGCTCCCTGTCCTACAAGCAGTGCTTGTAGCTTCTTGTTTTGAAGCACTCATCTTTTTATGCACTGTACCTAAAATGCCTCTGCCTCTAGTGTTACACCCCGCTTTAGATGAAAAGAATACAACATCATCTACAAAGCACAGGATGGGAAGGGAAAAAAGGCTCTCAGCATACTGCTTTTTAAGGTGATTATGCTGTTTATCAGCCCACAAAGTAGTGTTTCCTCTGTGGAGTTGTTAGACTGCCCACAGTGACAATCTGGGCATTCTGCACAGCAAAATATCACAATTATTGACCATAAAGAGAAAGTTGCTGCTGCTTAGCTCAGCACTACAAATAGTGACTCAAGATGTATCTTAGCTCCAGCGTGCTCAGATTATCCTCATTGAAACAGACCTCTGTCACATGAAACCACTCCGTAAACACCATTCAGACCCAATCTCTTGAAAGACCTGGTCTATTGTTCAGCAGTTTCCTAAGGAAACTACATTTATGTAGTTACAATGACTTTGCTGCTATTCACTCTGTGCTACCACCTCCAAAATTTATTTTGGTCAGTTTTGGCTGGGCCAGATAACTAGGAACTTCATCTGCTAAGCACTTTAGAGGAGGAGAGGGACTTTCTTGCTCTGCTGAATTGTCCCAAATAAGGATAAGACTGAAGTAACCTGACCTTGACTGCTACTAGACACAAACTCACATGGGAGAGGTGCTGTATAGCACTCCCAGCTGCAAGTTGAAGTTCACAAGGAGGCATGAATCCTATACAAAGTGAACTGCTCCTGCTTAGTCTTTGCATGACTGCTTTTCATTGTGTACAGTCATAGGTGTGTGGAAGAGTTTGGATTTGCCTCTTTTTCTTCTTATCTTATTTCATTTTACTGTCATTCAGTACATGAAATGGTCTGAACTTTTCATGGCAGAGACAGCAAAAAGGTGAGTTGAGTGTTTTATCCACTGCATCTCTGTGGAGTACATTTTCCCCAGAACAGATCTACTGCTGGTTGCCTATTCACTCACAATATTAGATCCTTTCACAAACCTTTTTGTTGCCTTTTAGCACTATTTCCAAACCTTTTGGGGAATAGGTCAGTAGGGCTTTGAGAGATTCCCATGAGCTGCTACACTGATTTCAATTATCTATTAAGTGGCACAAAATAATGTTATTCCCTTAGTTACAGAGACCACAGTGGTGAACTAATCTATGAGAAATGACATTGAAAACACTGAGCATGATGTGACTAGTTAATAAATGTCCCATTTGCAGTCTTCCTCATTCCTTATTGCTTTCCTCATTGCCAGATTCATTTGTCGAACTAGACGGTGTGAATTAATCTAACTATAGTGGCACACCTCATATCATAAATTATTGCAGGGCAGTAAATTACTATCCAAAACAAGCACACAACATACTAACTTACTTGCAACAACAGTATGAGTGGCCACAGACCTGAAACAAGAATTACCCAGGGAAGAGGAGAGTGATGTTGCACAATTTAGCCTGCTGTATAGATGTAAGTAAGAGTTATCATAGTACATCATAATATTGGTGTTTCACAAACAGGCACACATTATTTAAGCACAAGTTTTAAGTATAACTGTGCTGAAATTCAAGACATTTACTTTTGTCTTTTGACTCATTGCCAGTGTCTGAAAAAAATCACAGACTTGTACTTTGTCTCCATTATACACCAGAAAGTATTTTGCATTGTTATTGTAAGGTTATTTTGGGTCAAGTTCTTGTTTTAATAGAAAAATTAAATAGGAAAAGGAAGGGTTCAGGGACGACCAGAGATATTATCTTCGTATAAGTTCTATTTTTCAGTCAAGGAATTGGTCAGGAAAACTTCTGCTGCTACATAGGGAGATGTGATTTGTGGTTCAATGCTGCATTCCTGTTAAACTTATTTTAATCAGGTAGACACTAATTCTGTTCTTTTTCCATTAAGATTTATCAGAAATGTGATAAATAGTCTTTTTCTTCAGAATGCACACAGATGCAATATGAATGTAGGTGTATTCCCACTGGCTCAGAGGCTGACTGTGGGAATTTGCAACCTGAAAGGAAGAATGTTCTCATTTTCCAGATCAGAGCCGCAGTGTAACATATGTAGACAAACCTATTGAAGTAATCAGTAAGATGAGAAACAGTCCTAGGTAGGAGGATGATAGATTTGGTTATCACCTGATTCTGGATTACCACCTCCAATTTGCAGCATGCAGTAGGTTATTAAAAAACAATTTGAGTACGGAAATATATCCTATTTTCAAACTAAAACTTTAAAAAATACTACTCAAGATTAGAATGCGTCTGCAACTATCAGTGTGGTAAAAAAGATTGGTATGTATCTGTTGCAATAGAATAATTTCTCTTCAGTATCATTCGTTATTGTTTCATTGTCTTTTGTGAAGAATTGTTCAACTAAAATTGTTGCAAGAACATAAAAAGTTAAAATTCCAATTTGTAGGAATTAAATATTCCATTGAGAAATGGCAATGTGAAGGCACACAGATTTCTGCTCAAGTTAAATATAAATGATCATGTTATATTAATGCCTGCTTTTTTCCCCCTTTCTTTAGTTGTTACAGACCTCCGTGTACAGTGCGGACGAAACGCTGCGAGGCTGGATTTTACTTTAGTGAAGAAGTGTGCCGCTGTGTACCCACATATTGGAAAAGACCACTTATGAACTAGCGAAGGGAGCACTACTTGCCATGTTGGTGTACATTTTTCCATTAGATCAAAAGAACAGCGGAAACTTTGCTAATATTTGGAATTAAATGTTCACCAGAGACCCTGTGGGGCTTTCAGAGACAGACTCGTGCTTTTCTCAAGATGTGGAAAGCAAATGTAGAAGACAACTGGGGTTCACGTTTTGTAAAGAACTCAATAAGGACTTATTTTCTGTCAATGACCAAACAGCCTAGGTTCTCCTTCTTGTGATTTTTTTTTTTTTTTTTAAGAGATAATGACTATATAATTTATTTCCACTAAAACCATCGTGCAGCATTTCTGTTTATAGCAGTAACAATTGTTAAAGCTCACTGTGATCAATATTTTTATATCATGCAAAGTATGTTTAAAATAAAATGGAAATCATATTATATAATGGTGAGAATGTTTAATCATCAGCCAAAACTGGACCTCAGATTCGGCTCTATTTTCTGGATTCTTAACAGGGGAAGAAGCAATAAGGAAAAAGCACTTTTATGAAGGAAGGCTGCAGACATTTTCTTGTACCTGTTGGGCTTGCCATTTGGAGTACAGTTATACTGAGGGTTTTGTGAGCCAGTGGTATTCTGTCTCTAGAATGAAAATAGCAAAGAAAGTACAATTAATAAAAGGAGAACACTGGGGATTCTGTACATTGCCTAAGTATAAGGACTATGTTTAAAGCACAGCAGCAACTACTCACATTCTAATATATTCATCTCCTATTTTATATCTTGGTTTCATTCCCAAGAAAGAGTATAAAATTATGTCTGTTCAAGGTTATTGGCATGAAAGTGGAAATACCAACACGGCTTTTTATTTAGTGTTACAGGCTACATTATAAATTTTACAGCTAAATCTTTCAAAATGCTTTGATGAGCTTAACCCTTATGTAGTCAATCAGATCTCTTGATCGATGTAAACAGATGCAAATATATTTTGAAGGGGAAAAAATATACTCTAATGGGGACATGAAAGGATTGATACCAGTCTGCTGTGGATTGACACAGTCTCTATATTAAAAAAGCTCTTTCAGAAAATGTGAAATCAGACATCTACAATTTTAAAACAAGGTAAGATTTTTAACTTGCATGGGAAGGCCAATCTATTCAGAATTAAAATAGAAGTTGGAAGGAAGTTCTTTACTTACAGAAACTTTGTTGGGTGCAGAGTAGATCAAGCAAAGCTGCAAAGCAGGAGTTTTGTGACAGGAATGGTCAGATCTGTAAAAAAATTGTGCTGGATCTAAGCAGCTGTTCTTAAAAGAGTTATTAATGAAGTAGTATTACATCCTAGAGCATTGGCCAAGAGGGGTTGCTTTTCTAGATTCTTTGTATTTCATAACTCTTAAAACTGAGTGGAAGTTCCTGTTAGTTACTCAGTTCCCATTGTGGGTTGAGGCAGAGGATGAGAGATACTTTGAGACTTCACACTTTCCACTGTCTGCCTGCTATGCTCAATATTCTTCCTAAGAGGCCAGCTATTCAATATCCAAACAGGATAACAGGGTAAAGTTTAGGCATGCAAATACTGAACAACATCTTTATTGCTATATTGTTTCAGCAATCAAATGCACGTAGAAAAGTGGATGACAATTTAACACTGATGTACAACTTTAGCTGTTATAACAACTCATGCTTCCCATCAGCAGGGTTAGTAGTCACGCAAATCATCAGTGTCTAAATTGGCAATGTTGACATAATAGCTAGAGTTTAACGATCAAACTTAATTCAGTATTCAAAAATATCCAAGCATCCACTTCAGTAGGGTTACCTGCTTGAAGGAAGCCTAAAATACCTTAAAAAATAATTAAATAAATTAAATTACTGCTGTGACTCCAATTGGCAAACTTAAAACCGCTACACTTTTATAAAGACTTGAGGAAAAAAAAAACAGCACTGTAGGTGAAGATTTTAAATTTCTATCCCAGCCCAATACAGAAGAGAGACAGTGAAGAGAAAGACAAACAAAATCTGGTACCAGGAACAGAGCCTAAGTAAACAGGTATCTAACTAACAGATCAAAAATGTACTTGTGGTTATAAAGGAGAAGGGCATAAGTGAAGGCAGAACAAAATCTACATTTCATCAAGTAATTCTACATAGATTTTAAAGAGTGCATGTTAAAATGCCATGCAAATAAAAAAGAGCAAACTCTACTAAACTGACCAACGATCATATGTCTACATTTTTTAAAGGCTTCATGAAAACAGCTAATAAACCCATTGTGGCTAAGCAGGTACTTGCATTTCTACTGAGTGAGCATACCATACTCCAAAATGGTAAAACCCATCTGAGTAGGGAAGGGAAGACAGGAAGTTCAAAAATGAGACCAATGAACAAGAAGCTTCAACTTTATCACAAACACCAATGAAAGAATTACTTTCTTGAATGCATGTTTTTTCTGGTTCTTAAATTTCCAAGTATTGAGACTTTTGGGCGTAAATTATGCCAGTCTAAGTAAAATAAGATTTATAGAGAGCAAATTCCTGAATTGTAAAAGTTACCATAAAATCAGGTTTACATCTGAGCAAAGTGACTAGTTAACCATTCTCAAAATTATGCAGATGCACAGAATAATACATACAAGCAGTTGGAAACATTTTCTGATAATCAGAATCTCCAGTTCTACTTTCCATAAACATAGTGTTATAAAAATGCATTATGTGTGATACAAACATCAGAATTATTATCATTACTATTGGATAGACTCTGCAGATTCCATGTGATAAATATTATCCCTTTTATCTCCATATTGTCGTTAAATAATCTGTAGAACAGATCTTCCTTGCATTTATTACATAAAGTAGCTTATGGGTCTACACCATTTTCTGTTTTGAAGTGATACGTGATTATGATCTCTTTGAAATTTTCATCTTCATTTCAAACCTTGATAGTCTTAAAAATATGTAAAAACAGGTTATACTTACAAGGAGATTTGAAAAGATAGATGATAATTCTATATGCAAGTTATTCTGCACTAACTCCAAATAAAAAGCTTTTATTGTTATTTATCTAAAATCCCTGTACCTTGTACAAAAATTACAAGGTGGCTGGGAGAGGGAGGGTGCAGTAAATCACACTTAATAGTAAACAGACTTACGCTTGCATTTCATCAGGAATTTACAGCAGTTTCTGTAGTCTTTCAATACTGAACTCTAGGGAGACCATAAATTAAGCAGGGTAAGCCCTTTTTACCTGCACTACCAGAAGGACATACTATTTACAGTGAGAGTGCTGTTAGTCAGCTGACATGTTTGTTTAATTCATGCTGAACAAGTTGATAGTAAATCAGGTCTCTCAGCTCTATTTGAAAGACCAGCATGAAATCTTGCACATGTACTGTATCATCTTGAAAGGCTTAGTGATAGGATTGCTTTCAGTATTCTCATTTTCAGTCTTTAGATCTCAGTTACAATTCCAGCTGCCCTTGAATTTTAGCATATCCCATTTTTTTGAAGCATAACCAGCTATCACATCTATGCCAAAAGACAGGAATGGGATAATTTATGCAGTCACTAAGCTAGTCAACAGATTAGTCTGAAGAATAGAATGTGTTCTTTTAAATATTATTTATTTTGATATTTAATTTAAGGATATATTCTAAAAAAATAGTGATATAATTATATTTAATTTTGCATCATTTGGAGGTACAAATGGTTGCTGTCAGGTAGAAAAGTTTAAACGTGGCCAATTCTGAATTTTCAGAATGTTTTAACTTAGAAAATTTAGGAATTCTTTATAGGTTTTTTGCTTCCTCGAACAAATAAAAATAATGGTTGATAATTTATTTAATAGCTTCTTTTTGTTCTCTTTCTCTTTTCCTCTTGCATTGCAGAAAAAACTATGGGAAAGAACAGAGGACAACCTTCTAACTGAACGATGAAATAATAAGATAAAATGGACCAGGTATTTAATTTTTTTAAATTTAATTAATACTAATGGTTAATAAGAACTAATGAAATTAGGCCACATAAATATGAGTGTAAGATTCCACAATACACTAGAGGTCTCAAAAACTCTAGAGAGATGAAAATCTTTTTATAGAACACATGTCTGGACTTATTTTATCTACACTTTCTTGTCCAAATGTTGTAATGGAATGTGGATAGTAGAAGCATTAGGAGGTCACCAATTTTACATTTACAAGTTCTAAAATTTCAGTAATTTATCATTAATAATTATTTTTTTTTCTGTAGTCTGGATCTGTGAATCAGGGGACCTTATTTCAGCTTGAGAATGTTCTTAATTACAAGTAGCGCATTCCAGAAAAAATAATAAAAATCTTAAAACACAGTTCTTTGCTCTTTTGTATAAGCATTTCTACTTCTGGCAAAAACCTACAGAAACCTCTAATAATTGTGTATTGCCATTTATTTCCTTTTCTTCTCAGCAAAACCCTATCATGAAAATACCATCCTGTAGATTCAGGTATTTTTCCTTTTCCTGGGTAAGGCTATTGTATCCATTCATGACAGTCACTGACTTTTCAACTACGTTTCAACATACTCTTTATCCCTTTTCTACATTTATAATGACCTATGTGGTCAATGAACTCTTCCTCTTTGCTGACTCTCTCAACTTAAATTACTTCTCTTAGATTTCTGGACCATATCTCAGTCTCCCCATAAGAATATCTGTATTTCCCCGTCAGCCTTTTTCACATATCACTGTTAACTCTAACCCTTCTATTTCTCTTTAATATCCAATCTCTCATTAAAAATAGCATTGCTTTCTTCTCTATTATCATTAACACCGCTTTCTTCTCTCTCCCTCAAATAATCATGCCAACAGTGGGATTAATCTCGTTTTAGAAACCTAGAGTTACTCTTCACTACACATATGTGAAAGCAAGAGTCAGAAACTACACATTCCAAGTTTGCAAATCCAATCTGTCCAAGCAAGTAATAACAATCAAAATAATTACAGTTGAAAGGTCCAAAGC
Source organism: Pseudopodoces humilis (assembly GCF_049639895.1). Taxonomy (NCBI): domain Eukaryota; kingdom Metazoa; phylum Chordata; class Aves; order Passeriformes; family Paridae; genus Pseudopodoces; species Pseudopodoces humilis. Next base: position 34,839,586 of record NC_142205.1, read on the forward strand.
AAAACAGCAAAAAAAGACAACTGATGCATTGGTCACCCTAGCAGATACCACTTGAAACAGAAAGGATAATCTATAAATAACAAAAAAAAACCCCAGTTTATAATATCACTCCCCCAGTAAAAAAAAAAAAATAAATCTAGCTTTAGTTCTGCTGGATTCTGCATACTACCCCTGCAGTTTTACAGTGCACTCACCCAGTCCTCAATGTCCAGCCCAGCATTTGAAACTAAATTCAGCCTTGTTATTGATTTAATGTTCACATCTCATTCATGCTGTGAGGGGAATAAAATATTAGGTTCAAGGGCAGGTAAGGAGACTTCTCATATATACCACAAAAACCCTGAGGTCTGTGCTCTTCCTTAGGACAGATGCACCCACCACCTGCTTTACAGCACTGCTGTGGGTGATGTAAAGAGAAGTGAAGACAGGAGAAATGGGGTTATGGAATTTTTCCCAGAAGGATAATGCCATTTCTAAGGATAAATACTATTTGTAAGCTCAAATCTTACATCTTATGGATGTACTTTTCACTGGCCTACACCCTGTCCAGTAATTTGGATGCAGAACACTTTTGGGTCAATACAGTCCGTGGGTTACCATCAGGGTAGACACTATTGGTTTCAGCTCATCCAATCAGTTTTTGTAAATTATTTAAGAGAGACTTACTTTAAAGTACAGCAAATAGCTTCTAACTAAAGCAAAAAAACACCTTGGACTTGTAATGCTTTCAGAAAAACAACAACAAAAACAAAACAGAACCAACAACAACAAAAACAAACAAACAAAAAAAACTAATCATATGAGCAGACACACTGCCTGGAGGCTTACTTTAAAATAAACTTAAGCAAAATTCAGCTAACTGTTAAAAAAAAAACCCACTGAAATATACTTCTGATATTAAATCAAGTAAGTTACATCCACTAGAGGTAGAGCTAGTACTAAGATCTAACTTAACTTCCAAACTAAGAACAAAATACAAATATATGCTTTATGTAGAGATTAATTTTTTATCAAATGTAATTTCCAAAAATATGAGAGTGAGTTTTCAAATACATATTGGTGTAATCTGTCAGGAAACTAGAAGGCTGTGTGACAGCGCACTCGTGTATTTATTTGAAAGAACAGGCTGTGCAGCAATGAGATGTCTTGATATTGCTCCAATATATATATTATATATAAAAGATCAGTATTCTTTTGAAAGATTAATAATAGTGGGTTACTCTTTAGAGAGTCCAAGTGGTAGAAGTTTATCTGTTCATTCAGCACATTATTGCATTAACTTCAAAAACATTCAGCTTTCATAATCATAAGTTTTTATGTTTCAAAGATCTACAAGTTAACATTTCCTTTTATTATGTCATTGTTCCTTGAAATATGTAAGAAATATCTGTAACTTAACTGTAACTTTGAAAAGCAGTTCCTAAAATAACTATTTTTATGTTAGTAACTCTAGCAACGATAAACAACCAGTGGGTGAACAAAACTTCACCTTTCTCAGGCTACAGTCTCAGCTCAGTTATTCACTCTATCTCCAGTCAGGGTCCTGCAGAACTGTGCACATGGATTCCTAAACCAGCATCCTCTCTCTGGGTGGTTTTGAATTGGGAATGCAGCTGCAGCCACCAGTGCTGACAGATTTTGGCTTCTTCCGTGACTTACCCATCTAGGGCCAGCTTGGAATGAAGATCATCTGTATTAGGGGGATCCTCAAACTCCCAGGAAGAAAGATCAATACTCAAAAAAGTAAAAATAAATTAATTACTAAATAAATAAATAATAATCTTGGCCACTGAGAAGAATATCAAGAGGCTAGCTAAAGGCAAGTCGGTACCATAGATCTGCAGGAAGAGGCTTGTTGCTGACATCACCAATTCCTCCTTCTCATCTGAATGGTATTACTCATTTCAATGGCATCATTGTAAGACTGTGATCAGGTCTTCAGCAAGACCTGGTAAATGTCGTCAAGCTCTCTTGTTTCTTTACAGGTTGTTCTAACATCACTGATTACTGAAGAAGGGAAGAGCTACATTTACTCAGGAGTGTTTTACCTGAAAACACCAGGTTTCACGGATTAATATCTATAGCTGTTACAACTCCCTAGCTTGAGATGACATCACCCATAAGCTTTGTTCCTGTTTTCATGCAGAATGAAGCAGGAGATATCTACTGGGATTTCTTGTTAGCTCTCACAGAGAGTGACAGAAACACTGTGAAGCTCAAAGCATGTCTCATGGAAGGAAAAAGGACTGAGAAAATAAGAGAGAGAAAACTGAAAATCTCACAATTTATGAAGTGCTAATTAAGAGCATTTAAAACAACTTCCACTGGCAGCAAAACCATTCATATGAGGTTTGGGAAGTTGTGAAACAAACAGCTTAAACAAACTTGTGGTTGTTCCTGCCATGAGAGTTTGCAACACAGTGAAATGCCACACCAAAACACAGCTAAGCCTTAAGCAAACTCACCAGTCAGTGCCTAAAATTTCCTTTTCATTGAAGAATCTGTAAAGAGTAAGATAAAAGGATACATAAGGGAAAAATACACAATTAATTAGATTCACAATTGATTATATAATCACTGAGCAATACCTAAATTCTAAACTTAGACCAAAATAATTCCTCTTTCTTAGCTCCCATTCATACAAGGCAATTTCTGAGGTAATTTTCCCCAACCTGAAAATTCACTTTGGCAAATGCTTAGAATGCAGGATATAGACCTAAACTCAATCAAGGCATGTAAACTGATGACTTCTCTATTTAATCTGTGAAATAAAATACAGTAGATATTCATAAAGTTCTAACAGCTGTACGCCCAAAACTTACATGAAAGGCTCACTTAGTTCTGTTTAACTTATTATACTTCATATGAAATAAGTAAGTAAGATTCAAGTCATAAATGGAGAGCATAATATTCTAAATATGTGGTTGACTTGACCAGGATTCCAGAACTATTTATTTGGCCATCATGTTCTTGTAGCAGAGCACCAGATGTAAGAGAAGGGACTGAACTGTCCTGGATGTTACCACCTGCTTTAAGCCAGCAGTTCTGGAACTCTTACAAGTATGGGAATAAATCCTTTTCATCTAGTTCATGTGACTAATTTCTCACTTTTGTCATGCTTTTCTGTAGGATATGACATGCTTTGCTCTCTTTGAGTAAGTGAGATGCAATGGTTCTTCAATGTGCAAAGAAACTCCACATCTTTTCATATTTCTGCTGTGATTTCATTAATTTGTAGGGTAAATTGACACAGTTAGAACTTGTTTTTACTTAAATTTTCAGCTGCCTTGCCAGGTATGCCCTTGATTATTTTGGAGAATTTATTGGTTTACAATGCACATTTAATGATTATTTAATACTTTATATATACCTTGATGAAAGCAATACATTTCCATTCCCTAAACTGTCATCTTCATGTGCAGTAAGGTACAACCACTAAAAGAATTCAAAAAAGGAAACCATTTTGAATAAAAAAGCCTGTTTACTTAAACTTCAATGGTTTAAAATCTATTAAAGAGTTAAATAAGACAGTAGCAACTCCACTTATGTTAGTAATAAAAGCTTGATTTTTTTTTTTCCTTTAAACCATTCAGGAAAATCAAAGATCTGAAAGGTACAATAATACATGATTTATATACATGAATATATATGAATATATGTCAAGCATTCATCCCTGAGATTATCAGTAATCTCATGGCAACAGCTTGGGGCTAAAGTCAGGGCAAGTTCCAATTTGATGTGAGTAGAGGAACACGAACTCCCCTTTGGCTGACTGTGACAACCTCCCTGTGAGTGCTGCAGAGCTCAGGGCTGCAGCTGTCATGTCCTGGGCATTTTGGCCAATTCATGCAGTGAGCTCTGCATCTTCCACTCAAGGTACAAAAGATGTTTTCTTCAAATAACTTCTGTAAGGATTTATGGATGCTCATGCAAACCAAGAGCACATTTTAATGTAGTGCTTGGTATGAAAGAATGAAATACACTTGTATATTCACAGTGCTTAGCAGCAATATGAAGTCATTGACACATGACAGTCTGGTGGGATGATTGCAGGTGATGAATGTTTAAATTGTTTTACAGATGTGAGAAAAAAAAGGTGGAAAATACATCTTTTTACTTCCCATCACACATTTTGAATATGAAAGAAAATACAAAACTCTAAGGAAAAGATTGGATTTACAAATCTAGCAATTCTCTTAGTGAATTCAAACATTTTTCAGTTTTTCAAAATACTTAATCTGAATTTATGTGAGATAGAGATCTATGCGTCAACCATGAAACTATTTTACATCTTATTTCCATTGTTTCTGATGAAGCTGTCTACTAAATGAGAAAACTTTTAACATTACATTTTCCTGCAGTAAAAATTGAAGCATTTAGATGTCACTGAAGCAATTAGATAATGTTCTTCTTGCCTGTCTTCAAGACCGAAATGTGTAAATTGATGCTTAATGAGCACATGTCCAAATTTATCTTAGCGGAAATGAAAAAACAAAAGTAATAGCCTGTCAAAGACAAAAACAACATTCAGGAATTGATGAGAGGTGATCTGTTCTACCCCTAAAGCATTGAATGTTTGTTTTTCCCCTTTGATAACATTAATTTATCCTTATTATTTGCATTGTCTACATTTTCTTTTGTCTTTACACCAAATACAACAATCATTGACCTAACCTGTCATCTGCTGAGTAGAAAACTATAAGCAGAGAAGGTTGCTCAACTGGATCATTCCATCTGCTGAGATGAGAAAAGTATCAATACAATATGCCTTTAATGCACTGAAAAATAATGTTATGAAAGCTAATTTCTTTCTTTAGTTAGAATTCTGATACATTCTGTTTTACTTCCAGATTACACCAGACAGTATGCATTTCTAACAGATCTGGTCTCCCTCTCATGCCAAAATACAGAAAAAAATGTTAAACGTACTCTTTAGAGATACTTAACTACAAATAAAACAGAGAGCACTGCAAGGTTTTCATATAACTCCATAAAAACATAATTCCAGTACTATTCATATATTTCTTACATTTTCAACAGATGAAAAAATATGTTTAATTGAAAAATAAACAAAATAGAAATAGCTTTCTCTTGCATAAGCCATTTCAGACCAGAATTAGGCTGTTTTCTAAACAGTCCATAAACAGCAGACTAATTCCCATGACAAGATGCAAACAAGACATATCCTCTCTTTCACTGCAAACTTTGATGAGAATTAAAAATGCTAAAAAGGTACTAAAATCTGGTATCCAGCACTAGTGAGATAGGCTATCTCACTATATAGTGTCTAATTCATATATAATTTACAGTTTATATATAGTCTGATCCCCTATAATGTTTACAATACAGCCATTAGCCAAATTTTCTGATCCATTTCTAACGTTTTTCTGCAGCTACTGTTTCTGTGAGAAACACCAGCATCTTCTCAAGAGCAGAGCAACAATCTCCCTTCCGGCTCAGCTGGGTTCATGCAATCTTCTGTATGGAATCTCATAACCCCACATCTGTACACATCCTGCTAAGAAGCATCCAAAAAAATCTGTGTTGTGGTCCAGAAAAGGGGAGTTGTTGTCTTTGAAAGACAGGACGAGAGACACTGAGAGAAAATAATGAATAACAGTCCTGGATCTGTAGTAAAACCATCTTTTCCCATTCCCTCAAGGGTGCCAGAATTGTAGCTCAGTAAAGCTATTTCTTTTCTTCCCATTGCTTTCTATTGAAATTAATTATTTCAGTCAATTTGTGTGGAGAAATAGGTCTTGAATTCTAACATGCTTCAATTGGGAAGTGCTTCCCAGGCAGAATTTATATACCCACATCCAAGTCAAGCAAAAAGATGCTTGAACTATAGTCTAGCTCTTGGTTACCTCTCACAGTTATGTCCTTTTTTTAATGACAAATCAAGAGAATAACTATATTCTTATTTATTTTTTTTAAAAAAATAATAAAAATTTAATATTCCCTTCAAAATATAGAATATAGCTGGTTTTTATAAATATTACCAGCATTTTCTAAGTTCCTACAGATATATTTAGATAACCAATAAACTTATATGTCTCTACAGAAATGAATATATGCATAAATAAATAAATGAATATGAAGTATATATAAGGGTAACTAGAATAAAAAAATAAAAATCAGAGATTTGATTTTGAAGGGAAATCTGAGGTAAAACTGTTGTTTTGAACTCCTTCCTATTTTGCTAGATAAAATACCATTACAGATACATATAAAAATAAAATTGCCAAGAATAAAAAAAATCTCTTTCCAACTACCATAATTTTTTTACAAGTAGAGATGAGAATTTTAACCTGAGCAAAGAAATTATCCTTCTGCTAGGTCTTAGAGCAGATAATCTCAGATACTGCAGCAGTTTTCAGACTTATTCAAGTGTGTCCCGTGATACATGATCTCCTCAGTAAATATTATGACTGACAGAGAAAATGGGGGGTTTTTACCTATTATTATACAATGAGTAAGAGAACATATATTTAGCTTTTTGTAAGAAATTATATTTTAGTAGTAGAACTTGAAATTAATTTTATGTAAAATGGTGCATCAACTCTTGCTGAGTTTCTGTCACCTTTTAGCTTCACTACTTCATTTCTTATGCAATCACTCTATAGGGATTTCTCTCCCAGTATTGTTTCTGTAGTTGTTAGTTGACAACCTATTCATCTCCCCACTTCCAAAACTGAGGCCAGATGCTGTTTGCCCCTGGATCACACCACAATCAGTGTTGGAGCATCCAGCCTCTTTGATATTTTTTTCTGCCTATAGTGATAGCAGGCTGTCATAAGAAAGGACTGAATGTGGCATCACATAGTTTCTCTCCTAGTAAAGCAGCTCAGACCCAAAATCGAGCACAGTGATTTTAAACTTCAGATATTTACATTGCAGGACATTCAGCATCTCCTCTAATGAGACTCACCTTCTCTTTGATGTGGTAATGAAAATATCAGTCTTCCCACAATTCTACATGCAGCTTCTCCCACTTTGAATTAGTTACTGAGCAATGGAGATCAAACTCTCAATTCTAGTCTCTGTAGCAAATTTCTAGATTTGTGAAGGTGGATAATAAAAAGTGCTCTTCTGAATGCAGTTTTGCCTTTCAAATTCCATTTTACATGCTAGCTGCACACTAAATATGACTGAAAACAGGAAGTTATGCCACTGGGCATAAATTCTGATTAAAATGGCATGTTTCTCATGATTACATAGGGCATAGATACACTGACAAATTAGTAAGTAGTTTTGGTTCTTTTAAGCACATGCACAAATATTTTTGAGCTCATTTGCTTCCTGAATACAAAGTTGTATAGTAGTTGCTTACAGTGGGTATATAATTCCAGCTGCCTTTCCACACAGCATGGTGAAACTGTACAACTTGTGGATGAAAACAGGAAAAATGATTACTTTGGATCAAAGCCCTCCACATTTTTTCTATGGTAAGAGCATAGGAAAATTATGTGATGTTATACTCCATTCATTAGTATCACGTTTTCTCAGTAGTCAAGTAACCACTTGTTCCTAAGTGGATGACTGTGCCAGCAGCATTTTTTGGACATAAATTAAATGCATATTTAACACTTAGTTCTGCGTCACTTAGAATGCTTTCCAGAAATATTTCAAATAGTAAGTTTAGGAATGCTAATTATGTGTCATTCAGCATTACAAAATGTATTTTTCAGCAATTACTGTCTTTAAATATTTAATCCAGTTTTACCCAATATTTGGAATAGGAAATAACTGAACAATCTCATTTTCAGCCTCAAAGTATTGGCAAAATTAATTTCCTAAGAAAGCTGCCTATAAGATCTTAATAGGGCAATAGCAGTCCTACCCAGATATGTGCCCAGCTGGCTCCAGAGAAACCTTCTAATTGGTTAAAGCATTTCAAAAGTCAAGAGGAAATCTAAATCAGATATCCAAAAACTCATAAAAGATGATGGGGTTCATAGTCTGACTGAAGTACATCTGCACCAATGCACGCCACATGGACAACAACCAAGAGGAGCTGGAAGTCATTGTGCGTCTGTTGCCATCACAGGAACAGATCTGGGCTTCTCAGTACAAGTGAGACATTGAGGGGCTGGAGCGAGTCCAGAGAATGGCAACAAAGCTGGTGAAGGGCCTGGGGAACAAGTTTTATGAGGAGCAGCTGAAGGAGCTGGGGATGTTTCACCTGGAGAAAAGGAGTCTCAGGGGAGATGGTCTGGCTCTCTACAACTGCCTGAAAGGGGATTTCAATGAGGTGGGAATAGAGCTCCCAAGTAACAAGCAATAGGCTGAGGGGAAATGGCCTCGAATTGCACCAGAGGAGGTTTAGATTGGACAGCATGAAAAATTTCTTCACCAAAAGAGTTTTCAAGCACTGGAACAGGCTGACACAGGGAAGTGGTTAAGTCACCATTGCTGGAGATATTTAAGACACGTAGATGTGGCGCTCAAGGACATGGCTTAGTGATGAACTTGGCAGAGTTTAGTTTGGATTTCATGATTTTAGAGGTTTTTTCCAACCTAAATGGTTCTATGATTCCTTGGACACAGACATCTTCCCAAACATTTCACACAGAAGAGTTTGGCACAGAAGAGAAATTACACTCAGCTGTGGCCAAAAGTGCTTAAGAAAGAAGGGTGGTATTAAATCTCAGATGTTTAACAATTTTGTTGAGCTATCCAGAAGTGATCTTATTCATGCTGTTTTATTAACTACTGACCAGAGTACACAAATACTATTGATTAGTTAGTAGAATATTAAAAGGTGATTTCTGAGACTAAACACAGCAAGTCTTGTTTCAGACACCAAGCATAGCTGACACTTCAAGACTGTCAGGTATAAGTGCATGGCCTAGAGAAGACCAGGATTCACTTGGATATTTAAGATGCCACTGGACGTCTCTCTCCCTAAGCATTTGGATTGAACATTGAACTTTTACTTTCTCAATTAATTCTTTTTATTACATTAATTTTTCTTATTGTTTCTGTCTGACATACTTAATTATTCCATTATATTTCTTAACTAATTTAGATATTATTAAAATTTTATTATGTTCTTATCCTAAGTGGATTCAGTACATAGTTTTAATATTGTTTCATCTCCACGGTACTTGATAAATTTTCCAAATGCCAAGTAGTCTATTTAACTATGTCAGTATTTTTGTGCATATTCAAAGACACCCCTTGTGAGAAACGCTTATTTTAGGAATATTATCTCATACAAATTTCATATTAGCAACCTTCCCTGCTACTGCCTCTAATCCCACTAAGAACATTTTGAATATATTCCATCATTGTCTGTGCCTCTTGCTACACCTGAGAAGGCATTTGATCTCATACAATATGTAGCACTTGCTATTGTTCTAAAAATTGCCTCTATTGGCTTTTCTGTGTGAACAGTTTCTGAAAATTATGATGGTTGAATTTGTGGTCAAGTCAGTCATTCTGAGAAAGCTCATAAAATCCCGAGAGACTTGCAAAGAACAATCAATCCCTACATCAGGAAGCAAAAAGGAAGTGCCAACCCAGTGGAAATTTATTTATGACATGTTTGAAGTCTGTTGAAATAACAAAACGTTGGACTTAACCATCAAACAGGGCATATACAAAGGCAGTGAAATTAAATCTTATTTTCAACAAGGGAACGTATTCAAGTAACTATTAAAAAATTGATTCTTTTTTATAAAGTCACTCCTGGAAAAGTTAAAATGAAAAGGTAAATGGGATCATATAAATTACATTAGGCATCAGTGAGAAACTTTCCTTGTACTATATCCTTGCAGGAAACTGGCTAAATGTAGCCCCTTGGCGCCAAGGAGGTCATGAGCTCTGCGTCAGTGCTAATTCATTTTTTCTGACCGCATTGTGTTGGGAAATCCTGATTCCCTATGCTGAAGTGTAAAACAAGACTTTGAACTCTATGGGATTATGCATATAATATGCCAAACTTTAATGAAATTTCATTTCCTTAAACATGCAAGGAGTGTATTTACGCAGAAAATGTTCCACGTATCAGTAATTATTTTTTTTTTGCAAAAGTTTCAGACAATTTCTCTTCTGAAATGAAGATTGTATTTGGAACTAAAATACTTAACAAAATGCTATTCTTTTCTGTTATTTTTTTTGTTTTTCTCCAGAGATATAATCCCGATTACCCAAATTAAAACATTCTTAAAGCAAAAATAGCCTTTAAACTAACCACCTTTCAAGAATCTGTCAATGGCAAACAGGTATTCACCAGAAAAAAAAAAAAGAAAAAGAAGAGGATAATTCTTATTTACAAGACCACAAAAATAATTAATCCAAGTGTAAGCACAGTAGAGACCAAAACTACCACGCCAAGAGGCTTTACCTCCAAGTCAAACTTGCATTTAAGCCCTAGTTTCTGCTTAATAGAAGACAGTCTGGAACATAAGTCCTCAGAAGCTGAACATTATATAGATATCTCAGCAATTAAACACCACAGTTAAAAACCTGCAAGTTGTATTTTCCAGATAAATCAATAGATGAATAAAAGTGACAAAGACTGTGATAAAATATTCTCAAAGGTAAAGGTTCATCATGCTTACAGCACACGTCCCTCCACAGACCACCTGCAGCACTCTACTAGCACTGGCTCTGAGTATGCCAAGCTTTAGGTTATATAGTGAATGTTGTTTAATAAATATGTTGTTTAATAAAATTGGGGATAATTCTGGAATGTTTCACTTCAGAGAGAAAAAATAATGCTCTTTTCACCCAATATGCAACTAATGTGCATGTGTAGAAAATGGCTAGAATTCAGGACACTGTAAACCAGCTTTACAAATTTTCAAATCTTTGAAGACCCTCCTTGAAGACTACCAACAGCTCTTCACTGCTTCACCTGCCCCATGAATCAGTGTGCCCCATGAATTAATGTTTGTCTAGACAGAGCTGTGTTGAACTACTTCTAATCTATGCTCAGCTTCCTCTATAAAAGGTAATAGGAAGGACATGCAGCAAGTAGCCCTAAACAAGTCATGAGAGTCATTTTTTCTCTCCACTGCAGGTACTGAGCTTTGCAGAGTCACACCTGCAATGGCATACCAGGCACACTCCTCCTGCATCCACTGCCACCCACAATCAGTCTTCTGAAATGGCTCTTGCAGAATCTGGGAAAAAAGGGATGTCTTAAGCAGCAGAGCACAGAGATTTAGATAAGGCAGAATATCTTTTCCTAGTGCTAAAATGCTGTGGCAGGGTATACAGTAGGACACATAGTAGTTCTAAGGTTTTGGACATATATCAATCACTAGAAAGGAGGAGGGTCAATCCCACCAAAACATGTATAAACTGTAAAGTCATTCTAGGTGGATGAAGTATAGTTCTCCACCATGGCAAGAATTGTAAGTCTAGGGGATGTTAAGGAACAAGTTGGCTGCTAATCACATGCAGGAGGTGATCTCTTTCTCTCCCTTGTGTGGCACTTGCATGCTGACAGGCAGATAATAGCTGTCACAAATAAAATAAAAATTTGCAAGCACCCCAGCCCTTGGTGAAAAAGTCATGAAAGCTTTTGTTGTCAAGGTGTCTATCCTCTCCTTTCTCTGAAAACAGTAGCTAATACCTCTTGAAAAAATAAAAGTCTAATAAAATTTGTCTCCAGTTGCTTGTGAAAAGGCAGTAGTAGTTTAGAGCTGTTGGCTCTTTTCCACAGTGTCTTAAATTCTGCCTTTGGAAAGCAGATTTTCTCCAAGCTCTTTGGAGAAGAATAGTTTCTCACTAAAGTCAGAGCAGTAACTTCTACTAATAACCAGTGTACATAATGAGTTATAACACAGCCTTTATCCCTCCCAGGCATCATTGCTTGGTTCTTGCGAGCAAGAAGCCATTTACTATTATATTGTATCCATGAGCTGTCCAAGAAGGACATTCGGGAAATGTTGGGCCACAGCAGCACAGGCAAGGCTAGCTCTTTGTATATTTGTACACAGAATCATTTAGGTTGGAGCACAATTCTGAGGTCATTGAGTCCAACCATTAACACAGCACTGCCACATCCACTACCACACCACATCCCCTGCACCAAGTGCACAGGTTTGTGAACGCTTCCAAGGACGGGGATTCTCCCCCTTCCCTGAGCATCCTGTTCCAGTGCTTGACCATCTTTTCAGTAAAGGAAGTTTTCCTAATATCCAGTACCTAAACCTCCCCTGGCACAATATGAGGTCATTTCCTCTTGTGCTATTGGTTGTTACCTGGGACAAAAGCACCTCCGGAGAAGAGACCGTGAACATACACAGAGCATGTCTTTTGGTTGGAAGAAAACAGAGGAGTTTAAGCAGCACTGTGTACAAGATTTCCTTCCCAGAATCAAATCGAACCAGCAAAAAGAAGTTTTTGAGTCCATGGAATGAAAGTTTTAACTCTCATCACAAAACAAGGCATAAAACACTCCATTGCTCCACAGCATGTTTAGAGTGTTTAATACAAAACACAAACTCCACAGCTGGAACAGAAGGGATATGACTTATGTTTGAACTGAGTTAGGGATATTAAAAAAATAACTTCTATTTCTGGTAATGTGATCAGGTATTTAAGCTTATATTCCTTTAGGAAAATACGTAATTGAAAACCACAAATTATACTGTATTCTAATTTTTTTTCCCCCTTTACTTTTCATCCCATTTTCCTAAACAGCTGCTACCAAACTGAAATGGCAAAACTCTTGAGAGCACCTATCCTATTCCCACCCATTATCCATGTAGCATATGTTACATACTGAGCTTATTGTACCATCATTAGGGGGGTGCTTTCCCTTGCCACGTGTCCATAATCATTAGCTGTCATTGTGCAGATTTTTAGCATCATTATTTAAAAGTGATTCAAAATACTACTCTTATTTGGGCCAATACAGGTTACCTCGTGCAAACAGAGCTTGTTCTCTTTTTTATCTAAAGAATCTTTTTGTTTATTTGTTTTAATTTCCTTGCAAAGGTTGCTTCAGCTTGACTTCTGGCAATTCTAACCTCTTCCTACTTTCTCTGACCTACAAGATAAAGCTCTCTTTCATGCTGTCTTTAGGGCAGGAGTGAAGAGGTACTTTCTCAGGTCAGGATTCATCCAGATAAGCCTGGAAACCTTTCTTTGAAGGGTCATGGGTTTGGGGTGTTTTGCATTTTGATTTGCATTCATTTTCTGCATTTGAGTCCTTGAACAATTTAGTTCAAGGTGATTAAATCAGTATACTGGAAACAAATTTCTCTTAACATGTCATTTTGCTTTTTTCATACTTATATTTTCTACTGATATTTTTGTCTGTTTTAGCATCTGGAAGTATTTTTTTAAAAACACACGCTTAGTAATTCTTATTGGTTTTCACTATACATTGAATAGATATGTATCCAGAGCAAATAAATATTTTATAAAGATGTGCATGATTAGACATATCCTCATCTAGACACTGAAGAAATAACACATGCACAAATGCTATAAAGGGCATTTAAGCACACGGCAGTATTGCAATGCAGCTCTCCACAAATTCAGGGTTTGTTTTGCTCCCTCATATTTACAGTATAATGTTTATTCTCCTTTAAGTGCTATATACAATTTGAGACCTGGGCATAATATCCCTCTGGAAGTTAATGACTGTGCGCAAGGGCTGCCACTCACACATCTTGTAGGTCAGACAAAACGCACATTAGGTGTTGTCCCACATCCCGAGGATGTTATTTGATGTGTCAACATTACAGTTTTTCTTTTTATTAGTCCCAGGAGTTGCACTAATTTTGACAGCTGCTAAACTCGTTTCCCTGCATTTTAAATTTTCTAAGGCAATCATCATAAAGGGACAAATCCTGCTTGGCTTTGCAAAGGAGAAAGGCTTTGCGCAAGCCTTTTAAAACGTGATGAAAGCAAAATGATTGTTAAGACTTTATGGTTTGTTTGGGTTTTTCTTTCCATTCAAAGCAAGGCAAAGTACTCAGGCAGTGATCTTTGTTCCTCTTTTTCCCTCCCCACAGCATTAAGAAGGAAACTACCTAAGCCCTGACCTTTAAAAGTACGTATTCTGACAGTTCTTAAACTAAGGATAAGCATTTGTTTAATTAAACTTCTGAAGACAATTACAGAATTAAGTCATTAATGTAAGTATTTAAGCAAATCTCTTTTGAGAAAATCTGTTACCCTTAAAATTCAATTTATAATTAAAGTGAATATAAATATATTTTTAATGGAAATAGGAGCCATGTTTATGTTGCTGCTTCTCCAGAATGTATATTGACTTAGCTTTTCATATATCTCATACATACTTTGTGAGAGATGTTGGAAAAACCCCCAAAAGAATACAAAAGCTCACTAGTAGACCTTTTGTTTTGAAGGTGAGTAAAATGGGAAGAGCAGGAAGAATTACATCAAAGGATGCTGCCACTGCAAGAAAAGAAGCAGTATATTTAGCCAAGGAGATTTGTGATATGCATTTCAAAGGAGGAACAGAAGATGTTCATCCTTCCAGAGGATCCAGCATCCTTTCAGATAAAGCAGCAAGTAGAGAAAGTGGTTCAAAATATGGCTAATGAAATTAAGCACCTGAACTACTATCACAAGCTAAGCTCTACACTGCATTCATTTCTTGCAGATAAAGGATTCTTTTCAATTATTATCCAAAAAGCAAGTCTAGAAGCAAGTTTTAAAGGTCAGAATCTAAAGGCATTTCATATGTTGTCAGAGATCTTACTTCCTGTTCCATTTTCACCTCATGGAGCTATTCAAAATCCTGATATTCACATGTGAACCAAACCAACAGGCTGGTTTCACAGAAATTAACAATCCTACTTATGACCAGTCCTACGTGTTTTATTTCTCATTATCCCATTCTGATTTGATTGGTAACAAATTCAGCTAATTTCCCCAAACCAAGTCTGTTTTGCTCATGAGGGTACCTGCCTCATGAGAAAGAGCTCTGCCAGCCCTTAACCCACAAGATTTTTGTTGTGTTTTCTCTCTCCTGTCCAGTTGAGAAAGGCAGTGATAAGGTGGCTTTGGTGGGCGCCTGGCATCCAGCCAGGGTCAACCAACCGCACATATTTATTTGCAGTACGTGAAACTTCATATGCTTTCTAAACTGTAAGAAATACATCAAGTTCCCTTCTTTGGCTTGTAGCAATCTGTCCTTTGAGAAACAAAGAAAGACTCAAAAATCAACTCAGAGAGGAGAAATTAAATGCAATAAATATCCCAAATCTTTGCTTGTACAAATTCTACTGAGTAAAGATAGTAAGTGCAGTTGTATTTAAAGCTTCCCAGTAGAGAGGAGGAAGAAATTACAAAAATTATGGTCAAAAGGTTTTAGGTGGCAATACTGATTGCACACAGTCTGATGAGAAATGCTATTGAGTTCTGATAAAAGCTGCTTTTTTTATTTGTTTGTTTGTTTAATTGAAGATACTTTTCAAAATTTACGTAAATTATCATGCCTGCCTATGAGCTAAGTTATGTTTTCGGTTACATACTGATACATTGTGATGACATCAAGATAGTGTCATCAGACAGCAGTGTGAAGAAGTTATCTGCAGGCGACACAACCTGGTGCCAACAGCTGTATGGGGTTAACAGGAGTAGATGCCTCCTATATGTGTTGCTCTGTCAAGGTAAACTACTTATCCCATAGCTGACTTCCTTTGAAACCAAGACTTAAGGCAAATATTTGATTTTATTTCACCTATTGGGACTCATAGGAAGATGGACTAGAATTTCCCTCTTCATGTCTATGACTTCATGAAGAAATAGCTCATGCTCCTTTGCACTTTAAAGTTACACCATAGCCTTATTCAACATTCACGTGCAAATCTCCTCAACACCACCATTACAGCCATGTCCTGAGATACTGTCAACTTATGGCAGAACTGAAAGCAGAGTCAAAAAAGACTTAAAGGCTATTTTAAAAAGCTTTTCTTTAACAGTTCCCTTAAAGGCATTTCCTTCCATTGTCTTTTGAAAGCTATGTCAACTGTCCATTGTTCTCCATGGACTGGGCTGACAGCATGATTTTTATATGTGCCTAAATTTCAGCATTATTTTCCATTTTCAATGACATTTAACTTCCAAACTATTCAAAGACATAACTCTCAGGACTGGGATTTCAACACTTGTATGACTTTGAAACAGGTTTTATGGAGTGCTCTGCTACATGGGTACAAATCATAAGCCAGTGCTGAAGAACACCTGTTTTCCAAGGGACAGCAACATTTTAGTGATTTCAGATCATTTTTTTCCCAGCTCCATGCATATGTATTTTCCACAACAAATACTTCATCTCTTCAATATCTGTACTGAGCTAGACTAGTATCTTGGCAAATTTGGATTATTTCACCATAGTTTCTAATTAAGTAAATGTATTTCATCTTCAATGCTTTTACTAACCTTTTCCTTCTGTCACATGTTTCTGAAGTACTTTCATGTGTTTTTAAAAATCATTATAATCTCTCTCCCTCTATGCTTTATGGCTTCTTTCTAGGTCATTGTTATCTGAAAATATGCTACATATTCTTTTTATTCTGTTATTCAAGATATTAATTAATATCAAGTAGTACCAGTTTTAAGTTAGATTATTCAGAAATACTATTTAATAAATTGGCATTGCAGCAGTAATCTATTTCCTCTCATAATTCTGGGAAATGCAAACGTTGGTTTGATTATTAACATTTTTTTCTCCTCCTGACCGCATATTTTTGATACAATACTCATGATTCCGAGTGATTACAAGTGGTAAATCTGAGGCAATCTACCACAATTCTGAAAAGAAAATGCTAAAATTGTGTTTGTCTGCCATTATTCTTTATTTTTGTCCTCCTTTATATTTTAAGATTCATATTTATATTCTGTGTCCTGTAAGAAGAAGAGGCTGTGGAAATTTGAAGAATCTCCACAGATACACAGCCTGTAACAGCAAACACACTGAAAGATTGGCTATGATCCTTATGGGTCATTTTTAACTCATGACATTCTATGATAATTATATTGTATCTTGTAAAAGTAATTTGCCTTCATTGCTCAGATACAAGGTAATAATAAAAGGATAATAAAGACCAAAAATTTTAAATGAGATTATGCATTTATCACATTTTGTCACACAGTTAATTGTATCTCAAAATAGCTATCCAAGAACAGACATGCTCCAAACCTCTTTACACATTCAGAATTTCTAAAATTTTAGTACAGAACATTAAAGTACTGGAATAATCTCAAATACTTTTCTCACAACATATAAAATTATCTAGCTTTATTTTACAGTTCTGATCTAATACAACAAGCTAGGTTCTTTTAAATAAAATTCTTATGGCCTCCAGCCTGTCCTCTCCACCTCAAAGATCAGACTTCCTCAGCAGATTCCATCAGAGATGGAATAACAAACAAGTAATGCATGTGCACTTTGTTTTTCACTTTATCATTTCCTTAATTAATATAAAGACTAACTTTCAGTTCAATGACAACAAGGAAAAAAATATCATATTATTGAGGATATAAGAATTAGGCATTTCCTACAGTGCAATGAAGTCATTGAACACATTTTTTTACAGAAGGAGGTATTTTTCCTCACAATCTAAGCCCTTTCTACTTGATCCTGCAGGAGAAAATACAGACTTTGTTTTGGTTTTTTATGGTCAAATCTGTGAAAGGAGAAGACTGTTTTATCCTAAGTTTATCACTGTGAGAGACAATTTTGCTGGAGGAATGTATGAGATGACACATCAGAAGTCAGCTCTTGTATCATGCTACAGAGTTGTGAACTGATGAATAAACTTAAGAGAAAAAAAAATACAGTCAAGTGAAAAACTATTTTTAAGAAGTAAAATGTATCATTAGATGTGTAGGATTATGTTTCAGAACAATCTAAGGAAAAGACAAATGACTACAATTGATTCTTATGGATTGTGGGGTGAAAGTGATCAAAAAGTGTGTGCTGGTGTCACCTTCTTGTTTATTGAGGACTTTCTAACAGTACTAGATCCCACCAAATGCAAGCAGTAAAATATAAAAAGTAAACCTGGAACATTCAGGCCATCTTTGGGATCCAAAATTGAGGCAGGTGGCAACAAATCTAAAACCTTTGTAAATGCCCAGAAGATAATTCCTCTAGAAAGGCACATGCTTTCTTCCAAACTAAGCTCTAAAACCAAGTGAAACAGAGTCCTAAATATAGTTAAACTCTTTCCCCTTTTCATGGAAGCTCAAAAAAAAGAAAAAAACCCAAAAAACTAATGCAGTAGGAAATAGTGCACACAACTCTGTCAAAAGCAGACCACTGCTAAGTAAATCTTCAGAGGCGCTTTGTAAACAGCCAGAAACATCCAGTCAGTTTTCTGTAAACAGCTAAGTCATGCACCAGCAGAAGACAGCAGCCTTCTGTGGAAGGCTTTGGTTGATGTTTAACAGGGTTACATTTCAAACCAGCTAATAGTCACAGTTATTATCAGTGCAGTTCGAGTGCACAAACCAGAAAGCTCTTCAAAAAGTGGGCCACAGCCTGTTCTGCTTTGGTGATACTGTTAGGAAATAAATCAAAGAGAAAATCAATAGATCTCCTAAAATATGGCAGGCAAGTTTATGCAAGGTCCATTCTTAATCTTCATGAATAAGCAGAAAAGTTTTAGTTCACCTTGAGTTTGCAGGTTTCAACCCAGTACAACATATATACAAGTATTTATTCCACCCTTGTTTGCTTCTTTCTACTTTATGCTTACCCACCAATTTACCTATATTGAGAAGGAATTAAACTGATCATGTGAGTTATTTCCTGATCTTCAGAGCTTGAAATACTTAAAATTTGTATTCAAAGCAATATTGTGTGCTTCATTCAAATAAATTCTCTTAGTTTCAGTGATGCTTCTTAGTTTTCTTTATAAAGTGAATGCATAACCATCACTCTCACAGAAATAAAGCTGTTGGTTTAACAGCTTCAGTCTTTTCATCCTGTCTCTTTTATTGCACCTTAAAATAAACGAAATTACTGTAAAACACTCAAAGTGTCACAACAACGAAGATCTGGCAAATTGACCACAACTCAGATCTAAGTTGCTCTTACAAACTGTTTTGTGAAAGTTTTAAAACTTCCAAGCTCTTCTAGGCTGAAAGGCAAATGAAAATTGTTAACAGAATGAATATATTTGCATATTTCCTGTACATTGTATGTTTTCTGCAGAAATAAATTCTCTATGGCCTGTTCTCCGTCTCAGTGATATAAATGAAAAGTGGCATTGTAGGGCTTCTACATTAGGGGCTTTTGAATGTTCATTTTTAGTATCAACAGATGTAAGAGTAATAAAGATTACATAGCCTGATTATCCATTGTTATTTTGTAGTAATGATGACTATTTTTGATAGTGCATATAACCTAGCCCAATGCTGAGTTTAAATAATCACCCAAATTCTTATCTTTTTTTAAGAGTTCCAAGTGGTTCTAGTTTTTCAAAACTTGAGAACTGGTAAACAAATTAAAAAACTTTTAACAATATGTATAAAAAATTACCACAATCCTGCATTACTAATCCAAATGTCCAAGTAACTTCAATAAAGTAAGGACCTAAAAGGAGGAAACTAATACTTTCAAATACCTATAAGCTAGAGGATAAGCCTGACTAATGTAATTAGGGCACCTTGATATCTGCAATTAGCATGCAAAATATGTTAGGAATTTTGTTATGTCATTGATTCTGAACACAGTTTCCTAGCCCTAAATTTGGCAGATTTCTATAAAGCTGCAGATTTGTTCTCAGAGTTGTTGCCTTTTTTTCCAATCTTACTGTTATCTTATAATAAGTCTAAATTGAAAAGAGGTAATGTCACCAGGCAACTTGACAAAAATCCCTGATCAGATTAGGTAATTAAAAATTATTCTCAAATGGAAATAATATTGTTTGCATATCTGGATTGCTACTAGTCGAGCTAATAACTGATTTGTTACAGAATCACAGAATAAGTTGAGTTGGAAGGGACCCACAAATGTCATTGAAGCCCCAGCTCCTGGCTCAGAACAGGACATTCCCAAGAGTCACACCATGTGCAGAATTAGGCACTTGTCTTTCTTAAGCTTCATACAGCTGATGATTGCAAGACCCCTGATTTTTTAAGGTTAAGTTTTTGCTAAGTTATGAGTTATAAATAATAATATTCTAATGTTTTTATTTGCTTTAAAAGGCAGCATTAGAAGAACATAACTAATCCAAACTTCTCCTTACCTGACTATTTTCAAAACATTTAGTGTCTTAGAATCACAAAAGTCATCTTTGTTTTTTTCTTATATAATCCTGGAGGCAGACAGAGGAGGTGAAAAACAGGCTGCACCAAATTTCTCTGGTTTTGCTTCCTTGCACCCTTAGGTTTCCTTGACTTATGCTAAAGGAAATAAACAAAAGCACACATGGTGGTTTTTACTGAAGGTTGGCAATGACTGAATATCATCATCTTTCACACAAAGAATTCCATAAATTTGCTCTAAACATTAGGTATTCCCAAACCTTAGTGTATTAGCATCAATTTTTTTTCTATCAGGATATCAGTATCATGAGAGATAGCAAAGGGAGATGCACAGAAGAGAATGAAGTCTGATGGACCCTTTGACCTGAAGTGATCTCTGCATATGACAGTCTGTGTCCAGCCTTTGCATTAAAGACAAAATATAAGAGAAAAACCTTATAATGGCTGAACTCTTGTCTGTATTTAAAAGGAGCATAACTATGGACATGTTTTACTTTTTAAACCAAGAGAAAGAACCTTGTGTCAAAGGAGTGAAAACAACATAGAGGATGTGAAACTAAAGCTAAAAAGGTTTTGGCAAAAATTTGCAGGAACAGTTATGGAACAAGGAAGGATACAATATGAACTTTACCAAAGTGCTTGCCGAGGTTTTTAAAAGTTGCTTCATTAAGCTGTTAGAAGAGTACCAGTAAAAAGCACTATCTACTTATCTTTAATGATATTTATTGTGAAATCATAAAATTATGAGATATGATGAGTTTTTGTCTACATAAGCTGATAGTATCTTTCTCATCTCAAAATAGGTGTTCATTGTTTTAACTTCCTATGGGAAAATGGCATTTCATTACCTTGGCATGCTATATTTCATGATGTAACAATCCATCTCATTCTACTTATTACAAGCTAGCTAATTCTCCTCATCTACTGAAATTAGCCTGAAAATGTGATTTAAAAAAAAATAAACTTTGATAATTACTGGGTACTACTTAGTGAGCCACAGAGCTCACATAGCCTAGAGGAGGAACCTGGCAGACAGACAGTGGAAGCAAGAGATACGCAAGCTCAACTCTCATGGAGCACCACAATACTTTAAGGAACCAGATTTTAGGCTGATGCAAAAAGAATAATGTTACATTTTTGTGGTATATTGAAAGTAAACATTTTGTTTCAGAGATACTGCCTTAAAGGTTTTAGTTTCAAGCAGAAGCAGCTTTGCAGGTAGGAAAGAGCATGCTGGGAAAAACATTTGCTTCCTATTGATTCATTAATAGAGGATTATATATATATATATATACACACACATATATCTTCTCCTTTCCTCTGTAGAAATAGGCCTTTACACATTGCTGAAACCCTTAAAAAATCATAAAACTCAGTATACTTAGATTCTTACGGCTAGGGGTGTCATGGTTAGATGTTCACGTGTCTACTGAGTTGAGGCTTTTCCCACAGATGAATCTACTCATGGGTCTCCCTAACCTTACACCACAGCATTTTACTCAGGAAACATCACTACCCAAGCTTCAGGTTAATTTTCATGAATCTATATGAACTTAATAGCCTCGAGGCTTCTATTTGTCTTCCAGAATCAGCTAAAGTAAGCCAACTGATTCAATTTTTTTCAGAAAAAGAATGCTTGTCTGGAAATTTTTATTTTTTTTTAATGTGGCATTTGAGATAATAGAAGAGATGCTGCTGCATGATTACTTTCTGATTAGAATGGAAAACAATAATAAAATGGAATACATTGCTCCATTTTTAGTCCAATTTTGAAAGTAGATATTTATTTTAAATTAACTGCGTATAATTTTGCATTTCAAACATAAAAAACTATTTTTTTCTCCAGAAATTAAATAATTTACAAGCTGAAAGTGCCATTAGAAATGTGAATTAAAATGCACCTTAATAAATAAGGTTAATAGGTAAAACACTGGATAAAAAAGAAATTTTCGGACAGAAAACCAAAAGGCAAAAGAAGGAAGAAAGAGTTTCCTAACATGGAGGTTGGCATTTTTGTGTTTTAAACAATTTAGAAAAGTCAAAAGTAATCAGTGCTTATTTAGAATTTAGAAAAGTCAAAAAAAATCAGCATGCAAAGTATTTTACAAAGTATTCTCCTAAATCCCCACTATTTTTAGATTTAATTAAGCCAAGATATTTTCTGCAGTATTTGTCTACCCAAAGCAAAGTCCTTCTGATGTGATAGGAAACATCTGATGAAATCTTTCCTTCCTAATGAATGTCAACATGTAACTACAGTTTAATACAGGACACTTGACAAGAGAAAGGCTCTATTTAAATAACCTGAACAAACTCTGATACAGTAAAGTAATATATGACTTGGGCAGAACTAAAAATTATATATGTCTTTTGATTTGCTCCTGGGGTATGGGTTCAAACTGTCTAAAATTGTTAATCTAAATGTTGAACTGGAATGCTCTCACATCTTCCCACATGATTCCTAATTCACATCAAGGCTGAAGAGTGTTTCCAGCTGTTACTGATATGTTAATAGGACCGCTGCGAATGCATATCGTTTTTTAAAGCCATATGTATCAAAAAGAAGTATGGGTAATATTTCCAAGGTAATTTCATCCAGCTCTGCAGTGATTTTTTTTCACTTTGAAAATTGTACTCAATTTCCATTCTTCTTACTAACAATGAAATTAGTCACATTAGCTATGCCAATAATACCTTACTAGTATTTGCTTAAATACACACACTTGGAGTACAGAAGGGTGAGGAAGTGCTGTGGAAGAGTTACTAATCATTTGTAAACATACATAACAGGTATGAAGTCTCAACCACTCATCCTGACACCTAAAATTATTTTCTTTTCTTTCTTTCCCTGGATCATGCAATGATCTCCAAGAGGGGGAAGTAAAACACAGTGCTGCCAAAATGCTGGACATGTTGCTTCCAGATCACAGTCTAAGCTGCCCATCAGGTTGTTGAGCTACAGCTTGGACAGTTTGCATGGGAAAAAAAACCACAAAAAACCTTAAGGGTTAAAAACTAATTTTTGTAAATCCCAAATCATAACAGTCAAATCAAGGAATTATTATTTGCCCAGAACTCCTTATTATAGGGAGGAAAAAAAAAAAGAGAAAAATCAAAGAAAAAATATTGTTATAGGAGAGTCATAGTTAAAATTTAGTCCACCCAGTTACTGCTGTTGACACTATTTTTGGTGTTATCACACCCTTCCTTTGGTTAAGAGTCTAAGTTGATGACTGCTTTCTTGTCTTCTCAAGGAGAAGTGTGATGTTGGTTTTCTTCCTCCCCTCTAAGGTCTCTACAGCACTATTTTAATGCACTTTCTAACATGATCTATACATTGCTCGTACCACTGGTTTACAATTCCGCAGTACAACCAAATTCCCCATACATAGCATATTTTAAAATATTGGATGCATCTCCCCTGTTCCCCTTGCAATCCCTAGCGCTGGTTTTGACCAGTCCCAAGGCAGCATTTCTGCGGTGACCAGTGACTGACCACACGGAGTGGTTTATAGCAACGGGGCCTCTAGTGTAATTTAAAAGACTTTACTGTCATTCCCTGTCCCCTCTACCCTACATTTTATCCCAGGGTCAAACATAGTACATTCTATATAGAATAGCTTTATGGTATTATTGCCTATTATTAGGCACTTTATGTAACAAGAAGAGCAATACCACAAAATTGCACAAAGCTAAGCAAAAGATAGAATGAGCCATTCATGGTCATATTCTCATTAGCCAATTGCTGTAGCAGCTAAACAAGCTAAAACAAACTTCCAGGAAGATCAAGACTAGGTCCAGGCAGAGCCAGATAAACCTGAAGCTCTGCTATCAGCTTAATACAAAGACCAGTGGCATTTTTTGAGCAAAACAGCTCCAATCTATGGGGCCACAAGGCTACTTAACTGTAAAGTGTATAGTAGTGGCAATCTAAATCCAACGTGTTCTCCTGCACTTCTGACAGACCATGTGCAGTGTGATTCACTTCTACAGATGATGGTAAAGTGGTGGCACCGCTGCAGGCACAGATTATAACAGTCTCCAGTAGAGCTTTTTGAGCATGACATCCTGAATTTTCCCAAAAATATCCAGTGGAAGGAAAACCCATGTCTGTAACCTCAGTCCTAAGTACAACAAGGATCAAAAATCTTTGGACTTTATTTCACCGTACCAAAAATCAAAATATGAAAAATAGAGGTTTCAGTGTGGTTCCTACCAAATAAAAGATCAGTTAGAGCATCTTAAAAGTACTGCAAACATTTATCATTTCAAAATTATTAGAACTCTATAAAAAGCTCACTGCAACAAGTTATACCTTCAGAGGAAAGCAGAAGGAATAAAGCACACTCAGCAATTGCTGTTGGAATTACAGCACCACCTAGTGTGCTCTGGAAATGCTCCTAAGGGGTGCCTTTTTAGTTTTGATTTATGCTTGCTTTTGGAATTGAAATCAAGTCATTATAATTTTTTTTCATAATTCTTGCAATTTGTTCTATAAAATTGCAGTCAGAGTTTCAATTAATGGATTTTGACTCTATCAAAACATCACCAGAGGAAGTGTTACATAATATCAAACCAATTCCCACTCCAGATGCCAAGAAAGTTCTTACTTCATTTCCTAATGAAAGGATCTATGAGCCCTTCTTTTCCTCTAACCCTATTTTTAAGGAAATGAACATAGTTCTTCAGGCAAGGAAGGAGGAGCCCGTCTACAGAAATAAAGATAGTCCAGCAATAGGACTGAGTACCTCATAAACAGCCAAACTTGGGCTCTCCAGGTTTTCAGCCTTCTCAACAAGTGCAAGGACATCCTCTCTAGTGTTCCTGAGCCTTGTGTGACACTATGGAATAAACCCTGCAGCAAGAGATGACTTGTTGGGGTTTTTTCTACCCTGCAGAACAGAATATTCCTAGTTAACCCTGGACACAATTTGATAATTGTACTTGATAATGACAAATTACCTCTCATGGTCTTTTTCTCTGTTTGCTGTGCATATAGAAGGCAGAATGGTGAAAGGTCTGGATAGGGAAAGTAGGTTATTTATTTACATCCTTATCAAGATGGAAAAACAGTGCTAGAATTAAAAAGGAAGAACAGACACCGTGACTGAGCCTCTGAATTTTCACATATTTGGGAGGTCACTGCTCACTTTTACCACCTGATTACTTCCTAATTTCAAATGAAATTGATGGGGAGGTTCTTGTCTGCTTTTCATGAGAATGATCAGAAGAAGTGGAAAACCTCATCCTTTTCAATCATTCCATATTTGTTTATGTACTATTTAAACATATTTAAAAAATTGGAAGTTGAAAAGACACAGTAAAATCTAACATGCAAATATGAAGTGGTCTAGACTAATCTATGGCTGAAATGGAGTAGGCATATGCCTGCATGACACATTGCACTACTCTCTCACACAGTGAATTTATGGCTGAACACGACTGACTGCTGCTCAAGAAGAGGCTGCAAGAAGAAAGAGTCATTATGCAGAGCTTTGCTGCTGCAGGACATTGTTCAAACCCAAAGCTGAAGACAAAGGTTGTCAGGTCTCTGGATTAGAGGGTTTGGCTTGAAAAAGGACAAAACCAGTTGCAAATGGTAGGAACTACCTATCTTTGTGCAATCATCTTCTGATAAGAGCACCTTTCCAGGAAACAACATATCCCCACAACTGATAAGCTGTGAGTGGGCTATGAAGGGACCAGTCTCCTTCCCCTCTCGGGTAAATGCATATCTGTGCTGAAAAGATGCAAATATTTAATGCACAAGTGACAGCCTGATTGTGTGACCTAGCAAGGAAGACATTTCCCATGGGAAGCTCTGAGGTCTTGTTTTTGTTCACTGTGTCCCTTGTGCACTCATTTTCAATGCCTCTGAGTAAATTGCTCCCAAGAATGGCTTATGAAGGAATAAGAAATGCAGTCACCTCTGTTCAATGGAATTTATTTCATCACAAAGCTGAAGATCTTCAACTTTCTCAAAAATAAATGTATGTCTTTTAATAAACCTTAAATAAATAAGGACTAAAGACAGCCCAAATATATAAGGGGAAAATTGCAAGCCTGACTGTAGTTGTATTCATCATAATCAGCCTTACCTAAATTACTTATTTTTCATCACTGATCATAAATTTCTGGATCAACACTGTTCTACCACACAGTTAGATGCTTTAATGCAAAACAGCTATATGTTTCCAAAATTTATATTGGCTAACCAGAATGATCCTGAACTTCATAACCTAGCAGGAACACAGAATGAGAATTATAATAGTACTTGTAATTCAAATTTAAGAAAGGATTCTAACAAGTTCATAAAGAGTTGCTCTTGAGGTTTTTTATTGGGCTAGAAGTCCAATAGGTCAAAGAGATATAATAAAATACAAAACCAAAATCTAATTAAATTTTATTCTTAGCAACAAAATAGAAGCATGTATTACACATGAGGAGTAGTGTGTAGTCACATCTGGCTTCAATTGCACACAGTACATGTGGGAGCTGACTGGAGATGTCTCCCAGCTCTGTAGACAGTGACATGACAGCTTGGCTTTACCTGAGCTACCTCTGTCCCCTCACAGACAGTGGAGAGCACTAAAGGGATGTGTTTTGTCTTATCCATTTTAGAATGAGCTTAGTTGTGCCATAGAATGCTTATTTCTCTCTTCTGCCTATTACTGAACCCAGATGACTAATTCTCACTATGATATTTGTATTATGGTTGTCAATATTTGGTCAGTTGTACCCCAAACCAACTGTCTTTACTAATAGCACCATTCTTACAGCAGAAATACTAATTTTTGTATCTTGAATGTATGCCTGACCACATCTGTGACTTGGGAACAAAATATCTCAATCATAAATTTTACCTTATACATTATTAGTGTGACTTAGAAATACTAGCTTGGATTTGTAGTGGCAACTGCCAGTAACAGTATTATTTCTACAGGCTTTTTTTCTTTTTTCTTTTTTCTGGGTATGGATGATTGGAAACTCTATACAGCATGCTGTGCTGACAATATTATTGGCATGGCTTTTTTGTGCTATCGTGATTCATTTAAATGATCACAGGACAAATTAAAAAGCAGTATCTTGCTCTCATTAAAAGATAACTAAATTGCCTAGGTTTGTTTAAAAATAGATGTATAAATGTTAAGAGATCCATTCACTTCAAGAACCTGTCAGTACCGAATCTTTGAGTCTCCAAAAAGTTTTAGAACTAATGTGTTTTCTAATTTCCTGTACATTTAAAGTCTGACAAATACAAGTTTTCTGAACAGCAATATTTCAAATATAATGATATTTAGGAATAATGGCTTGGAAAATAGAAATTATCCTAAATATTTTAATATATAATTTTTATTTTATTTGCATTGATATCCAAGTTTTACTTCAATTTAGAATTTGGAAAAAAGGAATTGTCTGAGGTACTAAGTAGGTGAAGAAGGCCAGTTGTTTAGAAGCTGATAGGCAACAATTCATAAATAATAAAAAAATATCTTTTACTGAATACATGAGGTAGGACTTTTTGAGGTGTAGGAAGAATGGAGCAATAAAAAGAATACAGTCATCCCCATTTGGAAATAGTTATTTAAATTAACATGTCTGGAGACAATGCAGTGGTATAAAAGGGTGGAACAAGACCATAGCCTAATCATATACTATAACTTTTATTTTTTTTTGAGTTACACTAATATTTGACTTGTGGCAAAGCACTAAATAAGGAAAAGCAATCAAAGGAAATAGAAGGAAAGACTGAAAACGATTATACAATCAAAAATTAAATCTAGCCACGATTTTTATCACACATAAATGAGATGCATGCAGACAATACCTCCTGGAGAACATATTAATCAAAAAAAGACAGAAGACAAAAACAAAGAAACAGACGTGAAGTGCAAGATAACATTTAGAATTATTTGTGATGATAAAATATTCTCTCAAGTTAAAAGCAAATTATATCCTCCAAGGAAACAGGTCTTCCTATTTATATATCATCATATGGCATGAAATCAATTTTTTTTCCATGGAGCCATGAGTACAAGGACCATTTGACAATTCAGAAACTTGGCAATATTTGACAGTAGTGTAGTATAGTGGCATATTTTAAAAACAACTAAGGCTCTGTTTTTTTTTTTTCCAATTGTGTTCATTAAAGATAAATTAACCATGAAATGTAATTTAAAAACCCCTTTCTGTGAGCCTTTTTCCACCAGAACATGTGTGTAGTCTTTAAATTTCCTCTAAACTTTCCTAGGGAAACAAATAAAGTTTCAAGAGAGACCATCTTTCCTTGTATACCATTAAAAGTATTTGAATTAAAAATCTAACTTCTTCTCTTAAACTGTTACTCAGTTTGTTACAGATATGAGAATCAGGAATGTAACCTTCTTGAAGAGAAAGAGGATAGAGTCAATTGCACTGAAATGCAATTATTACATTGCAGCAGCGTTGACTGGCAAAAACTCCTTTGTTTGTGCAGTCATTATTCAATGATTTCCCTAATAATTGCTATAATTATTAACAGATCTTTCTCAGCTCCCATAGGAAATTCAGTATGTGAAATTGTTAGAGTTGTTTAATAACACATTTTCCTGATGGCACAGATTTCTGCAGGAAAGTTCCATCAAGACAACCTCACCTAGTCTCTAAATTTACCATCCTCCAATTCACCAGCACCCAACAATTCAGAAAATAGTTTTTCTCTGAAGACAACATGAATAAAATAAAACTCCAACCACTAGTATAGATAAAAACTTGAAGCTCTTCCTCCTCATCTTCTCTTCTAGCAGAAAATTCTGGGGAAGCTCCCTGATGTGAATGCCTACTATAATTGCCCTTACTTTGCACGGATGTGATAAAGCAAAGTCAAAACTGTAACTACAAGCAAAAAGTTAAATTCTGAATGAAATCATAACATACAATTATTTACTCATAATAAATTTACCACTGTCAAAAGAGGCCTTAAAATTATAATGCACTACTTGTTCACCCATCACCTTTTCCATCTTAGCACCAATTTTTTGCTGATGCCTTTGAACTTTCAGATTTTCCTGATTTAACACTATGACATTTTCTCCAGTTAGTACTTGCTCTGTCTTGCTGTGACCTCACAGCGATCTCAGTCAAATTCTGAGAGCTTTAAGTTACGAATAGAATAGAATATTTAAAATGCCTGCTCCATTTCATCTTCCACCTCTTGCATACCTTTCTATTGAATCATCTGATGAAGCCTTCACTCTTATGACTAACATATTCACCCAGGTCAGATCTACAAGAATGGACCCCACGAATAAATAAGGAGAATCAGGCCGTAGTATAGGAATGAAAAGTCTGTGGGTAGTATTTAAATTCCTTACAGATGTCTCTTTTTCTAGTATATCCATATGTGTGTCTTATGACTTTCTCTCTTTCTAAGCCTGGTTGCCTTAGAGACAGCTGAGGTACAGTGGCAACTAAAATGGAACATTCTAAAGGGGACTTACAGGAAAAACACACTTAATAAAAGAGTTCATTGCCAGTAGCCCACCCAGTATAAACATATGCTGGCAACTGAAGATGTAATTGTCTTTACAATGAAAGCTATTTTTAACCTGAAGCCCTCTTTTTTTAAACTATGTAGCTGCATTGCTGAAAGATGGATCATCTGTGAAGATGTGCTAAGTACCTGCAGAAACACGTTTTTACCTGACATTGTGGTCACTTTATGTAAAACAAGCTAAATACTGATTTGTAAATAAAGCCTGAAAATGTATCAGTGGTAGGTGTACTTGACTTTCTGGACCTGTGAACTGCTATGAAAAGTTTCCCTAGGGAATTATCACAGTTTCATAGAAAATAAGAACATGAAAAAATTCAAAAGTACTACTGTGAGCAAGTATTACAAGAAAAACACTCAAATCAAGCTTATTAAAAACTAAATAAAGAGGCAGCAAAAAAACCCAAACAAAATATTAAAATATGCAAAATATTAAATCAAAACAGCAATACAATAATGAATCAAAACTGAGAGGATTCTTATGAAACACCAACCTCATAAATATGAGGAACACAGCTTTATTCCCAAGACCTTAGGTGAATTCCCTAAGGGAGGCTATTCACCAAATGATTTATTCTTTAGAACAAATATATCAAGTTCAGTCTTTTTCTAGTGGTTGCTTGCCCACAAAATGTTTTCAGAAAACTGACCTAAGGCATCTCTCTTTCAGCCACCTATTAATTAGGAGTCAAAAAACACCATAGAACTTAATTAAAAAAAAAAAAAAAAAAAAAAAAGAGAAGCTTTATATGGAATAGGAAGAAAATATGGCTCTGAGAATGTTAAACTACTGTAAAATAATTTGACCAACTTGCAGGAAAGACTCTCAGCTGAGGGAGAAGCTATAGATTTTGCCATTTGCTCAAAATGTTCTGTCTTGCCAGACTCATCTGTGTTGCAACTAAATCAGATGGCCATAGTCCATGGCTTGAAATCGGCCAAAAGTAAAGGAGGGCAACAGTTCCAGCTGAAGCAGAAATAAAACAAACTGTAGTAATACTAATGACAAGCTAAAGTAATATCAGCCCATATCCACCCATAGATCTGCTGTAGTAATTGAAAACATTTTAAAAAACAGATAAAATGTAAACAAAAACCCCCAAATTACATCTGTTGTTCTGAGTATTTCAGAGGTTATGGCTTTTGAAAGGCAAAAAGTAACTGCCTATACAACATCTTTCTGCAGTGTCTCAAAGAAGAAGGAGTGGAACTACATTGAAGTCTTCCATTCTTTACCAAAACTGTTGTGAAAATTGCATTGAGAGCTGTTTCTTGCTAGTAAGATTGACTTAAGCAAGAAAGTGCCTTCCAGATCTAAAAATGCTAAATGGGAGAAGTGGGATCAGGAGGAAAAATGTATTCTAATCTGCCTGAAATATTTAGCTTAATTTGAAATGTAACATTTCAATGCAATTTTTGTTTTAATTTAGTTTTTCCCCCATTTCTTCCTATATTTTTAATGTTAGTTGACCCCTAAACTGGAAATGTACATTTCAAAATGAAAAAACCTATGTTTTATCCCAAGAATAAATTATAAGAAACATTTTCATTTTGAGTATTTTACTCCCCTTCTTTAAAACAGTCACATAATTTGCTTAAAATTCTCCCAACAAAATGTTAAAGAACAACTCTTTTTAGACAGTTCTACATACTAGAGAGTGTAGTTCTGTCAGATGCCATTAGGAGACAGGAAAATGACCACTACAAATTAAATCCCACTGTAAATTTAAATAGATTTAATCCTGTTCTAAATATTTAATTCTTATTGCCAATAGAGTCTAGTTGTTAAGAAATACCTGATATTTATCAGTAATTGACTGGACTTACTTAAGGGCATTTGTTGTTTAATTTTCATCTCAAGAAAATACCTATACTTGATGGAAAGAATGGGTCTAGCTATTTTTCATGATTTTTCATATGCCACATAAGGGATGAAAGCTGATTAATATTTGGTAACACACATTTTTACAAAGAGGATCTAGATCATTCAACAATCAAGGAATTTTTTTGCTGTTTCCTTTTACCCTGATAAACTACCACTGCTTTTATTTCAGATGATACCTGCATGCTTATCTGTCAAGTAGACTCAGACATACTGTCATTTTAAAAAAATTATCAGAATAAAAATATTTTAAAAAGTGGAAATACATCTTTGATTCATACTCCTACTGCTGAAAATGTAGGAAGAATACTTCTGAAAGTCTCGCAGATCGCTTTTTATTCAATGGATATTTTCCACAAAGTTCAATTTCTTGCTGAATTGCAGGCTAGCTATTTTGCAAACTCAGATTTGCATTCTTAAGTGCATCTGATATTTCAGCTTTAACAAAAAAATGCTTTTTTCTGCAACTCAAAAGGAAGTAATGTGATGAAAACATAAAACTATCTTTGAAAAAGTTTTGTTTAAAAGCTTTTGCTTTTTATGCTTAAAAAAAAAAAAGATTTTATAATTTATATATAGTTTTTCTTTTCTTAATGACAATTTTCCTGGATTTTTAGCTTAGACTATACCCCAACTTCTGATCCGTGCCTAACCACACAGCTTCTCCTTGTCAGCCTTGCCTATTTATCTACTGAGCCATCATTTGCTTTATCTCTTCTTCAAATGAGTTTCAGCACCAGACT